>NC_046978.1:15289182-15617516 GCF_009769545.1 Cyclopterus lumpus | reverse complement strand
TGAAGTTGCTATCAGGGGATCATGGGTAATTGCCATTGTTCAGTACAGTGAAACTGCCCACAGGTCAGTCGATAACAGGGACAAAAAGCTATTTTCATTATGTTTCCAAGTCATCTTTTTTTTTTTATAGAACGGGTGGACTCGTTTGACCACGAGCCTCCACGAGACCGTCCTCCACGACTTCCATAATGCGATTTCATAATTCATAAAAGGAAAAACTGAATTTTTCAAGAGGCATCTGTCATCAGCTTCGATTTGTATGGGCCTTGTGGTTCACCCGTTGGTTTCCAGACAGGGTGAGCGTGAGCGGCGGATGAGATATGAACTCGAGAAGCTGCATTAGGATGCCTGTCAAATCTGTCAGTTCCCCCCCAAACAGTGTGTGCATTGCCCTCCTTTACGATGAATTAATGATTAATCAGGATTTTGAAGAAGAAGAAGAAAATAAAAAAAAGTCTTCGACGTGAACGACGCAAGAATAATGAGATGAGACTTTGATCATTTTGCATTTGGCACACGTGAATCATTTGCAGTGAGTCATTTGGATTCAGCGATGGAAATTCACTGCAAGCTGCGAGAATCATTAAATCTCGCCGCCCCTCCCCTCCCGCCAACATATTTCCGCATCAACAAACCCGCCAGTGAATTCGCTGATATCCATGAAGATTTAAGTTACACCTCTCCTGCTCTGCAGCCGTCTCTCAAACATCCGATCTTCCATGTGGACGAACCATTATGATGTCTATGATTGGACTTCCTGTGTGGGAATACCCGGCGCTCTCCTCTCTGACTGCGTCAGCCTAATGCCGTGTGGCAGGTCCGGTACTCCACTGCCTAAACACATCTGTCATGTTTTGTCATGGCGACACGGCAACCTGCCGACTCCCACCTCTGTGACAGGCTATACTATATCACACTGCGGATCTTTGTGCACGAAAAAAACACGTGGTGGACATGTGGTGGTGGTGGAACTTTTATATGGGGCGATATCAAAGGAAATGTATGCTCGAACGGCATCAGGATGCAGAGGCTGAAAAGGAGCCGAATAGCATGTATACAAGCCAGAAATGAAGCAATAAACAACAGCCTTGCATACACTTGCATAAATACACCGCCGTATTACATCATTTACATGCTGCATATGTACACAGCCTTAACAGTTCCAATATTGGCCATTCTGCTGGCCCTGTGGTCTGATTCATATAGCACCTAACTTTACAGCTTCCGCGATCTGAATCTGAACAGTAAGCGTTGGTCCTCCAAAAAAGTGCCCCATCCCACGTTTACGTCCACATGATCAAATGGCAACAGTAATATCTGAGAATCTATACGATAAACAAACGTATGAGAGAATAAACAACAACCCTGCAAGTACTTCAAAAGCTTTCTTACCCATCCGAAACTGCTCCTATCTACCACCCTGTGCGAGAATATTGTCTTTGATTCACTTCTCAAGTTGCTGCGCCATTATTGATGACAACAAGAATTGATTAGATCTATCCCATAACGTTTTACCCTTCAGCATCCAAAGTCCAAGATGGGCTTGAGGCGTTAAGCAATAAACATCCAAAGAAGAGTTTGTGTGTGCGCGTGTGTTGTTTTCCTCAGATGTTGAATCGCCGTTTGTTTTTGCCGTTGCCTTAGAATGACATGCATTGCATAAGACTCATACGAGAACAAGATCTGAAATGGAAATGTACAATCAATAATTTAGAGTGAAGTAAATAATTTGGAAAATAACGCAGAAATAGCTTTTCTGGCCATCTGAAATTTTCTTCTCAGTCTTCCCATAACACACACACACACACACACACACACACACGCACACACAGTAGAGTGTTCATGGACTTTGATGTGCAGCACCTCCACAGATTACTTCAGCATGGCTCCAGTTAGTGTTGTATCTCTCTGGAGGCAAGAACATGTATTAGGAGCTTTTGACATGAGCCATGCACACATGCATATGCTTTAGGAATGTGTGCGCCTTCAGCTGTGCTAATTAAGCCATCACAGTTTGGAGAAAGGAAATGTTAATATATATATATATATATATATATATATATATATATATATATATATATATATTTACTGTTTTTGTTCCAGACAATCTTTTTGGATCGTGATTATTTAGTTGTTCTGACTTTTCCGTATTATTTGATGGATTTATTTGTTGTCAGTGACATGCTTTATTTTTCTGTTTTCTGGCCCACGGTGAAACAATTTTGAACATAGTCCAAATTGGTGAAAATAAACCACATTGGTAAAAAATATGACATCTTAATTTGGAAATAATTACAAACAACGGGACTGTATCAAACGACATTGAAGCACTCGCAATCAATCTGCATTTTGGAGAGACTGAGCTATTGTTTGTGAAGTACGCCATCAAGCAAACACACATACTCTGGTACCTGTGTTTTGATAGTGGACTAAAAATAACCCAGTAGTAATTTCAGTGGCACTACAGAAAACAAAATGTGTCGAGCCAAACGAAACCTGCTGGCAGCCTGGCAAAGGCTCTTTTGATCATTGCAACATGCATGAGGTCATTTACTTATTGCATAGTAGCTTGTGGGCTTTTTTAATGCCAGCATCCACCACGTGGGTTTCCGAGAAATGCGCATGCGTATAATTATTCACCGTCAATGCTAAGCACTTACATTGCGGAGGCAACGAGCTAAGTTGAAACACTTGTTCCCAGTGGCCAGGCCGCGTGAGTGACAGGGATGAAGGAAAGAAAGCCACTGTCACTCAAGATTTCCTTGGCTGTCATCAGAAATGTGGCGCTTGTCATCACATCAAGCAGATGACGGGTCACAGGTGGAGCTAAAAGTGGGAGCAGCTACGGAGAGAGTTAGCCGTGACTGACAGGATGAACAGAGCAATTACAGTACCTGCCAAGGGGTTTGAGTTCACGGGAGTTGAGGATAATCAAAGTGTATCTGTTCCCTGAAATCTTTCCATTTCAATCTCTGCATGTTTTTGTGCAATATTCACTTGCCAATCATTGTCTCCATGGTTCTTCATATTAAAAGCAAAAGAAGGTTCAGTTATGCTCAACAATTACTAAGCAGTGGCTCTTAGTCTTGCTCAGGTACCTTTTTTTACGAGGTGCATTATTATATACCCAAAATTGCTAATCTAAAATCAATTCCACTGTTCAGCCTAGAACTATAAGCCCTAGAAAGACTAGCTTTTGCTCTACTAAGGTGTTCCTCCTAAACATGTTGAATAAGAAATGTAAGTACTTTGATGACAAAGTGTAAAGCCTATCTTGTGTGGGCTATTTATGGTGCTGCATGTAAAAATGAAATGCTGAAATTCAGGTTCTTTCACCCCCCACTGCTCTTCGTCACGCACAAAGAACGAAGGGGTCACGTGCAAAGCAACGCCATCTCCGTGTGTGTGTTGGCTCTCCGAACAGCAGGAAACAAACATGGCCCCTCTCCAGGAAACACAAGATGGCTGAGGCAGATGGCCAGTTACATCCCATAATGCCTAATTGTAAATGATGAGGCAGGTGTCAAATTAGGCCTACCTACAAATGCAGGAGAATTCATAACACGGTGTCTGTGCTGAAAGTATTCTGTAATCTTTAACAGTGGTTGTAGAGAGAACTTGAGCTTGAAAATATCAAATTATTCAAATAAAATACTGAGATAGTTTAATGAAAAAGACTCCAAGTGAGAAAGGTGTTTTATTTCAATGTAATATTTTAAATTAATTAAAATGACTACTATACAACACAGAACAAAAATGCAACAAAACTACTCCTTGGTTATGTTCAGGCAACAATATGTTTTGGTTCACATGGGACACGAACAGCAGCTGGTTGAAAGCCTTGAATTTGTTTACCCATAGACCACCACAACATCCCCTTTGCAGACTTCCAGGGACTAATTTGAAATTGAGTTGTGATAGGTCAAAGGCAAACATAATCCTTGACAAAATACGTTACATTGAAAACATAATTCACAATGCAGTTTTTTTTGTACTGGGAAGATACCTTTTAGGAGACAGGGCTGCACACTGAGAGAGATTCAGAGTAATCTCGAGTCTCTCTGTAGATTTTACAATATTGTGGGACACTATGATACCTCTAAAATGTGTTAACTTACAGACTTGAATAAATGTATTTGGGCTCTGGATGATGTATTCATTACGTTGCTTCAGCTGATGCAGTTTGCAACGTGTCTTTGTAGAATTCATTTTGTGGTCCTGTGGTCGACATCTGTTGCTCGGGTCGATAATAGTTGTACACTCGAAACACTTTTCATGTATTCATTAGTTTCCTGAAGTTTCTTAAAGAGTCCGTCATCCATTTAACACAAAGAAAAGTTTCAAATTCAAATATACATTGTCCTGTATAATGTCTTTTGTGAAGTCTGTTCCTTGGGAACCACAAGCTTACAATCGTGTCCCCAAGGGAGTCGTAGTAAGGGTATCCTTCGCTACGAGCCATCTGTTCCTTGTGTAACCAAAGTGAGAGCTGTGTCATTATATTCGGCACACAGTCAAACACAGTGGGTGTTGGCTTCCACCAGTTTTGTGCTTTGTCACCAATTCATCAGTCATTTTCATGGACAGAATCTCGGGGCACAGCTGTGGGGGTGGAGCGTGTACTGTTACGAAGCCTCAGAATTGCGTCTACTCTTTGCAGATGATGTGGTTCTGTTAGCTTCGTCAGACCCACGGCATGCACTGGGGGGAGGGGCGGGCGGTTTGCAGCCGATCGTGAAGCGGTTGGGATGAGAGTCACGAGACTACCTCGAAGTCTGAAGCCGTTGTTCTCTGCCGGAAAATGGTGGAATGTGCCCTGCGGGATGGGACTGATTCCCTGTCCTATAAAAGACAACAATATGGCTCTGCAGTGATGGTGTGTTGACATCAATAAGTCACTCAAGGTTGTTGCTACAAGGCCTTTGGAGGGCACTTCCAAACGTCTCGGTCAGTTAACCAAGGCTGCATTGCTTTCTCTTCGTCTCCCTGTTTGCTCGCCGCTCTCCCCTCACAGGTCACTGTGTCCCTAATCTCCTCCTCGTCCTTCCAAACCCGATTATTGGCCCTCCATCCAGACACAGTCACTTCCGTTAATTAGAACAAACCTTTTAGTCGTTGAACATCTTCTCTTCTTAGACCGGCCAAGGCCGGAGCAGACTTGCCGCAGACCGTCATTAATTGGAAGTGTCTACCCTCTCTGTCTTTTCCCGACCCCTGCCACCCCCTTTCTGTGGTGGCTGCACCGCTCCCGTCCAGAAGCGTCGTGCTGCTAAATGGCCACGACCGACCATCCGAAACGACCGGGCAGTGAATATTAAAAATCCATCAAGCAGCAAATCAACAAGCCAGTACATGGCAAACACCATTATTTTCATACGCTGTTACTGTCACCCTTGGACCTCCATTAACACCGTGGTGTTATAAAGAAAGTGAATCAGCGCCATTATTGTCTCTGAGATCCAACAACCTATTAGGGACTTTTGACCTACTGGTCCAACACTCTGTCACGGCCGTGTGACGACAACAATGTTGAGAAAGAGAGACCGTGTGTGGTGGTGGTGGTGGGTGGGGTTTGGGGGAATAAGAAAGGGACTCAAACACAGATAGAACAAATCAACAAACTTCAGGACACCCACAGCTCAGTGAAAAAAAAAAAAACAGGCTTCTGAGAGCCTTGTTCAAAGAAAAGATGTTGATTGCTTGCACTGATAGCCAAAGGTTGTCCCTATAAAAGCTTGCCCTTTCCTGAGCAGCCTGGCCTCTCGCTCATATGAGCATGCTCATATGCTTTTAACGATGCTCTCTACCATCTCTGCGCTCAGCCTTCGCCCCAGGAAGAAAGACCCTATTCCATTAACCCCTCTCCCCCCCCCACTCCCCCTTCCTCAGAGGAACACACAAACACATTTGATGAAGCTGTACCGCATGTGGAAATCTGCTGGGGGGGGGGGTGTCTTTGTCAGGCCGTAGGTGCTGGTTGGGGTCATACAGGTGGAGCCCTTGAAATGCAGGTTGCACAGTGCAAATGCACAGAGGGAGGAGAAAACATCGGAAGCCGAAATAGAACCAAACCTCGGGCTGTTCAATGACCTCAATGTCAGAATGCACTGCTGGGCAATGCACGGAAATAATAAGAGAGATGTTTGTATGAACACATATTTTGCTTCTGTCATAGGGCTTTCTGTGAATTTGTATAACGGCTGACCACGAGGGAGGTGAGGTGATTGTGGTGTTAGTTTGGGCAAATCCGTTTTAGAGAGGGGAGTAGCTTCTCTCCAAAGGGCAGATTTGGAGATGGGGGGGGAATGAAATGGCTAATTGTTTTGTTTATTTGAATAAGGTAATTAGATCATTGAAATTAAAACGACTCCCTATTAATTTGCAAAAACAGAGTTGTTTATTAAGGTTTACAGCGTAACACTGAAGATAACTTGCCGGTAATACACTGTATTTCTACACTGTTGCTATTGTAATCTGTTTTAATTGTTTTAAACTGTGTGTTTACAGTACACTAATGATAGGTGTTCTTCATATTGATAACAGATACTGTAAATTGCAGACATGTGCTAGAAATAAAAATGTCTATTGTATATGAATTGCCCAGGATTGACATTGTCAGCTCAGTTTTAAATTTAAAAAGTAATAACTCACCCTGAGCACGAAAGACGATGAGTCAAGTAACAGCTTTTATGGAAAAGAACATTTATTTAAAGGCAGCATTGTACAAATTCAAAATGTTTTATTTGAACTCAAAATCTATCCAATGCACAAAGTGCTACCCTGTCAAAGGGCATCAATGGAAATGTAACTTACATCTAAAACAGAGGTTGCTTTCAGCAACTTCAGATTCACTGACTGAAATGGGTCTCAGATCCACACTTTACAATAATTGGCCCATGCCCCTGAAAAAGAGGAAAATACCTCCACTATTGTAGCAAAATACACTGTTAGTTTCTATTTGCTAGTATAAGGCAAGTATAACATCAGCCTTAACTCACTGAATCTCAACAGAAAGCAGTTTTATATAAATCAAACTTCTCAAAGTGATTATAAACACTTTACTGAAAATGCTCATTTGTACCTGCCACATGCTTGCTAGGATTACCAATATGATGTAATCAAGAATTAAACCCAGAGTCACGTACAGTTAATTTCATCTTCTCAACGTGGTATTAATAACCGTTTTGTTTGATTCCAGAATGGAGAATGAACAATGATTAAATGGCGGTTGCATGTAGCTTCAGTTCAAATGAAAATACTGCATACCCACTGTCAAATATTTAGGTATCCCACTGTTTAATGTTCAGTGTTGTTTTGGCTCCAAAAAGGCAACATCTACAGTATATTACTGTATTGTACAATACTATTAGAGTTTGGCTTCACTTTTTTTCAGCAATTCCTAATATTAAGTTATCGTGAGACAACCTTCTCCTGGTGCTGCCATCTGGGTTCCTTGTTTACCTCTAAGTCGCTGATGTTCTGTGCCTCTCTAGCATTTTCCTCCCTTTGTTCGGTTGATATGGGCGCCAGTGAGTTGCCGGAATGCTCACAACGCCATCATGCACAACAAAGAGACAGAGAATCCCTAGACAGCTAGCCTTTGGCAAAGGACTCTGTCCCGCTGACCCACTCCATGCAGCCAGCTGAGCGTCCCACGTCGCCTTCCCACTCCACAGCATATGGAAGGAGTGAAGCGCTGCCAATGGCGCAAATGGTGGTTTAGATCCATCTGCGCCCAACTGTCAAAAGGTGGCACCCTGGGGGGGGGGGGTCTTCCCATACTAAACTCTGCTCCAATCAGGCCACGGGTGTGCCGAAGAGAAACTGCTGCAATATAAGCTTTTCTCCTCCCTCCGGCCAACTTGACAAGTATTTCATCTCTCCCATATCTCCAAAACCATTTGCACAGACATCCATTTAAAAAAAAAAAAAGTGAAACGATAACCCTGCATTGTGTGTAAATGTGGGTGTTATTGTTAATGTATACTTTCAAGTCTCATAAGAAGGACCAAATTGAATTTTTTGAAATTATTATTGTACATGTGTTTGACACAGCGTTCTTTTTTCTCTTTTCTTCCTTATGCAAATAAATGAACAGCGGCCGCTGTGTCTGATGCTCCCTCTCTCCCTGCCACAGGGCAGACATTAGTGTCAAACTCTCTTCAATAGAGGCATGTCATGAAAGACACATCAATAACCAGAGACGGCTCGATGTTCTCCATTATTATTATTCTTTAATGCTAGCAGAGGCATGATTTAATGCCTCTCTCATTTTTTTTCCCTCCTGCCTGCTGTCTGTGGAGTTTCATTAGCATACAAAGCCCTGTTTACGTGGTGTGTGTGTGTGTGTGGGTGGGTGGGGGGGTTGTGGTAGATAGCAGCAAGCCAGTTAGCTCATCTTACTAACCCCCTTTGTGTGCGTTTCCTGCTGCCAGGGCTAAAGATGATGGCTCCGTGGCATGTTTTGGAGACTCTGTCCCATTAATCCTTCCTACACACCGCTCTAAACCCAGCAGAGCGCAATTCTACTGCAGAGTTGCTCAGACGGACCCCCCCGATACTATGAGAACGAGGGTCGAAGACAACGCCGCATTTGGCAAGGGAGTATAGAAGTTGTGCAAAGGTAAAAAGTCATGCAGGCATCTGTGCTTACTCAGCTGAGTTTGTGTGTATGCGAGCGAGAGTGACGGAGAGAGATGCAGCAAGAATATAAACTCTGCTTAGATGGCCAGTTTTTATTTTTGGGAAATCATTCCACGCCTCTCATAACAGGCATCTCCTCCTATTCCATCAGGGAGATGGTGCTCGCATTTTATTTCTTTTTGGTACGCCACGCCACGCCTGTCATGCGCTTTGGGGGCTGCAGTGTAAACTTGCTGCCAGGCTTATAGCCTGAAAAACGCATCTCTATGCAGGGAGGTGCTGCCTCCAGCAGCATGGTTGGTATGTTCCCTCATCCTTCCAAGTATCTCCAGCATCTTCAAGCCCTTCCAGCTTTCCGGTACCTAAATGAGAAGCATCTATACAATGTCAGGGGAAGATATCCAGTCGACAAGCTATTCAGTTCCCCCCGGCCTAACCGTGACGAGTTCTTTCACATTAACAGAAACAAGACACACACACACACAATTATGGATATTTCAAATTCAGACTGGAGGGCCTCCAAAGTCCAAAGTAGATTTAATGTCAGACTTAATATATCCCCCCCTCCCCCCACACACACACACACACACACCTCTTGTTTACTGGATCAGCCCTCATGCCAATTGGTCAACTCGGGCCAATAATGCCAATACCTTTCAGGGATACTGTTTAACATAACTGCAAGTAACACTTTTCCATGCCAGACGGCTGCACCCGTGACCCCGCTGTCAACGTCGGAGTGAATTGGTGTCACTTTAATTTGATCATATAGCATCTGGTGTGATGCCGCCCTGAAACGTAAAATGTCAGCTTGCACCAAGCGCTGTGATGGTGTTTGTTTTACGGCATGTAAAAAAAAAAAAAGGGCATTGTAGATGTTTGAGAGTGCAGTGTGAATACAAAAAAATACAAAAAAAAAGGCTTCCATTATAATGTGTCGCTCAGAGGAAGAAGCCATTTGAGGTGTATAATGACATTCAGCGGTAGCATAGAACTGGGAATATATCTAATTACCAGGCTAATCATCAAGGAGGCTATGGGCTTGTTTCCAAAAGGCATTGATTGGCGAACGCTGCAGAAGACGGCGGTCAAAGCCAGAATATCCCGCTGCGTGCGATATCTGCCTACATCAACACTGAGTGTTAGTGTCACCATTGTACATTTCCACACACCCAAACACGTGTAGCGCGCACAGCTCCCTACGGCTCATGCAGCTGTTTGCTTTAATAACTTGCATTAGAGTAAGCGCATCCCTGGAGGGGTGGTGCTCCGAGATGAAGTCTAGCGCTTGCATCTCCCCAGGTCACGGGCACCCAATCCCTCACACTGGCAAGCCAAACACTTGGACATGGAGTAAATCTAGGGCGCCGTGTGCTCATGTTCAATCTTATCACACTTGTGTAAATTTCCCTTCAGTGCTGTATAGTTACGTATAGCGTAGTTGGCTTTAGGGCGCGAGGTGAGTGTGCAGAAGAAGTCGCCGCGTGGAGTGTATGTGTACGCGCGTGCGTGTGGGTGTCTGTGTGTGTGTGTGTGTGTGTTCTATATTTTCGCAGGACATCTGACAGGCCAGTGTGCCCGCGGATTAGAGGGGCCTCTGTTTGGGTGGCTGCATAATTAGGACAACTCTGTTGACAGTGCTGCAAAGTGGCCTGCTTTTTTCATCTTCCCCTTCTGCTCCGTCCTTCCACTTCATGGGCCCTCTCACGGTACCTCGGAAACGAAACCTACCTAAATGAGCTGAGGGCGGTGGCGGTGTGGTGTAGGTTTGTATTTTCTCCTCTGTATTTACGTCTTGGAGCGACACGTACGCACGCACGCACGCACACACACACACACACGCACACACGTCATCTGTTTGGGCTTTTTGAGGCCCTCACTAGAGGAATAGATTGTGACAGTTCCACAGAGAGCACTTGTCATACTATAAACTACAACAACATGTCTAATTGAGGCGCGCAGCTCAAAGCCATCCTTTTTGCCAAAACCAGCCAGGAACTGCTGGATTGAAGTGTGTGTGTGTAGATGTGTGTGTGTGTGTGTGTGTGTGTGTGCGTGTAGATGTGTGGCTGTGTGTGTTTAGCTGGCTGTAAGACGAGGGATCCTGGCTGTGATGGAATGCCCCATGTTGAGGTCTGTCCTCCTGTTGTGCTCCAGGTAATAGCTGACATTTCTTCATTTGTGCACCTAATTGCTGATTTACACTGCCTCTAATGGCATGTGAAGTCGGATCCAGACTCTGTAATGGGCAAGGGAATCCAGCCAGAAGTGTCCAAACGGCTCACTCTCCTTCGCCGTCCCTCCTCCCTTCGCTCTACCTCTCTTGTCTCTTCCGCTCCTCCGTAGCTGGCTGACATCTTCTTTGCATCCTTTATTTATGCACTCTTTCATCAGTATGGCGTCCTCCTGGCAAAATGCCAAGTCAAATTGTCACTTAAGATCAGAGACGAGTTTATCTCTCTCTCACTCACTTTTGCAACACCCCCCCCCCCCCCCCCCCCCCCCCCCCCCCCCCCCCTTTTTTTTCTTCTTTTCTCGTGTCTGTCTTCACATCTTCCCAATCCCTTCATGGGATGTCTTGTGCAGTCCCTGCATACAGAGGCTAACAAACGGTTTAGAGATCAGTTGACTGGAAAGAATGGAAAGCAGGCTGGCGGAAAGCGAGTCAATGGCTCGGCTTAAACTGACACGAAGGAGAATCCCACTGTACACCAGTTTCCCCCCCTGCATTTAGTGAGGATTATGAATTTTGGAAATAGGACACAATATGTTTTGTTTATGATTAGGGAAGCAAAGCAGTACAAAATGAATATTTTCCATATGAAATGCATCCCGATCAGTAACACAATACAGTGACAACATTACTGCTTGGTAATGGATTTTCTATATTTGATGTGGTTATGAGGTGGAGACAAAGAGACGGAGGGAGGGATCAACCATTTATTGAGGCATAAGGCCCAAGTCATTTCCTGGAAATGAACACACACTGGGGTGTGATATATGGCATCCCCTCTTCCATGTAACGGCAATCTAAGTGTCCTTTATGATTTCATTCAAAATCCCTCGTCCTTGTGTGGTGCAACTAAACACATTAAGGAAAAATGACGGATGGTCCCTGTGTGCGTAAGGAAAGCGGGTGGAGGATACAATATGTATCCTCCACCCGCCGGGTTGGGGGATTGGAGAGTTCCTATTAATTACAGTGAAAGGAATTCGCCCCGCTGCATTATGAGCGCTGCCATGCTCGCATGCATGTGCATGTGTGTGTGTGTGTGTGTGTGTGTGTGTGTGATGGCTCAAGTGTCCCGTGTTGTACTAAACGAAGCTGACTTTAATGGCCGCCTTAATGAAATGCTCGGGCCCTAATTAAGCCCTCTCCACATTGCTGGGGACAAGCGAGCTTCGGTCTCTCTCTCTCACTCTCTCTCTCTCTCCCTAAAGGCCTGTTCCATCTCTGCCTCTTGTACATGTTGCTTTGACATCTAAGAGCTTCTTCTAATGGTTGAATTGTGTCTGGAATTTATCTTTTTCAACGCCAACATATGCTCGAGCAGCGAAGCCCTCATAACACAAAGTCCACCGCCGGCTTCTTTCTTCTTGCACTGGAACCACGCGTCAGATCGTTTTTTTTTTTTGTTCATCAGGGAGCTCTCTTTCAGGTGCAATAAACCACATCCAGGGCAGTAAAATAGCAGCGCACAATTATGCGCGATGTAAAGATATGATGGAGGAACGTCCACCTCGGCAGAGGATGACGGTCGCTCTCCCTCCCGGAGCTTCTCCTTGCTCTGCTCGCACGGCCGAGCCGGTCGCGTGTTAATAAAGAACATCATATTTTGTATGGAGTAATGTTGGTGCTTGACAATTCCTAATAGTCTGCACATGTGAAAATACAACTCTGAGGCTGAGATATTTGTTTGCGAGTTTATGATTCGCAACATGTCCGTCTGTGTGACTCATGTCTTCAACCTTTTGCCAAGGTAATGACTTTCACAGACACAACACCATGAATATGAGAAGCGCGTAGGGTGAGCCGACCTCCTCTGTGTTCTTTCGGCAATGTGACTCAGTGTGGTGGCATCCAGACAAAGTGACTCTTTGAAATAGTCAAGGTTTTGGACACGCGCACACCGAGCAGTGATTGATGTTCCCACAGACACAGTGATGTCATCTTTTCATCTTCCTCGTGGACCCACAGAAAAGCAGTCATTCTCCTCCACACACACACACACACACACACACACACACACTACACCTATATAGTATGATGGCGTAACTAATTGCGAGAATGTTTCGCTGTTTGTAATTGTTTTTATTTTTTCTCTATTTAATTGCCAGACATGACCTTCAGCTGTGTTTTGGTGCAAAGCAAACATTTGATAAAAAAAAACAACAAAAAAACAATATTATATCTCGACGGCATCGTTCGCTTTAATCATGTCTCCCTGCTAGCTGTCACAAGTATATAATGAGTAGACTCAATACGTCTTTTGATTCGCAAGGCCTTAGCCGGGTCCCAGCTCAAGCTTGGCACAGACTAGTAAAAAAAAAAATAGATATGCCTATTTGCCGAGGGCTCATTAGGAGCCTTGCAGCGTGAAGACAGGGTCACTTGGATGATATGGAGTCTTTTTTTATTAATTGAAAACCCCCTTGATCCTGGAGATCACGGAAAATATGCTCAACCATCATGGCGAGAGAGGGGAACGACTTCTCCTGATGACACATTATATGGGCGACTGTGGGTCAGTGGTTAGCAGGTCTGTCTTTCAACCAGGGGGTTGGTGGCTCAATCCCCGCCCTAGTCGATGTGTCCTTGAGCAAGACACTTAACCCTGAGTTGTTCCCTGTAGCTGTGTCTACAGTGTATGAATGTAACATGATTGTAAGTCGCTTTGGATAAAAGCGTCAGCTAAATGACATGTAATGTAATAAAAAAAAAAATGCTTTTGGGCTTGGAGAAAGAGAGAGGCAGAGGGTGAATACAGCCATGCAGAGGAGAGAAAGGGGGGGGGGGGGGAGAGGACATAATCTATACCTATGTGACTGCAAAGCCCGCAGATGAAAAGTCACATCGTGTCAGACCCGGTTTTGATGCATGCGGCCCACAGATGAGGCAGCTGGCAGATATACTGAGGGTAAGAAGGCTATTCGATCAACATTTCCGGAAAGGGATATCAACATTAATGTTTGATAGTGTCCCGTATAGATGAAAAATGCATATAAATCATTTCTATCTCTCAGAGGCCAACCGTGAGAGTGAAGACAAGCAGCCATTAGCTGAGCAGAAAACACAGTATCCGTGCTTGTCGCGCAGGATAAGGTGTGTAAACCTCACACCTGCCCTTTTCTCTTCATATATTCTGTTAGCGTTCATACATATTTGATGTTGCAGATGGAATCATATCCATTATTAAGTTTGCATTACTCCTCTCAGAAACACTGGCTTTTGAGCAACAGTGTTTGCGCCGTGGTTTCCTGTCTGGACTCCCCATGCTAATCTGATTCTCACGAGCACTCAACTCATATTACTTCTCAACTTGGTTTCTGTCTGGTGCAAAACAAACAACTTCAAATATAGTTGTGTGTGTGTGTGCACAGATAGAGCATGGTTCATAGGATTAATACAGAACAATGAGTACATCCTCAACAGCATTCACACTGGAAAATATTTGGTGCATCATTAGGCACATCATTTCCAACCGTTGTCGAGGACGCCGTGCTGTGTTGGCCCAAAAGAGACACGTTGTAATACAAATGGGTCGTCGCTTTCTCTTTTTCTCTTTTTGTTGTCCCAGTGCTGCTAATACTGTGTCGCTAGTTATTTTCAATTGAAGTGAAACTCAGTTTGTGGTTGACTTCTTTTCTATTTTCGATAATCATCTTCTCTCAGGTTATCAACCTCAGCCTCCATCCTTCTGGCACCACCCGATCCCTCTCGTCTCTCCTCCCACCCGTTCTCTGAATGCCAATTTGTATTACCTCGCAGATACAATATGCAATAAGTATTCCAAAAAAATACGCACATGCTAATTAATGGTCGGGCTTTATGCATACTGCTTCATCCTGGTAATGTATTTGGAGGTATTTTGAACTACAGCAACCTATTATTTATATTCAGCAGTATTTCAACCAAGGTTAAATACAGGTGTAAAAGAACAAAGTGGTCATAATGGTTTCACGACAAAGGATGTATGTTAATGCACACGGTTCGTTTCAGTCAGAAACGCCACTTACATATAGCACTCAATAATGTTCCTGTCAGGCTCAGCCTTTGGTTCATACATTCTTTTTGTTTTTCACCGCGGCTTTGGCGGAAGCAATTTGCAGTTCATAAATGGTTTTGGGCAACTTTAATCATATGCATGTGAGCAACCATTAATCAGTAAAAAGGGGGATTGAAGTCTTTCTTTGTGATTTCGTGATTTGTCTGAGGAAAAGATGTTGATTTTTCTCAACGGCCTCATCTTTTTTTAGTCCTCTCTCATTACGGCTTTGCGTTCCTTGCATTACGTTACCCAGTCACTTGCTATATAGTTAGCCTCTTGTTGTCCGTGTTGCCGTCGCTCGGCAGCTGCGTTCTCAAGACTGAACCGCTTGAACGCCTACAGCACTTCCCATATCGAGTTCCATTTGAAGGCAGCAATCGTCGGTTGATCACAGATCTGTTCTTTTAATTGGTACCAGTCGTGACACCTGCTGTCAACCGCCACATAATTAACTGTTGCAATCCAGTCCTATGGGCTGCATATGACAGCAGTGGGGAGGGGGGGCTGTGAAAAGGCTGGGTTACAAATAGAGAGGCAGGGAGAAAGAAATAGAGACACAGGAAGTCAAACAGAGTCGTGGGAAGCTCAGGACTGAAGTTTCAGGTTGTGACATGTTAATTGCTCCTCTGCAGCCAGGTGCTGGAGAGAGTTGTCATCCTGTACGGTCTAAAACCGCCTGGAAGTCATGGCTCCTACTCTGCTTCGTTCACAACTGAAGGGTACTGACACAAACAAACACAACATGTCTACACGCACACACACACACACACACACACACACACACACTCAAGCACTGTCTGCGATGGCATAACAGAATCTGATGTTTATCATCCCAAAGGGCAATCACGTCGCATCGCCAGTCCAACTCGCTAACCGAGATGTACTCACGGCCTCACCTTCCCAATGCCACTGTTCATTTATAGCCATCTTTCCAACCGCAGGTGAGGTGCTTTGTCGGCTATCCGTGCAGGTCGGAGTTTACGGCCTGTAATTCCTGCCCTCCAAAATATCACTCCTCCCATGGTGGTACTTTCTGATTCTCCAAAAAATATCAGGACTCTAGTACTGACTAGCCTTGAGGCTACTAGGTAATATTTTTTAATGATAACGATTACATACGTCGAGAAGAAGCCTCAGGGGGGGGGGGGGGGGTCCACAAAAAAACATGCAGGACAACAGGAGGGAAGTCACACTGTGAAGACTAGCTTTCTAAAGGGCAGACCGTCAGTGCGGGGCAACCACTCTAATCTCCAGTGACCTGACCTTCAATAGCGCAACATTATCTCCATTAGTGTCGACAAAAGCAGCGCTCCGTTTATGTATGAGGGCACATCCATATTCATACGCCCGTACGTTTTGTGTGTGCACCTTATTGTGTTTATATGCCTGTGTGTGTTTTGAGGCTGGCAGAATGTTCTCGCGTTTTGGCTTTCTGCCCAGCGATGGGACAAAGGCTCCGACAACCGAGGCAATGGCAGCCAAAGGTAATGGCCAAGGGTAACTCCGTGAGTGCTGGAGTCACGAGGCAGTTCAGTGACCAGGCAAACAAAAAAAAAAAGAAGCAAACGCAGAAGAGCCTGTAAGTGCCCAGTAAAAACCAAGTAAGGACCACGACTGCTTCTTGTTGAGAGGGCCCTTAATTGGTTTAGAACCCGTGTCATCACCACTCAGAGTAATTTAAGATATGCCTCCGCAACCCAGTAGCCTCGCACGCTAAGTGGAGAGGGGGTGAGGAACCACCCTGGATCATGAACAGGTTTAAATGGAAGAATGTTTGTGATATAATGAGGTTTAGCTGGTCTCTGGAGAGAACTCTACAGTGGATGGGATGGTGTTTACGCCAGCGTTTCACGCTTTGCCTTCTAGCGGTCACTATTCCCAACAAGCTCTCAGTAAGGCAAAGGCAGTCCAGGATGAGTCTCCACTGAAAAACCCACAGTCTTCAAGCTTCTTTCTCTCTCGCTAACTCTCTCTTGTGTACGCTGTGCCTTTTTAATACTGCTAAAATGTGATGAGAGGAATTGGCAGTGACCTGACTTTTCCTCTAATGTTAATGAGATACAAAGTGTGAGGGGAACTATTCAGTGACACACTTGCTCGCTGAACACTTCATAGTGTGAGCAACCTTTTATAAAAACCTTGTCGGAGTCATTAGTCAACACTCGACTTGAGATAGAAGTGTGGAGGAGGCCAAGTTCTAGGGAAGTGAGGGAGTCTCGTGTTTTTGAGTTTTTTTTTCAACAAAATGTTTAAACTGCAAAATTGGCTAGAAAAAAATGAGAAAAAAATGAGAATAGAGAGATAACAGTTGGGAATTTAGAGGTAGCGTTAAGGGGGAGTGGGGGGGGGGGTTCAAAGCTCTTTCACTACCGGGAGCTGAATTATGGCCCCAGGCATTGCCGGCGGCAAAAGAAAGTTCAAGAGGTGGGGGAAAAAAGAGGAGAGTAGTAGTGCTGGGGAGAAAAAAAGGCTTTCTAGGGGCTTCACAGTCTAGTAACCAGGATGCTGAGTTGGATGTGGCAAAATGCCCCGGGGGATGCCAGGAGCACTGAGAGACAGTAACCTAAGATGAGAGGTACCCGAGCTTTAGCAGCAAACCACTCGTGTGATCCACTGAAGACTATTATATGGCTTTTGTGTTCGCTTACTGGTTCGCCAACAATGGCCAACAGAAGCGATCCTCACAGTCCGGTCAGGCCAGTCTCACCGGTCGGGACTGGCACCAGTCGAGAAGTGTGAATTTAGGTCTTTTAAGCACTCGCTGCCTTTAAAAATGCATTATATTTCGGTCTATGGATTAAAATGAGGACGATTTATACCATCTGTTGAAGGCAGAACATTTCATGAAAATGTGTTTTGACTAAGGTGAAGGGTCCCACACTTCTCTTGAGTATGGTGTATTTATTTCCATGCTTGATAAACAACTTTTTATATAAATGGATCCGTTTAGAATACTGTGTGATGAAGAGAAAATGATAAAAGTAAAAGGAAGCATTTTCAATTACTTTTTAGGCTTTCTGCCCACAGAGTTTCTGGCAAAGCTTTTTCTATCATTCCCCCCCCCCCCCCATTTATATGACTGCCTAAGTCCCCTAAATCCTACGACTACTGCATCTCACACAGCTGTGCACTTTTATGGCGTTTGCTAATGTACTGTAAATGACATAAAATATGATAAGCTTAGTTTTCTGCCAGCTCTTGCTTTATATCCTTTTTACACCATTATGAATTCCCATTTATTTATTTGATGGCAGGTGTGATTTTATGTCCTCTCCGTGGCTGTAAAGTGCTACTTTGAAATGCAAATGAAGCTTTGATTGAGAGAATTGTCATGGGAAGGGTGTTGTGTATGGGGTGCCAGTGTGAAAGCAAGTCCAAGGGGAGATGTTTTGTGGTCCCATTTGGGGCTCGGTGATGTATTACTGAAGAACCACGCGGGCGAGTAGAGGACGCTCTAGGACACGCCGTTGAGCTCCTAACTCAAGTGCCATCCATGACGTGCAGGCTTTGCAGGCCATCATCTCTTTTGTGTTCTCATCGTAAACAACACCTCTTATAAAAGCCGAGATCCAACCACACCACAGCTTTCCACCATTTTTCACAACCTTAAAGACATTGCCTCCAGCTTTCTGAAAACAGTATTTTTTATTTATTTTGTTATCCTTTTAGGGGTGGATTTCAAAGAAAAGGCTTCGAGAATACAAATGAAATTACAGGATGGAGTGTCTGCTTATTGCCTTATATGCACTTTAAAAAGGTAGAGAGTAAACTTGGAAGGTAATGGCTTTCTGCAGTCAAGTATATGGTGGCTCGCACACTGAAATGGATCTGTACTCCTGTCTTGACCGAGTCCTCTTAGTGAAGGTGTGGCGTAATGCGGTTCAGACTCAGGCCTCTTATCTTGTGTCAGTGGATTCTTGCACACCTTGATAAAGCCTCCTTTTCCACCCTTGTCTTGTAACAACATTCCACTCTGTCTGACAGGTACTGTAGCCAGCAGGAGTCTGCTTCTCATCTCTACACACACACACACACACACACTCACACACACTCCACTTTTTCAAAAAGCTTTTTTCCCCCCACCCCACTAATGTAGCAGAAATCGCTCGCAGCGATGGATGTGCATTTGGTTAAATCCAAAATGTATTACACTCATCCTCATCACCTGCGTTTATGTGGAGAGCTGCTGACTCCTGCTAACCGGACAGCTTAACTTAAATAATCTCTAATGGAGCAATGGGGGTTTCCATTTCCAGCCCGGTTATGAGGATTTTTAATCAGAGAATCAAACCTGGGATGAGTTCTAACTCACACAAGCTCCACCGCTCTACCTTTGGGTAAGACTGCATAACTTGCTGAATGTTGTGTGTCGGTATTTCTGACACATGCAGCCAATCTTTCCACCTTTTTAGAAGTGTCTGAGCACAACGTTGGCTTCACACCAACTAAGAAATGGTGTTACACTATCTGCTTTCAAAAGGCAGACAGCCTGGGAAGTTACATTATTTTAATGCCACATTTACAAGATCAAATAAATTCACTTACACTTACAGGACACTTGTAAACACAAATGGGAATACGAGAAAATTGAGTCATTTTCCTTTTTTTTTTGCACAACATAATATTGTAATTACAGCGCACTCGACAAGAGAGAAGGCAGGGATTCTTATTGCAGCATTTATGAGCATTTATGCTAAAGGCAGAATGTCCGAGTTGCTTTTAATGGCCGTGGCTGAGCCACTGACGTTGTGATTTAACCTGGCACTTTGACAGTGGCGAGCCGCTCCTCCAAATCAAGGCTAAGTGGCGGATTCATCAGTGCCCTGTCGTGATAAAACACTCGCCCGGCGGTGACACGGAGATGAGGCCCTGATTGGGACAAATACATCTCCCTCTGGTGTCAGCTCTCATTCAGAGGTCTGAGCGCAGGCAGAAAGAAAGACAAATGTTTTGATTAGGGGTCTCTTTCAATGTCACAGCATCCGGTGAAGAAGAATGCGATGAGGCCGTCTCCAAGGGAAGCAAATAGTTGAAGACGATGAGAGGGTAATGGATGTCTCCGGTGTATGCAAGGTGGCGAATGGGGATTGTGTGTGAGTCAGGGAAAAAGCTCAGCGAGAACATCGCTTTAATGAGACTGCGTTTCTTTTTCCCGGAAGAGCATTTCGATTCCAACTTGACGATTGTTAAAATTCCGGATGTAATGCATGCAATCGTTCAGAAGAGGACACTGGTTATGTCAGTTATTCTTAAAGTGGCGGAGGGTTATGGCTACAATGCTGTTCGAGGAGTGTTTCCAAGCCAACGTTGGTGAAAATATCCTGTTTTAGTTACCAATTAGCACTGTGATTTGCAATGATTAACACATTGCTTATCCTCTCATCCTAACAGCGTTGTTGTTATCCTGGAATTTGATTGTGATGCCACACAAGTCTGTGTTGATATATTTCATCACAGATAATTATAAGACCATTAATCATTGGAAGTGGATAATTATAAATCCATCTCAACTGAAGAAATGTGAGCACTAACTGCTCCGTCTCTTGAGAAATGGTAGGCGCAGGGCTCTTATCCCACTTCCTGTATCAGTCGTTCTACTCTAATACGCTGAAGCCAACAGGACTTGGGGAAATATGTGGAATTATGGCATCTCAGAGAGGATTTTACCTTGAAAAAAAGTGGCAATATGTTCCACTTCTATCTATCTGTCTTCTGTCTATCTTTATTGTGGGTTTCCTCTTAAAACTATTTGTATAAACAAATGTAGCCTAGATAAAGGTATCACCAAATGTACAAGCAATGCATTTATTAACTATTAGGAGAAAGAAAATGCATCAGGGGAAGGTGTTGCTTAACTAATAATTAAGGGATATTAATTAAATATATGAAAGATATTGAACATATTGACTGAAGTTGGGTTATTACCACAAATCTGAACAAATAAACACCTCCACCGATTGACTTTTAAAGGATTAAGACTTGTTAGCAACTTCTTTGACTTGATTAAAACCTTTACAGGAGGTGGACACCCTTCCTAAACCCTCCCCAGCGTACATCCTTTTTGGCTTTTTTTTTCCAAGGGCTTTGAACTATCTCTTGATTTAATCTCACTCAAAGAAAGACCCCTCCGAGTCATGAAAGTCAAGGTACACTTTTATATTGTCAGCCCGACAAAATATGAGTTATAGCTGGACAAAAGGCAGCTTAATGTGACTTTCTCTGCCCGTGACATATCATGTAATGGAAAAATGGGACTCTCTCTCAAAATATATAAAGAAATGCCCTATGGACAAAGGGCCGTCTCTACGCCGCATCCATCAAATCAACCACCTGAGTCGGTTTCAAATGCTCATCACTCCTAAATGAACATGATCAATCCCAATGTAGGCTCAGTTTGAACACCTTTGAAGGTCCCCACCCCGCACAAACATATTCCCTTTGCAAATCATCCGGTGTCTTCAAATCATACACTCGGTAAACACTCGAGTGTTCACGTGTCAGCGGAGACACACTGGCGATGCTGGCCCTGAGCTCCGAAAACAAACAAACATTCAAACAAACAAACACTCCAGTGACAGACGGCGCCGAAACGAGGCAGGAGGCGATGAAGTGGTCAGAGTTGGGAAAAGAAAAGGATTTAACGATGGAGGAGAGAAACAGAAGGTATCCTTCCCTTTCAATCAGCCCCCCCCATCTGAATGCCCAATCTTCTTCCCTTCTCCTTCACTCATTTGCATCTCTTTTATGTCCCTGCTTCTTATTATTTAAATGTATACGCCAAAAAAAAAAAGAAGAAAAGTGGTCCGGTGTTGCAGAGCGAGCCGCTCCATTTCCCCACACTTTTTTTAATCAATACCAGCCAGCGGAGGAGGTTTATGTGGCGTTCAGTCACATTTATGCTAACTAGAATATTTGAACCTGTTCTCTTTGAACTGTGGTTACCTTGGAAACCAGCACACAGGAGTCACCGCTTTATAACAGTAATTACAATCAGCGATCAGACTAGGTCTTGTGTTTCCAGAACAAAGCTCACATACAGCGTCATGTAAGTGGACTATACTTTGTGTGTTTGATTTCACACTAAATGGACTTCTTAGAGGCTGACGACCTTTAAGTCTTGTATATATCATTAGAGAACAGTCTCTGTTTACCCTAAAGTTAAAAACATATTATTTTGTATGAGGATAAGAATCCGTTCCACGGCTCATGATGTCTTGATGACTTTTGGAGCCGACGGTATTTGGACTGCCAGAAAATATGCAGCATAGAGAGATTTAATAAACTGTTTCTGGCCCCATGATATTCCACTTTCTTATGTCCATGAATCTGTCTTCTTCTGGCCGCGACGCTGATGAAAAAGCGAGTGGCCTGAAAGGCCTTCCCGCTGTTGCCATTTGTAATTTATTAGAAGTCATCATCGAAGACCATCCGTCTTGATTATGCCTTGGCAACTGTCATGCTCCACTAATGCACAGTGTGAGAGAGGGCATAAACATAACGTATTCCAGCAGCACGGATGTTTATCTTCCCTGCTTCATGAATTTGCATTCCCACAGACACATATTACTAATAATGGCAGCCATCTCCCAGCACAGATTGGCTGGCCGTATTATCAGTCCACATACAACAGTGTTTGTTTTACAAGTGGACAGGCAGGAAAAGGGATTTGGACAATCTGAAGAGGAAGACAGATTGATATTGATACATGCCTCTTGTAATGAGCTTGATAGAGCTTCATGAAATATTCATTATTGGTAAACTATTGTCGTAGCATTGCCAGCTGCATCTGAGGGATTACATTTTTTTTTCTAATTATGAGTAGCCCGTGTAACAAAAGCATCGATGCTCCGAGAAATAGGGCATCAAAACCTTGGGAAAGCAGGATGGAAAAATTCAAAAAGCCAACATCGGACGAAAAAAAAAAAGACGAAAAAAAAAAAAGAGTCATTATTACAGTGAATACATGTGTCAGCCAGAGGAGAAAGTAAATACCACGGCATACCATTGAGGCCTCGTCATTCATCCAGTTCCTTCTCTCTCTCTGAAGTTACACTTTTCTTTCTCGGTTCACATCTTCTTTTGAAAACACACTGAAAGCAATGTCTGTCAGAATGACCCATTGCTTCTGAATTGATCAAAACTTTATTAAATACATTTGATTGCCACGACTAGTATTTAGTAAGCTCCCTTCCTGCTACATTTCTTGTCAAACGTTTGCCGTAATGGCGCTTTAACATCTCAGAAAATTGGGCTCGCTTACTTTTTCTGCCTCCTTGACAAGGTGACAAGAATTCAGAGTTCAAAGGTCAAGATCATTGTGATGTCACGTCTGTCCCATTCTCATGAATCTCCCGTAACTATCTCAGGAACCCCTTGAGCAAACTCCACCTGGACTCAAGGTCAAACAGATTCTGGTGGTCAAGGTCACTGTGGCCTCACGGTACAGGCGTTGGGCCATAACTCAATAATATATGCTAATAACGACAGTTTCACACAAATGTCTAATCCGATAAAATGACGAAGCGACGACACTTTGGGTTGATATGAACGTAAACTACGACACAGCTGGTTGGCGGAGGCACACAACAGCAAGAGTTGCAGTTTAAAATTGATCAAAATGCTTTTTCAGACATTTTCCCAGAATGCATTTCTCACCAATCTTAAAACTGACTTTCACCAACATGGATGGGAGTCACATAACCACAGGCAAGACAGAAGTCATTGTTTCAAGTTTTTATGGATTTATGAATCTCACAGCTGCATGCTCCACTGACGGTGTCAAATTAATGATCATGCTGCAGATAATTGAATTGCACAAATCATGGCCAGTGGACCTATGGTGAGAACGAGAGAATGCAGGCTGGAGTTGTGGGCTTATGGGTAATCAGTGTCTGGTGACGGAGGACAAGAATGTTAAAGTAGGGCAATCCGTATTGCAGAAGATTTGTCTTTGTATTGACCTACAGGCTTCTTTTTACAAGAGTTAAGTAATCATTTTAAAAGCTTTCGATAGGCAAAAGAAAAAGAGTCTGTACCTGTGCTTGGAAAACCTTCTGTTCTTTATGTTCAAACTAAAGGAGTAGCGGGGGCCCCTGCAGGGCGAGTTGGTGACGCTTTTCATTTGACGCATAGGTCCTGGTGTTCATTGCAATTGGATCTATAAGAATAACTTGATTCAATCTCTAAAATCAAACCTTTATCAAAAGCAAAGCACCAGTAGATTCAAAGAAGATAAAAATACACCCACACCCAACATGTTTCTCACAAAGAATCGACCAAAAGTAATAACCATAAAAAAAAAGAGACCGTGGTCATTGACTACCAAACCACAATACATAATAACCTCCGTATTCTGAAGCCATTGTGTGCTTCTAAATTGCTGTTATAAAATGCCCAGGCCAGAGGGGTAATAGTTTTTGATAATGATCCTGGGCTAAGCTTTGGTGCTGTGTGGCCACACGCCGCACATACAGCGTGCTGATTATTCCTCTGAAGTGGCCTGGATGTGTGTCCGCAACTGTAATTTCCAGGCCTGATTGGCATAGAGCGATGAAATTGGGGGCAGTTAGCTCTGAGGGGAAAATAGTGCTGGAGTGTGTGTGGAAATGCAGCAGCCGTCCAATGGTAAACAAATTATCTGAAGTGAAATGACAACATTAGGCAGTGCAAAATGCCGGTCCACGTTATGAATATGGCTCCGTGCCTTTAACGACCAGCTTTTTTCCCCCCAATTGAAACAACTAGGCGGTCCTTATCAAAGATATCTGACCTCAAACTGAGCATCTATGATTTTATGCACATACATAAAGTCAATACGCTTAATGCATCCACAGGGGGTTCACACTTTGATTTATAAAAGATAAAGAGAGTTGGATATAGACATGACGAAAACACATTTCTTATATTATGCATCTGCGCTTGAAAGTTTTATAGTTTATAGTCGAGCTTTAAGCTCTTTGTTCTGTGATGGACATGATGCTGAGATATACACGCTGACCTTGATTGCAAACTATGTTATTACGTTGTCAAAATCTTCAGTGTGTCTTTAAGTAAAAGGTGTCTTTTAGATAACAAGGGTGGATTAGCTCCTATGAAAGATTTCAGTAAAAACACAACGAACGCTTAATTTAACAAATCCAAAGTGCTGGAGTGAAACATGTCTCTGTCATTGTCGCTAATTTTCCCAGATAATACATGGAAACATACTAAGTAGTTAACTTTTCTTTTTTTTTTAATCATTTTAAGTTCTATTCAAAGTACAGATTTGGCTGTTTGGTAGCGGCTGTTGTCTCTAGAGGCACAAAAAGTGTCTTTCTCCACTTTGTGTGCCCACATATTAACAGAGCCTTACCCCTGACGTTTTGGCCCATTTAGTTCACAGCAAATTGACATGCTTCGACTGTTTGTCATTTAATTATTGAAGTTTTTTTTTCTTTGGTAAACCCCATTAGGTTTCTTAATAAAGCATTATTAACGTGGATCTCCAGCTCTGCGGGCACCTGAGCACAATTACCCTCCTGCGCTCGTGTTACTGTCAGTGAGGGAGTTTAAAAGTGAGCTGGTTAATTCTTAATTGGGCATTTTTGTTATGAAAGAACATTTTTTCCTGAATAAGTGAGGAAACAGGGGGGCTGTCGTCACGCTGGTGCATGTCATGCCTGCCAGAGGATAAAGAAGAGATAGATTAGGGATGGGCACAGTTTCTTTTTTTTTTTGCCAACGCTGTGATGCCCAGTGAAGGATAAATGTGGCAGATGTGACAGAGATTTATGCGCTGCAGAGGGGATGGTTGAATGAATGGCACCTTGATGTAAGTGCCAGCCTTCTCAAACGCATCACCTCATTTCTTTACTGCTCTGTCCCTATGGAGACTCAGCCAGGCTTTAAATTGAATGAAGGAGGTCACTTTTTAACTGCTCAAGTGGCAAGCGCACAAGCTGGTGTCAGTTAAGGCTTTGATGCTTTCTATCACCGGCGTATTGGAATAGCCCTTCTTCATCACGCTGGAAATGGCGACAATACAGATTTTTTGCAAAATTTGCTAAGATAAAACATAATTCAGAGGCGGGGACCATGTCCCAATTCAAGATGAGCCCGATTGTGTCATGCGTTAGATCTTGTGACATCATCAGGGTTCATTGTTTTTAGACTTTGGAAAGCTCCCTCCAGATACACGGAGGACGTTACCGATTCTCAGGCCGAGTGGTACTTCCCGTCTAGAACCTATCTCTGTGTCACGCAGCTCAAGTTCAAATAAAGCATGTAAAAGTTCACATGTACGCATGTGTGTTAGATACGTGCGATTGGGTTGGGTTCAGTTCATTCATATTTTTAAGGGGGGGTTGGCTGTTTGAGAAATCCCAAAATTAATATACAACAGTTTCCGGGCAAAGTGTGAAACAGAATTAGCACAAACTCCCACAGCAAGTGCAAGAAAAGTCATCAAATGTATAAAAATATTTAAAAAACACCTAAAAAAATGTCCGAGCCCACACTCTCGCCAGATAGGATGCGCATCGCAAGCGTGACAGGATGCCCCCTGAAAAATAATCTGCAATCCATTTTTTTTGTTCTTTTTTTCTTGATAACACACGAGTTCCGAGCAGTCCAGAGAAGCGGGGGCAGGAGTGAGGCTATAGGCGGATTGCAACGAAGTGCGCAGGCACGCGCGCTGCCAACAGAGACATCCCTCCAATGTGAAATCAATTTCAGAACAGGCTGAAAACTGTTTGATAATATCAGCCGTGACTGAGCAGATACGAGATTCCCTGGCGTTTACATTGTTTCGCCGGAACACGCCAAGAGATCTGTCCACGAGCTGTCCATATAGTCTGTTAGCGCGCCGACTCGGTGGCAGAGTACAAGCCGAGATAAGCTCCTCACGTGGGAGCGCAGCCGGGGCCGCAACAAAGCTGTCTAGGTTTTGAAGGGCAATACAAGTGGTGGGGATGTCACCTATAGCGAGCATCGCGCACAATACGCACGCACCTTTTAAAGGGGGCTTGGTTAGCCAGAAAGAAGCTGTTGAGTCTCATGATGATGAAAAGCTCAGTATATGCTTTGAGGGTACGGCGTTCTTTTTCTTTCTTTTTTTATGATGTTGGTGGAGTAATAGATATATGTATTGAAATGAGGTAGGATTGACTGCTTCTGGAGGTACGTGTATGAATGAATATTAAAACTTCTGCTTACATCTCTAACAAGCGATCCAATACAGGGAATTCAGTTCAAGACTGAAAGAAAATAAAGACTTGTGGGGATTCTAATGGCATTTTCCAACTAAATAAAAATCAGTTTTCTTGTGTGACAACAATCTTTTTTTTTTTTTTTCCTGTTGTGGTTTGAAATCGAACAACAAAGCTAATCAATTTCCTTGTCTGCAAAAGGATAAGTAATTTCCTTTGAATATGAAACCAAGCATACAAAGAAGTGCAGAAGATGACTGCGATGTGATACAAAGACGTTGCCACATGAGAACACGCTTTCACGCTCTCCGCTGTCTTTGCTCTGCGTATTATTGTAATTCACAACATGTTATTCTTCTATCAGCTTTTTATTTGCATATGATTAACTTGGAGAGCAAAAAATGTGCACGAGAGCCCACTTCAGCAGAACGGGAATACATGCTCCAGTTTGTCTGTGTGCCTGTGTGTGTGTGTGTGTGTGTGTGTGTGCTACTGGTCATAGCGACGAGAAAGAAGAAGTTGTTGAAGAAGAAATTCTGTATGAAAAAAAAAGAAGAAATAGCTGCAAACAAAACTGTCTCGGTAAAAGTGACACTTTTAAGCCTGTGCTGCAGTTTGTGCTCCCGAATCACACCATCGCTGTATGAATGCATGTCGCAGTGTGTGCGTCCTCTCTTTAGTTGATAGGCAACCTGCCGGTGTTTCTAACGACACATCAGTACCACTCTGTGCCCTCCAGTCTGATCCACAACGCTACCCCTCTCAGCCACCACGGTACCCCCTCCCCACCAACACACCCCCTTGTGCCTCTAATGGAGTTCACTGCTAGCCACTTTCCGCCTGAACACGCAGTGGAGGAGTGCGGCTAATAGCGGTTGCGCAGTTGGAATACATGGGTGGGAGCTGGAGTTAATGTATGCCACTAGAGCGGTGTTGGCAGACGAGATCATGTTATGTGCCGTGGTGTGTAAGAGCCCAGCGCATCTGTACGGTGACATCCTTCATAAATGAACCAAGCTTGAGCTGTGACTGCTGTCTCTTAGGCCGTGCTTCAGTCGCGGCGCTGCGCTGACACCTCTGATATATGTACAGTGGTCTTGTCTCCCGCATCATGAATAGTAAAATAATGTGCCCGTGTCTGTGAATCACCCTTTAGGGCGCGTGCAACACGAGTCCTGACAAGAGGTTTTGAGTGAAATTGGTTGGAAATAGGCAGATGGCGCACGTGCCTTAATTTCCCCTTCGTTCACCACTTGACGTGATGAAAGCAGGTGTTTGTAAAGCCGCGCTCGTATCCCATCTTTGATCTTGAATTCCTGATGCGCCCTTCACTCGATCGTGCTGAAATTTATGTCATATCTTCCGACATCATCCAACAGGGTCGGACCTTAACCTTCTTCAACCTTCTTCTGTTTGTCACAAAGGGGCGGCGGCCATGTTTTCCCAGCAGCCACAGGACCTGGTGGTAGTGGCTGGCCAGCCTGTGACGTTGCCATGCTCCATCCCTGGTTACCATGGCGTTGTCCTATGGATCAAAGATGGCCTGGCGCTGGGAGTTGGCAGAGACCTCGCCGGTAAGTAACAGCATTCATCCCCTTGAGCGTGTCACCCTGCATTTCCCCATCACCCTCAGTTTCCTCTATTAATTACACTCTGTACTATAACTGTCATATTCCAATGGCCACTCTCTGTTATCTAAAGCCCCCACATGTCAGCGTCCTACCCTCTGCCAAATATATCACTGCACAGACAGGAGGGCTCATAATCGGGTGTTACAACAGAAGTACTACACTACACGTGTTATGAGAAACATCAGTAATTAAATCAGTCAACATCACCAAAACAAATTATTCCTTTCTCCGTAGATGCAGACCTAAAAACTTTTGTATATTCTGTTTGGCAGAGGACAAAAATCTGAATGAAATGTAAAATCAATAGTGGCACTGGTCTTTTCTCTGGTGCTTCAGGCTGTTAAATGGTTTTTTGAAGAGTCGCTGGCATCCTCTAATTACACTGCACCTCATGTATAATTGCCTTAATTGTTTAATTTGGAGTAAAAGTGACTACTGCACTGTCATTTAGTAGCCTGTTGTTCCACCAATCGAGGCTTTATGTATATTCATGACCGTAATTCATTTCAAGGAAGCACATCACTCTTCCAAATAAACATTTACAACCTTTGAAGCACTGAGCTATTGAATAGAAAAATCCATAAAAGCGTAGTAGGCATGCATCATTTCCTGAAATGATCATTAAGTTCGAGATACATTTGAATACGTACACAGCACTCTATGCACAGTAGGGTGCATTATTACATAAAGGCATGGTCTTTAGTTTAGACGTTTCTAATTTACCTTACATAGAACCCCCTGTGTGACCCCGAAGAAATATAGAGTAATTGCAATTTAAACCCAAAGAATACCCAACTGCTGCCGTTATTAAAACACAAAAGCCTCATGAACAGGAACGATTAAATCATTATTTTACGCGAGATTGGGATTTATTCTACCCTCTGACCTTTAATAATCGGAGGCCCTCCCAGTTACCGAGGTGGTCTTGTAATTAAACCTCAGTGGCTGACAGAGTCCCAGTAAAGCCATCCTATTCCCTCCTCAGGTTGTTATCAGGCCCAGGGGAGATTGAGAGGTTGCCGTAAACAATGGCCCCGTAGTCTTCCGGTCTCTTTTGAAGAAAAAAGAGGAAGACGGGAAGACCACTTATGATTTCTAGAGATAGAACGAGAGAAAGAGGAAGAACTTAGAATCACGGTGGAGCAGAGATGTAGAGTTCTTTTTCTTTAATCTACTTTGCTTTTTATTGATTTTTCTCTTTCCCAACGAGACAACAAGATTTTTCTCTTTCCAACGAGACAATCAGATGAAATCTCCGTTCAACAAAGGAAAAAAGTCAGAGGGAGGAAGAGAGCAGAGAAAACGTAGAAAAAACGCTGAGAACTATGTGTCACGATAGCCGAGAGGACTACAATGGACCTTTAACAACACATCTGTGAGGAGTTTGGCAGGCATGGACAAGATGCGGTTGTCCTTCTCCACAAACATTTCCTTCTTCTTATTTGGCTCAATAATCCGGGCCAAGATGTAGAGTTGGAGTGATCTTTCGCTCTTAAATCGTTTTAAAAAGATGCACTGGGTTTTTTATAAGGAGGTATAGCTGCCTGTCTGGAGAAGATAGGTCTCTAAAATCAAATCAACAGTAATGATACGTACAAGGGCTGAGTGCCTTCTATTAAGACGAAAGACACTTTTTCCCCCAATAAAGTGCTCCACAGCTGTTCTTTTTATCACTCCTGCCTACATAAACAAGCGTCGTAAAAGAGTGACGGTACATCCAATGCAACGTGTGTACACAATGAAAGGAACGTGGCAGCTGTACGCATAAAAAGTGCGACGAATCAAATGTTCGCATGGAAGCATTTCAATAATATAGGTCTGCTCGGCTATTCATAGAAAGAAGCAGCGTCGGCAACGGTGCTCTCCGCCCGGGACCTGTTTCCATTCACAGGAGCGTGATTAAACTGAGAGAACTCTTCACCATTCAGGGTAAAAAAAAAAAAAGAAGAAAGAAATCGTGGCACAAAAGCCAATGATTCCTATCTATTTCCTGGATTTCCAATTCATTCCCTCTGGTGTCACCCATTTTCCACTCAAATTATAGAGCAAAAAAGTGGCCCCGTAACCACTCGGAACACACCGATCGATGTCATGAATATGCACGGCGGAGAATGTGTCCGCTCCGCATGATGATGATGGCGACCACGGACAAAGCAACTGTGAGCGAATTCCCCATGGGAAGTGTTTGTGTACATTATGACATGCGCTCGGGATTGAGGAGGATGAGTTATTGAAAAAGACAAGCATGTGCCTCTCGTGCCAGCCACTTGAACACCGGTCACCTGTTCACAGCTGCAGCTAAACTATTTCCATCCCCCCCCAGGTGGCTCCACATGTTCTAGGTGAACGCTATAAATCATTAGGCCACGCCTCATGTGTCTGTATACTCACATGCACACACACACACACACACGCATGCACGTGCACCATTGATCGCGCCTCAAGACAAATCCATTCCCTTCTGATGGATTCATTACTCCTTAATGGGCCTATTTTACATTGTTTGCTTTGGGTAACACATTGTGTCTTTGATATTCGCTTAGACCTGAGATCAATGGCCATTTATAGGTACACATCGCATGTGCAGAGGTGATCTGTCTTCATATGTGCGCAAGTATAATCTAAGTCATATTGACGAAAAGTGTGATCGAGGCGCTTTAAGGCGGCAAAAAAAACACATTACAATACATTTCTATTGTTCGGAAATGAGATCATGATAGTCGTATTACTGCTATCCGACACTTTTCCTTTTGGATCCAGCTAATGCAGGCTGGAAGAGAGCCATATCCTCACACGGCAACATTATTCTTACTTTGCCAGAGGCACAGATGAGGTAATTGGCCAGATCATCTGTTTGTGTAACAGAAATGTACACACGGCTTGTGTCGCAACAATTAAAACAAGCAAAACAAAAGTGCATTCTGTGTCTGGGGCGGGCACAAACTTGTTCAATGGACTGGAGTCAACTCAAGGTCACGTCATCCAGAACAATCAATAATCATTATCCTTATGATCCACAATGCCATTATTGCTCTGAATCGAAATGGAAGCAAAATGTTCTCCGGGTGACCTTGTGAACCTTCTTTATGCGTCCACTATTTTAGTCATCATCTATTTCTCAGCCAATGGTTATTCATGTCATTAATAGAAGCGTTTAGTTGTCCCCAGGTTGCTTTGAACCCTGCTACATGTACATGCAGTGTTGATGAAGCCCTGCCATCTCTCAATGGAGGACACATTGTGGCAAGTATTGTAAAAAGACATTTTATTTGTGTCGGTTACTAGTTTTCCAACAAAACATCCACTGGTGCAACTTTCTGTGCTCATGCTTTAGTTAAATTGCCATTGATTGTGCATCCACTGATTATCTTCTCTTTCGGCTTTAATGTTTATGTCCTTCTGTCCTTCGTCCTCCCACTCTATGGACCCTTAAGATTAAAGGCTACACGTAGGAGGATGAAACGGAGAGGGGCATAATGGGCTGTAACTCACCCCACCAGCATAAATTGAGGCCCACTTCACGCTCTATTACAGGCAACGGGATTCAATGAAGCAATAGTCAGTAATTGGACTTTGAGCATATGATGGGTTTTTGCAGTAGACAAATTCAAGGATTTAAAAGCTGGCCAGTCTGTTCCTTTTGGGCACTAACACGTATTACCAGCCTGTAAAACCTTTACAGTGAAAGACTGGAGTGTTTGGGGATCTCTGAAGTGAACATGAGTCATAGCTGTTACTGGAAAATCAATATCCCCCCCCCCCCCATTTGTTGGCAATGACCCTACAGTTGGATGGAAACTGACAAGACTTTCTGGAAAAGAAATATATGACAAGTGTGTTGAGTCTAGAGTGTATAATTTATTTTACAAAGCACACAGGCTAAATTATCCAATTCCACCAGTTTCATCATTAATCAGTTACTGGGGACCACAAGAATATGCAATTCTCGGCTGGAGATTGGTGATATATTACAGATTGCATCTTCTTTTTTTCATGAACAGGCATTCTCTCATTCTTTTATTCCACATATCGCAAATAATTAGAGAGATGGAGTGAGAGAAAAAAAGAATAGGGATCTTCAGAGACGAGCAATTCTAAAAACATGAGAAATAACCCATAAAGCTTTGCAGTCAAACACATTCTTCATGCTTATTTGCCCTGATGTGTGTGTGTGTGTGTGTGTGTGTGTGTGTGGGGGGGGGGGGGGGGGGGGGGGAGGGGGATGCACTCCACAACATACTACTCAATGCATATTTCGACAATAGGTAGGGGGATATCTTTAAAAAACTTCTCACTTGACTTGTGTAAAATGCCCAGGTCTCTTGGATATTGTTCTGCTTTCTGCCATTATTAAACTATAAATAATTTCACAGAGCAATGCTGAAACAACTCAAACTGTATAGCTGTTCCTGTTTACGGCTGCAGTAAAACATAATTTTGCAGAATGCAGCAACCTCCACAGCAGGTCATTAACATTGCCAGGAGTGCTATAAAAACATTTTATGGTATTCATGTTTTAATCTCGGAGAAGAATGCATCGTGAGTAAATTAACAAATGAAAAATCAAATACTACATTCACCTGTAAAGTAATATTCATGTGCTGACTGTTACAGTTACACACACGCTGAAGCCCAATATTGTGTATAGCCAATGTGTCTTTCATTAGGGTTGTGATGTCGCAATGAGTGCGCAAAGATTAAACATGTGCGAATGAGCCCTATTTTGATTTGAAGGTGATTAAAATGAACAAATGTGTTTGCCCTGCAGGCTATCCTCGTTACACAGTGATTGGCGACCACGGTTCAGGAGAGCATCATTTGCGAATCCAGCGTGTCGAGCTGATGGACGACTCCGTCTTTGAGTGCCAGGCCGTCCAGGCTGCCATGAGGTCCCCCCGCCCGCCCGCCTCACCGTGCTGGGTGAGTAGTCCAGTTGAACACACCACACACACACACACACACACACACACACACACACACACGCACACACACAGTCTAAACAACACCACTGTTCTAGCGCCAGCCGCCCCGATCGATGACTTCCAAAGCAACGCATGGAAATGGCTTCACTGGTGTCACTGGCTTCTCACTCTCTCATTAGTTTGTAAGTGTTTCATGTTAGTTTCCGAGTGCTTCTGAGGATTTAAGGGGCTTTAGCTCGTATGCGTCATCCCATAAATACTGGGCAGCAGCACTGGCAGAGCTCTAGGGGCCCTAACAAAAGTGGTGCTTCACAACAATAGAAGTATACAGTACGTGTCCTTGTTCACTTCCCAATTACACAGACAGTGGGAATATAGGTACACGCTCAAACGAGGGGTTCACCTGCGGTCTTACTCAAAACATGATTAAATATCTGCAGTGGAGCCTGAGAACAAAAGATATATATTTCTATTAAAACCATCAGAAAGGAATTAAATCAGTGCTAATGTTTCCCATTTGGCAGACTGTGTCAATGTGACTAAGCTTTACAGACCTTTACATTTCCACTTTAATTTCCTTCCTCTGCATGCAGCCTCCATTTTCTATTATTACTACACGCTTGAGAGGTCACTGGTTCTTAATTAAACTTTATTGGGTTATCATTCAGCGAGGCCATTTCTGCCTCATTGGGTGACACCAGCGGGCGCTTTCTCGGGCCCCTTCAAGCCTCCTTGCTGCTTCCTGTCTCTCGCAACCCTCCCTCGCTTTGGAGGATTCGCTGGAGCGATAGCGAGCGTCGACGGCGACGGAGCAAAAGAGAAACGAGGGAGGGAATGAGGAGAGGAAAAGTGTGGAGGGAGAGAGGGGCGCCTGCCATGCAGTGTCCTCGCCACAAGCGACTGATGCGCCTTATTGATCCAGCCTAATGAAAAGTGAAGCTAACGATTTGTAGGCGAGCAGGCAGCAGGAGTAAAAAAGAGAGAGGGGAAGACAAATTGCAGCATAACGTTGCGCTGGCTGCCAGCCCCCCCCCCCCCCCCCCCCCCCCCCCCCCCCCCCCCCCCCCCCCCCCCCCCCCCCCCCCCCCCCCCCCCCCCCCCCCGCAAATGGATATGAGTGAATAATTATGGATACTTCTAGAACTGAACATGCAACTGCACTACTTCCACTACTGTCCTCGGTTCACTACTTGTTCACATATTTCAAACTTTAGCTGCTCTGTGATTTTTTTTTATTTCACAGAAACTTTCCCATTTGATCATCACGACAGAAGAATTGTTTCCGTTGTTTATTTTCATGTTTTATCCAGGTCATTGTCAATGTTTTTGATCAACTCTCGCCGTTGAACTAAAGTCCAATTTAGGACATTTAATGTTTTCGACAATATGGCTAAACGTCATATTTAATGCCAATTTCTCTCGGCTTCAAAGCATCCTTGGGAGCTCTCTTATACATATGAAACTGCCTTTTCACCTCTTTCATGTGGGAACAGCTGTCATACACGGCAGATGCAAATAATCCTGTTTTTAGCTCTATACCCCTCTGACACTGTGCTTTGGTGTTTTGGCAAGCCCCACGCTTACTACTCACAGTAATTAAAACAAAAGAAACTAATTGTTTTGCAAATGCTTGACTTTGGAATGCAAGAGACAAACGTTCAGCAGGAAGTGCAGCAGTTGGCCCTACTCTATTTAAATAACCAATCAGCAATGAGAAACGGGTAAGCCTTTATTACCTACTTGTCTGATTGAGGGTGAGAGACTTTATCGTTCCCCCGACGAGCCCAAATAGAAGGTGTTTGTTTAATCCCCTGCTGAGCTAGCTGACTGCTGGATGCACTGCCAGGGAGAACTGCAGGGTGACACGCACACGAGGTAATGGAGGACACATATGCAAGGCCTGTGTCACTGCAAACTCCAAGCTGTCAATTACTTCCCAGTGGTGACAGAGTGTGTCTATCGACTTGGAAGACAGCTTCGGCCCCACACACCTACGTGCACACGCACACAAACAAACACACACACACACACACACAAATACATAGGCATATACACAATATGCGACTACACACACGCAAGCACACACACACACACATACACACACACACACGCTGACTGCCTTCTTTGAGCTGACAGCAGAATAAATCTAAACTCTCCCCTCCATCTTTCATAACTCAATACCAGCCCAAACTCTTCCATGTGCCATACCAGAGGAACTGCTTTCCTCTTGACTTTGATAGGCTCGGAAATAACACAACATAAATATTTACTAGCACATAGAAGAACCCCTTCATCACTGCCAAAAACACACACACACACACACACACAGTCTGCTTTTCCTTTCACTGATTTGCTGGTTTCGTCCTTGAGACCCGGACCGTCGGGTCGAGCCAGAGATGAAGCAGCGGTGACCCCACCTGACCTGCCCCCATTTACAAGAAAGTGTGTGATTAAAAGGTGAAAAAAGACCTTTTTGTTTTGCATTTTTCGTCCGATACCTCACGTGCGGAAGCGAATGCGACAGAAGAGGAAAACACTGACAACGTCAACGTTTATAAACAATAATGAAGATAATTCATTAAAATAACTGGATGGTGAACTTCACCCTTCCTGGCGCTTGCACGGCCTGCCGGCTTACCCTCAGACGCCAAAGGAGAACCAAGGTCTTGTGAATTAGTCATGAAGGAAGGGAATGGAGGGTTTCGGGATCCAAAAAGCCCCCTGAGGCTAATTATATCCCTTGCAGCTAGTTGGCACTGCTCCAGACCCTTGTTCTAATCCTTCTACCATAGGTCGGGGACCAGTAGAACAAAGGGAAAAGAAATAAAGAAATCACCGTTGTTTGATTAAGGTATCTGCCAGAAAAACTACTTTGTGGTGGTTTTTTTTGTAAACCCGGAAGCATGTTTATCTTTTTTCGACAAAGGAAAATGTGTCATGACATCAAAATGCAATGTGGTGCCATTTGGTGACTCATCGCTGACATTTTAACACAACAGTTTTCTGTCTTAGATGTTTTTGTTTGTCTTGTCTCCGTCATCCTTTTCTCTCACTTTGTCTTTTATTTTCGGGACGACTCACCGAGCCGTCCCGAGTCAATGCAGAGACACACAGGTTTCTTGGAGGACTAAATTCTCCTCATTTGAAAAGGCCACGTTAAAGGGTTGCGCAATGAAGGCACAGCTTCGTACCCCTTGAAATTGCTCATCAGGTATGCTGGTACTTTACCAGCGATCAACTCAGAGTGAGATAGATAACCGAAAGGACTAAGAGGACATCTCGCCATCGCACTCGTTCTCATTATTCATTTGAGCTTAACTTTTGTCAATTCATCCTGATACTTGTAATAATGCCGAGCTTGCGCAGGATGTGATTAAGTGTTACTTGTCAAACTGTGGTGAGGACGAGCGGGGGTGATCGGCGTTGTTTACTTTCAAACGCATTTCCATAATTACGGATCTCTCTGTTCTGCCCAGAGCAGTGACATAAAGGTCATATTGTAGACAATGCTATTGAGATCAGGCACAAGCTGGGAGATGCTTTAAGGGGTTATTCTTACTTAAAGCAAATATAGTAGGGTAACAGCGCTTAACGAAGAATAATGCATAGCTGTCTGTAGTACCATATAATGTAGTATTAATTCCACACTGATAAAAAAAGATCCTGCTTTATTCACTTAATAAAATGATGGCACATTCTCACATCATTATTATTTATTAAGAAATACTAGTCTTTGTATAAACTACTTGTCTGAAACAAATACATTTTCGAGTATAATCTAATTATTTTTTTCATTTTGTAGATCAAGCTAAACTAGAGTCTCACACTAGTTTTCAAGCACACACACCACGTCCCCCTGATAAGAGATTGTTCTCCATCCAAACACATAGAAGAGAGTAGCCTGGGAATATGTAAACCGTATCTTCCAATCCTTGGCTTTATTATCATCTGAAAGAGCCAAGGCTGATGTTGTCCAATGCCTCCCACAGCACTCATGGTGTTACTTTATATTGGAACAGAGTAAATATAACAAAATCATTGTTTGTTTTTGGAGTACCTAAGAAAATTGGCTGGTATAAAATGGAAAAATGCCCATTCCTTGTGTTTGGAACATAATACAGATTGCAAACATCAAACATGATATTTTCATGTTAAGATTCAAACTTAATTTAGTGTTAATACCCCAGATTTAATGATGCTACATTTACATCAGCTCACAACAATTACATTTAATAAAATAATTAGGTTTTACATTTTTTTAAATAAAAGATCACGTAGGGAAACACAATACAGTAAAGCCAAGTACTTTTAAATTGTGTCTTAAGACATTACACATGTTTGTGTTTAAATAAAACTTAATTATCACACTCATAATGTCAAGAGTACATATAGGCAGAGGAAAATATGTATTTACTATAATACAGTTTTTTTAATGTATGCAGTGTCATGTGCGTAGGAAGTAATATATGTTAGTTATTGATGCTGTGAGATGACAGTCTTCCCAGCATGCTATTTAGTTAGCTTTGCATTTGAATCCATATCTGGCTCATTATATTATTCCAATGACCTGTGCGTAGTTCTTACAAGGGAGGAAATCTGACATGCCATTTGAATGAACCATTGTGTGCAACGTATTTGTTTTCCTTTTCCTGCATTGTTAATGTTTTGGACCCCACGATTCAGCAACAAATTCCACGTACACAAAAGCCCAAGGGTATCTTTTGTTACTGCTGTTTTCCATTTGCCAAAGCTGAATCAGCCATTTATATGACAAAGTCTGAATTCATTAGTTCTCAAGGATCACACTGGCATCCTTGTTAGTAATGTGTGTGGACTTTGAGGGCGAAAAAAAGCTCCATTACTGAGGAATTAGAAGTGGTCATGTTGGAAACAAGACACAGATTATGTTCAACACGTGTGCATTTTAGTCCGAAGCGCTGTCCGTGGTGCTAGCCCCCGTTCTCCACTGAGAGTGTGTGAGCTGTCTCACCGCTAAGCCAGTGATACTCCTCACAGCGAGTGGGAAATGATGGGTCTGTAATAAGATGCATTATTCGCAACTGCTGGCCTGACTATAACAATAACTGCAATTTGGCTGTTGTTGTTGTTTCTTGGGAGGGGGGGCGGGGAGAAAAAAAGCGTATGCAAAGAAGTGATCTCCTCTGTTGTCTATTCACCTGCGCTATTATTATTTTTGCGACATGCAGCATTTTACCTAAGTTGAGTCTCAGGGTAGCCTCTGTGGTGTTTGTGTTGTGACAGCTCAGCAGGGCTGGAAGTGAGTTGAAGTAAGGAGCGTTGTGGTTCTCTACCTCTGTATGACTTGCAATGGCGAGATGCGCATGTCTTTCTCTTTTCTTTATCTCATCAATTAAGGTCATAGAAAAGTCATATCCCAAGCTGAGTGAGTGGTGCCGTTGAAATTGTGCGTGCACTATAAGAAAGTGCAAAAAAAAAGAAGAGATAAATAAAAGCAGCAGCCCCCCGTCTAAGTAACCAATTTGTCTCTTAGGAAAGTTAATTTAGGTCTAGCCAAGCAGCTCAGTCAGAGTATAAGAGCGAGATAAGGTCTCCTAAATGGCAGTCATTCTCAGAGAAAATATGAGTATTACTGTATATTCAGCTGATTCTTTTTCTCCCATTTAGTCAGAAACACGAGACGGCACAATAACTGCTTCTATGATATCGGAGAAGCTGCGAACAGGTGCGCCATTATGGTAGACAGACTGCATGTATGATGTTTTATCCTCTCAGAAATCTTTTTTTTCGACAGGAGGAGAAATGACACAAATCCATCTGTGCGCTGCAAAAACAACAACTGTGTACAGGTGCTGAGCTGATGTGAATTCACACTGCACGGTGATTGGGCTTGTTTCAGCTGACTGTAATTGTTGTTAGCTAACTAATGATTGGCGTTAAGAAAAATCTGGAGCCACGGGGGCCTCGTAATAGGCAGAACCTAGAAATAAGTGCTTTGTTATTTTTAAATGTCTATTTTTTATTTTTTTCGAAACCACCCACCCTCACACACACAGACATAGCCAATCTGCAGCTCCTTGGGCTGCACATGTGGAGGAGCAGGCTCCGCACGTTTTCCCGACAGCTGCGGCATCTCCCCTCTCCTCAGCTCGTCTTCATCCTTCCATTTTATTTGATAGATCATCACACCGACGCAAACAAAAAGAGGCCGAGATGAGATATTCAATTTGTTTGTGCTGTCGGTCCAATGTATGCTTCACCAGAGCGTACATTGTACATACATCATCATACATCATATGTAGCTTACATACTGCACTGATTGCATTATTACTCTGGGTCAGTGTACCCTCCCAGTTTATTATTGTTCACCACGTGGTAACACACACATTCCTACAAATACCTTTTTTTTGTGTGTATACATCTTGTACAGTCTGCCGTTCTGTTTCTGATTGCCATCTGTGATCCTGTTTGTTACAGTAAAGTGGTTTTGTGTATTTCTCCCACTTTCTTTTTCATTCATTCCCTGATCCTTTCTTTTCTCTCTCTAGCTCTCTCTCTCTCTCTCTGTGTGTGTGTGTGTGTGTGTGTGTGTGTGTGCTCACACATGGCTCAGGATCATCATGGCTTTCAAAACAGATGTACAGTGACAGGATTTGAAGAGAGCCAGTGATTTGGGCCAGTGAGCCACGCATATTTCCAGCATCCACCTGCGCTGGCTATCCCTCTCCTCTCCCTTTTGCCTTCTTTTGTCTATCTATCACAAACTCTGCAAGCTGTCGCGATGGGGTGACAGGCGGGCCCGTGCAAGCATCCCTCTGAAATAGACAGGCAAGTCAGGGAGCTCGTTGTTGTTCAGGACACGTCCGCTGAAGCACAGCTCTACAGCAGCTACACATTGCCAGCCTCGCCTCGCCGACACCATCCAGCCTCCTTGTGCGAAGCCCTCAGTCATTCATTCGCCCCCCCAAATTGCTTTTTTTCTCCCGCGCTCGCGCTCCTGGAAAGCCGGAGCGCTCTCAGGATTTCATCGGCTGCTTTTGAGAAGTTCCGCAAATATTGATTTGGCTCGGAAAGCCCAGCAGGTTCACCTGAAGCAATGCCTGGTGTTACCAGACTGAAGAGGACTTCTCCCCCAAGCCTTCCCTTCACATAAAGTCAAGTTTTATGTTTCTTTGGGGAATTTGGTATCTTGGGATTTCATATGTATTAAGGGACAAAAGGCAGCTTTACGACCCCCAGGGCTTATTCAGGCTTGTCTTTGAGGTGACGTACTTAGAGCATTGCACTGTTGAGTTAATTACCCATCAATATGCTCGGTCCTATTTATGGATATCTTTGATTATGCAGTAAAAGGAAATGATCTCACTGAAGTCCAAGCTTTCTGACATCAGTGTGTCTTTTTGACTGAGGTGACCAAGGTGGGGTTTATAGTCAGATATGTCTAACATTGGTAGATTTGCAGAAAAACACAAATAGTATCTCAGATTGGTTAACGGACCTCGATAAAAAGTTAATCGCCTTAAAACAAGACAATCTCAGGGACTTTTTAAATGGGTTCATTGAAATTGTTGATGGACTATTTAGATTTCTCCCTCAAACAAAGAAACAATTATAGCTTGGAGCTTAAAACCCACCATTACATCTATGATCGAACGAGGTCACGGGGTCAAAGTAACCATCAAATGATAAAAGTAATGAGCTGTCTGTTTCTTACAGCCATCTTTAAGTCTTTTGTTAAAACCGCACCCCTTAGGTTTTTGATTAATAGAGACGTGCAAAAAAAAAAGCACAAACTCACATTGATCTGCTTTCAGCTGTCTTTGATTTGTATGAAACCCGTAATCACTAAATGCCTGTGAATTTTCGGTGTCTGTGCGTATCCATGAATAGAGAGCCCATGTCTGAGGCACGGAGAATGCAAATTTGGGAAAGTGTCTTTCTTCTTATTATCCTTAAGAAGAAAGTAGTGAGTGGAGCAGGGTTTGCAGTGAGTTAGCCCTGTAATTAAAGAGGAGCGATCAATCTGTACCACTGACCACACTACTTATGCCAAGTCCATCCAATGGCTGCAGTAAAGAGCTAATTTAGAACCATTAGGGACTGCCGAGTTTGCAAACAGCCCAGTAATGATGATGGCTGATCCAAGTTCAAGGCTTGGCCTCTATGTAACTGTCAAACCTGACAGTCATAAGGTAGAATCAGTTGAAGATCTAAGACCAAGAGAAAAAGCGAAATATCTATTTAAAATATTCTTTCCCGAGTCGAAAATTGAATTAAATGGATGTCGGGGGTTATTGGTCAAACCCTCCCGTTTCTTCAGCAGACATAAAGACTTTAACCTGCAAAGAACAAGACCATAAAAGCTTCTTGTTTTACCAGACCATTGTGTAATCATGTCTAACTTCCTTGTTTTGCATTGGTGAGAGGCTTTTCGTGTTCTTTAATGATACTGATTTCAAAAAGGATGCCAAGGGAGCACAAGCTGAGAGCCTTGCCCTGTCTTCCCAGTGGTGCCCTCTGCATACAGTAAGACCTCAAAACCCAATGGAGGACAGCGATACAAAAGTATAGATGCTGGATGGAGGCAGCCGGGCATGTCCGTCTTCTTCCTTGTATGCTCACCGTCAGTGTCTTGCTGGCGGGCAGCCCTCCAAAGGGACATGACCTGAAAGTGTAACAGTGCTCGGTTTGGTCCGCCGGTGACCTCACTGTAATGTAGCTCCACCATGGAAGTCCACATAAACTCCCTTTTAGCATCTTATGCGCTGACATCCCTCAATAGAAGAAAAAGTACAGGTGAATAAAACAGTAGACAACCGAGACTATAAAGGTCTTACAGTGACTTACTGAAACAATCTACGAGGGTATAACCTTTCATCCCCGTGCACGAGCGGTTTCACCTTCTGAGGTAGCAACTATTTATAGAAACCGGTATGTAATATTATGTGCATATAGGAGGAATGCTTACTTTGAGAGAGAGCAACGAAGCCTCTGTTATCTCTGAGTGTTTTAAGCATGTGTGGTCACGTCGACGTGACCCATTGGTTTGTGGATCGACATTTTGAAGCCTCGAATTGGTCACATCTTGTTTTTTTTGTGACACGAGAGGGTGAAGCTAAGTACAACCGAACACAGAATGAGACATTCTTTCGGTGACCAAAATGGTTCCAATGAACTTCCATGCACTGACAACGCGGTGGGATTAAAGGGTTAAAGTTGTACGACCAAAATGTGGACTATACCCATACTGGAAGAACACCGTGGTAGCAACCTGTCCATCACAAGGTTTCCTCTCCCTAAAGCATACCCTGCTTCATCGTTTATTTTACACTAAATGGGACCATAATTTACAAGATGAGAATCACACCGTATTAAAAGAAGACTAGAAATTGAGGCCATAAACTGAAGTAATAAATCAAGTTAGAAGTAGCACACTTCTTTTTTTTCATGGACTTCTAAACAACCAGACTTCTTTCAGCATCCTGGCCTGCTGGCCATTGGAAAGAATGCACTTCCGCGTTGGTTTCACTTTTCAGACTTGGAGGTTGCCGCCTGCTTGTAAGCAATAAGAGGAAAATCACCTCAAGTCAAGCCTGAGACCTATCAGTCACAGACTGTCACACTATGCTTTCTAATCTCCCCGTCTCCATAAAAACATCCTTTTGTGTCCGCTTTATACCCTTGACATTTAATTAATGCTTCAGTCATGTGTGCAAGAGAGCACGGACAGCATGCCAGTAACACTGGATCTTTGCAATCAACTGTCACAGTGCTATCACTGATCCTCAGATTTTTCCTCATTTTTCTTCCAGTCAGGCAAATGGGAGAGCTGTTTGAGATTCCCGGCACATAATGCTTTCACATGCTCCCTGTCTCATTTGCATATACCGCGCAGTAGCTTTCGTCTTGACATAAGAATGAACGAGTGTGATCTCCTCGACCTTGTTTCCAATTGCTGATAAAGGACCAGAAGGTGACCACGTTCTCACAAAAGCTTCCTTCTCAGTTGCCTGGATCAGCAGACCATGTTGTCTGATCTGCAAGTGCTGACCTAAGATTCTTCTACCTCTCCCGGCCCTCCGCATATTAATGAAGACCAGATGAAAGGGAGCCCGCCAGAATAAACACTGCGTTTCAAAAACGCAAATGCACAATAGGAACTAGTGAAGGGGGAATTTCTTTTTTCATTGCAGATTCACTGAGATATTATTTTCAGTACAACCTTCACTGCACCTAGACTGAGTCCTGGCTCATTGTCAATGGGTTGTACTGATGGGTATGTCGTCTGATAAATTGGACAAACAAATGTTTCCCAATTTATTTTTATAGCAGATTCACTAGTCCAGTTGGTTAGAGATATTATTTTCAGTACAACCTTCACTGCACCTAGACTGAGTCCTGGCTCATTGTCAATGAGTTGTACTGATGGGTATGTTGTCTGATTAATTGGACAAAAAAATGTTTCCCAATTTTTCTATTATTGATTCACTAGTCCAGTTGGTTAGAGATTCTATTTTCAGTACAACCTTCACTACACCCACTGATTAATTGGACAAACAAATGTTTGCCATGTTCTTTTGGCTATATCTATTTATTTATTTTCGTCATTAGTGCAAAGGAAACAACAAAAGCGACCTCCATGCATTTATTAACCACCGCACTTGAAGACTAAGATGACTTTATCTGTGACAAGGATCGGCAGTGTGTTGTTACAGTAGATGACTCAATATGCTGCTCAACTCGCGCTGTATGACACTATTCATGAGACGTGACAATTTGTGCAATAGACTAAAATCTAGATCTAATAGTTATATCCTTAGGATTTCAGTCCCTGGTTGATTTGGGGACACCAGTAGTTACTGGTACAGGAAAAAGTGGTTTAATACTACAGCAAACACTCCTTGAGCAGCCACTTAACATGGTGTCTGTTTACAGTGCAACCAAACCAACTCACATAGTGTTAATAACACATTTGGATCAATATATTCGTAGCTGTAAGAAAATATTAAGTATGACGGAGTGGGGAGAGGAGAATAAAAAAAGCGAGAAAATGACACAGGCTTGTATATAAAAAAAAAAGCTATGTAGATGGCTATTTCTGAAAAATGACAACCATAAATAGCATCAATAACACGGTTTGATTTGATGAAAGTCTTAAGGGTTCTAACTTTAATGTAAGTGCAGTTTTCTAACTCTGAGATCAGACTAGAGGTTTTGTTTGGTAGTTTGAAAAAAACCATTTGGAGCAAATTAATACTAAGACTGACTAATGCAAAGTGTTATCAAGATTTCCTGTCAGTAATTTATATGAATAGTGAGCAACATCGAAGATGTGACACTATGCTCTCATTTATATCGACCATAAAAGAGCCCCTTTATACTTATTGTCATCAACAGTATCCCAATTACATCTTCTCCCCTTCTAACCAAGTGCTGTTTGACAGCGTACATCTAACCCATTATAACCTTCCTTCCAATCATGATGCTTTTGCAGGGGAATATGGCAGCTGCCTGCAGCCTTTGATTTCATCTCGTCCCAGATCTGCATTGTAATGAGCACTCAGGTCAATCAATAATTCACAGCAGTTTGAGTTATGAAAAATGAAGGGGGAAAAAAAACAGATCATGGGTAAAAACAGAAAATTGACTTTGATCAGTGGCATTGAGAGGCACATATAGCTGTTGTGACGCTTTCTTCTCCAAGGGAAGAAATGGTGGAGCAAATCCATCTAAGGGTGGTTATACAGAGACGGGATGACTTGTAATGCTGACATTTCTGTGTGTATTGTATGGATGGTGGTGGAATCTCATCTGCGTTGAGCGATGGTGGAGTTGATTGTTATTTAGAGAGTCATGCTGTGGCTTGTGCAAAGCTTTTTCCTGCTTCAAACCGCAGCGTCTACTTTAGTTTCCGAGTAAGTACAGAGTAATCTGTTTCTCACTGTGAAGTCATTACCTTCCCTGAATGAGCAACGACAGATGTGTTTTTTTATTTTCTGAAGACAAATAATTTGTATAAAAACCCAAATTGTTGAGCACTCTTATTAAATGAGAATTGACTGTGCGATTTGTTTTTGTCTTATGTGTTTCAGACTTCCTGTATCACACAATGTTGTGGAAAAGCAATATGTCAGACTGATAACTGCATGTTAAAACAACAATAGTGAACTCATGACATGCCAATAAGCTATCATTCTGCACCCAGCTAAATGTATGCACATTACATATCTACATACGTCTTCTATGTTAATTTGACAATCCGTAGGTGGTGTTCTAATAACGTACGACCCATTCGTCATCATATTATTGTCATTTGGCTAATGCTCTCTCTTTCCCTGTGTCTGTATCGTTAGTTCCCCCGGAGGACCCAGTCATCAGCGGAGGGCCGGTGGTGAGCCTAAGGGCAGGTGACCCGCTCAATCTGACCTGCCATGCTGACAATGCCAAGCCGGCAGCCTCAATCATCTGGATACGCAATGGAGAGGTCCTGAATGGGGCCACATACTCCAAGGTAAGCATAGCGGTCTGTGTCATACCATGTTTGAGGACAGGGGGAGAGTGTAACCAAAGGAGAGGGTTCTCTAGACCAGTGTGTTTTTATAAAATGCACCTGAGATACGGAATAATAAAAAAAAAAAACACCTGTAACTTTAAATGTTTTGCATGTCCTCCTTTGCTGTAAATAACTGCTGCAAAAGTGCCTAACACCCATGAGATGTTTCGGAGTGACTGCCTGAGTTGGTGGGCGTTTGCCTCAGCATCCAGACTGCTTTTTGAAATGAAATCCCTTGAAAATCCAGGTTGTGTTTTGATCGAGACAAAAAAAGAAAAAGATGTCTGGCCTTTTTTTTTTTTCTCCCAGTAAACAAATCAACTGAGACAAGCAGATGGCGAGATCGGGGAACTATCAGTGACTTTGCATTTCTCTCTGGTGTTTTGATCTCCTTCTTCAGTGGCGTTTGTCTCCCTTCATGTTCCCAACCTGTTGTGAAATCTACGATGTCACTTTGCGTGCTGGAATCCGTCCGATGGTTTTCACGGAGAAGTCTGATTCTCACTGACGGATCCCGTTCCCACTTGCGATGCCATTGCACATAGTTCACACCAGCCTGGTGGGGGTGATCTCCTGACCCCGTAGACTCTTGACTGGCATTCACCCTTAAGGCTAATCATGCAATCAACGCTGTCATGTTCCATTTCTATTTAAACAAAGGACCTAAAGAGATCAGGCACTTTAGAGCACTAACACCTCCCCCGCCTTCCTTCACTCCGTGCGCTGCCTCATCCCATTATCGGCTTTTTTCAAAGAGCAGATAAATGTCATTGATTGGACCGCGGAACGGCACCAGGCCGATTTGAATAAAGCTATTGCTTGAGGTGCCGCTTGCTAATGGTGGGCGAAGAACGCGTTTCCTGTCTTCACCTCCTTCCAGAGCGAAGGCAGATATGAAGACATTCTGTGCTGGTAGCTGATGGATGCTCACATGTCTGCTCAGAACCCAAGTATGTCCCTCTTTCCTTGTATCTCTATTGCCTACTATTAAAAAGCAATGGGTTCGAACAGAAGAAGATGAGTCTTTTCCTTTTCTTTTTTTTTGAGGCTCCAAAGCGCAGTAGTGGGACATTTTGTAAGCATAATCATCTGCTCTGATGGTCTTCTCAATCTCATCGGCGTTGAGCGATGGTGGAGTTGATTGTTATTTCGAGAGTCATGCTGTGGTCTCAACAATGGACAACAATTTGGGTTTTTATACAAATTATTTGTCTTCAGAAAATAAAAAACACATCTGTCGTTGCTCATTCAGGGAAGGTAATGACTTCACGGTGAGAAACAGATTACTCTGTACTTACTCGGAAACTAAAGTAGACGCTGCGGTTTGAAGCAGGAAAAAGCTTTGCACAAGCCACAGCGTGACTCCCTAAATAACAATCAACTCCACCATCGCTCAACGCAGATGAGATTGAGAAGACAGATCAAGAGGACTAATGAGAGCAGATGCGGTGGACGATTCACAAAAATGGCTTTCCTGATGGTGTCATATCTAATGATAGTTCTGACCCAAAGATTATTTCCCACTGAGGCCTGCACAAGCTCATCACTATGACCTCTTAGGAAACTATTTGCTGGACCAGTGGTTAAAAAGAGGGGCATGTTAAAGCTATCGCTTAGCAAAAATGTGTGTTGGTTTTACCATTCAAGAGAGTCACTGAATTTCACAGCTCATCATTAGTGAGGGTAGCTTTCAAAGGACATAACTTTAGTATATTATGTAGGGTGCTCTCTAAATAAATACGTGGCAGAAGCTTTTCACTGTAGGGTGAATGGTTCAAATACGGAGACGAGCTGTGAAAATGTGGGCAGAAGAAATTAATGAATAATGTTCTCTCTTCCCTCAAACACTCATCTCCCATCTGCTCCAGTGGAGCTGCTCAGTGGCAAACAGCAAAGGACTGTTTGTGATATGCAGCCTCTGGGTCTGAGCTGTGGTTTGGAGGTGTGCACACTTGCTCCATGATACTTTTGCACTGGAATGGTGTGACAAATCATTTGAAAAAAATGATTGCTGATGCATTCCCCTACATTTCTATTTTCTTGAATGCTCTGGTGGCCAGCTGAGAGGTGAGCATGGGAGTTATCTCAGGGTTGGGAGGTTTAAAATAAATAAATAAATAACGACATTTTTATGAGCTGTTCTTCCTGGCAAGAGCAGAATAGTGCTTTTTTTTATCGTTTTCCTTCTCAGCTGTGCAGTGAAATTGTGTTGCTGTTTAACATCAGATATAATTCCAAAAATGTACATAAAGCTGCTACTGTTGATGGATATCATTCTATTTTTCCACCCCTTTGTCTCACAAGTGCTCAAAGTAGATGATTATTATATCGCTCAGATTCGTTGTTTTTCCCTCTCCCTTCATAAGAGTTATTTCTGTTATTGGAGCTTTTTATTATATTTTATTTGTCGCACCCATTTCAGTAATAGGACGGGGAAATATTTACAAATAAAGTTACTCAATACAATCTGAGTTGGCATTAAACGTGTTAACTTGTATTCATCATGAGACCTGTATGTTTTCCCTAGCAGTAGAGGAGAACTTAATGTCAATGATTGTTTTACTTCCAGCATTAATAAATTCATTGTGCCAGTTTTAAAAGATTAACCTTGTTCATTCAGTATAAAAACAACAATGTCTGAGATAAAATATAGATCACTTCAATTAATTGCTTTTTAACAACTTTTGAAATGGCCTTTTGAGTTGGGTTAAATTAAACAATCAAATAAATCTATTTAACCTCAGTGACCAAGCTCAAAATTCACTTTTGCATAAACAAATTGTACAATGTAAAAGCAATCAACTGTTTTAGTGAAATAAACCCTTGTGTTGAACAGAATTTTAAATGAATAATCCAATATAACCCAGAGATAGGTTTGATACCATATCAAAGGCGTGTTGAATCAGTGAGTAGAATATTAATGATATATGAATTATTAGCTTTTGCTTACTTGGAAAACTCTGCACGATCCCTGGCAGAGGTTTCCATAGATCTCATAAAACATTGGTCAGAATTCATAGTTATATTTTAAAAAAGCTTTATCATGTGCAAATATCTGAAATACATTCATCAAGACATTTCACTCCTTCCAGTGAGTTATCGGCCTGGAGACATTACGGCCACCTCCAGCAAACAAGTATAGAGTAGGAGAATATTCTCTCCACTCTATTATTCACAAGATCTAACCGGATATGTTGAATGTATGGTGCAAGGTTTCTAACCTGTTATTTGCTTGTGGTGACTCATAACTCACTGCATTAGTAGTGGAGTGTTTTTGTATTATGTATGTGGATATATTACATTGATTTGTGCATGAGGTTTTTGTATGGCTAGCAAATAAAGTTGTTTTCACATTAAAACGTTAGCCTATATAGTTGAAAGATTGGACATAGATTGCCCTCTTAACTACAACCATAATACAATTCACCAACATCCCCGTTTACTGCAGCCAAAAATAATTGGACAATCAGGACCACATTAAAAAAGAAGTCTAAAGATGGTGTGCTTTTGCTGCCGCTGCTCACAGAAATCCCAGATTATTTATTGTTTGTTTTCCAAAAACATTAGAGTTGAGTTAAAATATCTTTATTGTTGAAGTCCATCCTAAAAGGTTGGCCATTTTGTTTTTTAATTTGGCCTTTAAAGACACATTTCAGAAAATATAACCCGTAATCCTGTTTAATCTAGCACATCTATACAATTTAGTTTTGTGGTCATTTTGGTATGTATGTAATAAGCAAAATATTTTTTTGAACTTGAATCATGGATTCGCAGTGCTGTTCATATAGCTGAGTGGATTAAAGGTGCCCGTTTTGGGCTAACGGTGAATTAGCTTGGCTGGCAACACATCAAGTGTTATTCAGTAGATAATCCATTTGGTTCAGCTGTATTTTCTAATTGGATTGGCTTTGTGAAGCCACTGTCTGGTCGTCTACTGACAGGTCACACTCTTGTTAAATGAACATTGAGCTTGCCAGTTATAGCTTTAGGTAAAGCTATCTTAGCTATCGTCATGTTGTGACAGTCTGTCTCAGAATAAAAGCCACAGTGACAAATAAGTATGACACCACAACATGATTCAAAAAGTTGATAATAGGGGTGGTGTGAATCTGCACAGCCCTAGTCCAAGAATAAAAGTCTGCGAACATTCAACCCAAATTGAACAGGTTGAGGGTGCTGGGCTTTATAAGTTGAAAAAAACCTCTCAGTCTTCTTACCTTTTCCATTCTCTCCACAGCGTGGTGAAAGGTATTGTTCACATAGGCTCCATGCAGTGATATGAAAATGTATCAATTGGTAATGTAGCATGGCGTTGAATTATATGCAGCAGCCCAGCCAACCCCCTTTCCAAGATTAATGACTTCAGACAGGTCCCATGATGCGACAAAGGAAACAATCCTGATTGTGTCAGAAAGGATATTACATTGACGTATCCCACGTCTGACAGCTAATGCTTTCTGCTTTAGAAGTGACTCACGCACAACTTTTAAAGTGAGGAACCATTTTATCACATGGTTCCTCACTTTCAATTGCACTTCACAGGAACATGGATGGCATCTATAATATCCTTATACTTACAAAATTGCTTATTAATACGCAGAAAAGTAGTTTATCCTCAATCCAATATGGCAGACTTTGTACTGTAGGTTAAGAGGTAGCTTTATGTACTGAATCTATAAAGTGGTTTGATTAAAAGATTTATTTTGAAGGTACTTGATGCCGGTTTACAAAATTCAATGACATTTTAATAAAATTGTGTGGTGTGGTATGCTCGAGAGGGGCACGAAGTTAGATTACAGTTTCAGCCTTGTATTAAAGTAGAGAAATGAAGGGATAATTTCCACTTTTTTGTACATCGGCAATGACCTAACGATGACTCTAACGATGAATGGGTATTGATTGTGGTGCTTGAAATACATATGCTTGCGTTTTTTCTTTTTTGAACTTTGCGAGGAGGCTAAATATACATTAATGTACCTTGCTGCGTATCTGAACTTAGTTTATCTAGAACTTTACTATTGTATTCAAACCTTGGAGAAGTGTTTGGCTTCCAACACTAACAATTTTATATATACCGTATATATATGTATATGTGTAGAGGCGTGATGTGAATATCTTTCCTGCAAGTAAAGGAAATATCCATGAAGCCATCCATACATTGTGAGGCTAATCCAAAGGTAGCAGTGCAGTAAAAGCAAGTCCCATGAGCTCCCCCTGGTCAACAAAGCACTTCAGTTTCTATTTTGAGAAAACGTTTGACGTTTCGCTATAGCAAGGGGCCTTGTTCTTCAAATGCACAAAAGCAACAGTGAGCCTGCTTTAAAGAGATGGCAGGGAAATGCATCTTGACTTTGTGGTTGACCACACTGAGCCCCGTTGCCCACGCAATTGTTCAAGTCAGGGTCTTTGTTCTGCCCCGCACTGGTTAACTTAGACTCCCGGCGCCTTCCCCAGAGCGTTTCAGGGAGAGTGAGAGCTACTGAGAGCTAGCAACCGATTCCAGATGGCTCCTACATTGTAGGGCTCAGAGGATGAGCGCAGAAAAGAAGATTGATTTCCTTTGTGGAGTATGTCAAGCCATGCACTAGAGCGCAGCTCTCCAGACACATAAAAAGGCAAAAAAAAAACATAGTTTTTTTTCCCACATCTATCAGCTTTGCAGTAAAAACTACAGCTAGAGTATTCTGAGGGACAACATGTGGTGTGTTCGTGAATTTGCTGCTGTTTTATTGTTGTTTTTCCCACTTTTACACCCTCTCCGTCAAAGCGTATCCGGTGAACTGTTTCGTTACATATCGTTGTCTCTGTTTGTATATTCTTTAAACGCTTTAAAACTGGAATTTGCTATTGAGGATACAATCCAATATGTATTTGACTCTTAAGTTTGGTTCTGCAGTAGTTGGTGTTTACCTGCCCCAAAATAGCAATAAGTTCTGATTATTGATTATGAAAAAAAGTCCAAGCGCAGCAATCGATAAAGACCAATCAACCAACCTTATGGTTAAAGATTTGGAGGCCAAACACATTTTGACCTCACAACTGCCTGCGACTTCGGGGTCACCCTTTTACTTACTGTTGCTTTACTCTCTGCACGACCTTGCTCCGGGATGGCAGGAGAGAAAGTACCATGAGTACGCTCTACCTATCGTCTTCCAACATCGAGACAGGTCAGCAGATCATCTGTAAGGCCTCCAACAAGGCAGTCCCCAATGGCAAGGATGACCAGTGTCACCATTGACATCCAACGTAAGTATTCCACTTCTACCTCTCTGTCTCTCTCTCTCTTTATTGCTGTCAGTGTCCTCTCTCCCGTCACTCTCACTCTTCAACATCTTGTTACGTGATTGTTTTTTGAAGTCCCTTAGCCAGCAAATCGGTGCAGATCGGGAGGGGAAAAGAAAGTCTGCGTATGGCATGCATTACTCAGTAATTTGAGGTATTTCTCACATGTAGAGGCGTGAAACATGTCTGCCAGGGATACGTGACTAACACTCCCGTAAACATCTAAGATTCATTTTAGGCTCTGATGGATATGTATAATTGGTTTCCATTCTGCTTTCATACCATGTAGGTGGGTGGATGGATTGATGATGCATCGCTTTTTCTTCTTCTTCATTGTTGGTTCACGATGATAAAATATCAAAGGTGCTGTCCATGTAACAGTGAATGGGATTGTCTTTTTTTGGTTCAACTACCTGCCTGCGTGTGCACTATACACGCTGTCTCCACCTTTTTTTATTGCCGTGCTCTTGCCATCAATCTTTTGACGAGAGCATGCACACTTCCCCTCCTAAAACAGGCAAAGTAGCCCAGCGTGTAAAACACATTCAGCCTCAATTGTCAGGGAATCTTTTTTCGATCAAGAACCGTTCACAGTAAGAGAGGGGCTTCGAACATAAGGGATTTTTGCATCACTCACGGGCCCCTTCAACACCATTAAGTATGACTAGATAAAGCAGAGAAAATGCTATTTAGAGAGGCAATATGACTGACGGCTCCAATTCATTTCATTATGTGCACCACAAGAGGCACACCATGGCGAGAGCGGGCACGGCACGATCAGGACAACTTAGGCGCGGGAGTAAAAATGATTAACAGTTGCTAGTGTTTGCAACCCTTGCAGTTTTGTCCTCGTAATTTGTTGTTTTTTTTTTTGGTCACGCATTCAGAGAGGGAAGTCTGCCCACATGTTAAACTGATTTGTCACCATGTGTAATGATGTGTCTGTGATAAATGCTCGCCATCGTAGCATCATTCTCGCTTCTGAATTCAATCGATTTAACCCTGAAAATGAGTGCAGCAGATTTCTAATTAGCATTCACAAAATGTGATCTTCACACAATTAAGACGGCTCCCGACAACATTTTTTTTCAGTGTGAGATCCAACTGAGCGACAGCAGAGACTAATTGTCGAGATTCAAGTCGTCTCCCACAAGGCTTAGCCTCGCGCTGTTCCCCTCTCGTCCTTCCTTCTCACTCCCCCCGGCTCCTCCTTCGACTTGTCAGGTAAAGTGTTCAGCACAGTTCAGCAGAGCCTCCGGAGTTTGTACCACTTTCAAATTAAGCTTCTCCTGAAATGAAACGTGCTATAATTGAACTTTGATTCATTCGCGATGGGCATCAATTTGCTTAATTTCAACGCTACCTTATTCGATTACAATGTTCTGGGCTCCACCACATCATCCGAAACGCTGCATGTTTAATTAAACAAAATACAAAGTAATGTAAACTATGATTCAGATCTGCACTTTGAGCACAACTGTGGACTGTAAAACACATGCAGCGAACAAGTAATACATGTCCACTATAGAGGACATGTCTTTGTGTGCATTGTATGAGTCTTTTCAAGGTTTACAGAGATGAGTCTCCTGTGATTACTCAAATCAAGGTTTTGCTTTAGATTAAGTAAGTTTAAAAAATGGTTAGAATGGAGAATTGTGAGGTTGGGAATCTGCAAAACCACTTATGAATGCATTGCGCATGGCAAAGACAAAGTGTAGTGCGAGGCAGTCTTTCTGTGACAATACAAACAGGGTCAGGATGAATAAATGATGCAATACCGGCAGGCAGAACAGTAGCAGAGTAACTTGGACCTCCTTCTCTTGAAGGGACCACACCACCATGTTCTGGATTGGTCTGGCCAATGCAATTGCTCCTCCTCAGAGGGCACTGTCGAATGGGGCAGAACGGGGGGGTTGGAGCACCTGCATCGACTGTTTTTCTTCAAAGGCCCAGAATATTTTAGCTTTTTAAAATACCTTCAACTTTTTGTCGTTCCCCTCAGTCTCTCTGTGTTGTTATCCAGTACAGGATAACAACACACATCCACCAGTTAATGCCTCTTTTTAGGTGGCAATTACTCATCCTCAACATTTGTTGTTGTATGATTTCTAATTAATGAAGACCGTTTGAGAATAATTACATATAAAATAGGACTGTAGGCTCCACAGGATGATGTCTTCAAGGTGGCAATAACTATATCTTGCCAAATGATGTATAGATCTTTAGGCATTTTATGATCTCAAAGGGCTTGAAAAATAGTGCATGCAGCGGCTGTAAAAAATAGGAAATAAAACTCCTTTGGTGAGCAAGGCCCAGAACCCCCTAACTACGCTTGGGCTGAGCCCTGAATGCTTACATTTGGCTCCGCCCCTGTGTGGTAGGATAACCAAGTGGTAAATGTTGATGGAAAGCTGCTGTTGGTATACAGAGAAGGCAGCATATAAAAAAACGGTGTCCTAATTCAGGGGGCTGGGTCCTTCAAAGGGTGCAACCACCAGAGGTGCCAGAGGGGGCCATTAAGGATCTGGACGGTCTAGATTTTTCAATAATTTCCAAGTGTAATTTCCAGGAAATTGTTCTCAAATGTCCTCCAATGTGGGTTTCTTGGATTTTAAAAGGGAGCAGGGCTTTGTCTGTGTGTTATGACATATACAAAGAATCAGCCAGTGAGGCAAGGATTAGTCCTGGACTCACGCGTACAGACTGGCAGAGACTCTAAAATGAGCATACACCTGAACAAGGCAACACAGCATTTATAGTTTATGTCACTGCTGTATGTATCTAAGTTATATTGTATGTGTTATGGTTTTTATATGTTTTAATTGCTATGCGGCAGAACAAATTACCCACTAGTGGAAACAAATTATATATTCATTCAAAAATGATATTGCCTTCCACAGCCGAAACAAATTAAATAAAGAGCACAGTTCTCTTGGATTTTAATATTTTCATAATCCAGTAATAAAAATAAAAAATTTAGAAGAAAAAGAAAATCATCCGAAATACAAAAATAAAACCATGTAATGTCATAGCTGATAAAGAATATATTTCACCAAAAAACCAATCACTGAATCTGTGGCACATCACTGTTGCTCACTACTTAAAAACATGATGGGTTCATCTACTTTCATGGAATATAAAAAAAAGGCCAGACAAGAGAGCATTGATTGCCTCTTTGCAGCCGGAGGAACAGAACAACAAACTTCTATTTCTTCTGCCCGCTGTCCTTCTCTCCTATTGAGCCTTTCTCAGAAAAGGTGAAACCTTCACCTCTCAGCATGCTTCTTGAAAAATATTTAGTCAGGGCCAGCCCAGATATTAAATATGTTCACAAGTGATTGCTCCTTGTAATGTTCTATCATCTAATATTATTCAACGTCTCTGTGGCTTCGGGCACGTTAAGGTCTGTTTGGGTGCTACTATCATTTATTACTTAATTCCGTTCATGTTTGCGTATTCATCACTCAAAAGTTTATATGTTCTCATATAACGTATATTTCAGAGATTTCATCTGAGAGTTTATTATTTAGTTTGGCCATATATATCATATATATTTCTTTTATTCCAGACTCATGAGGTCCATAAAGGCAACAAACACAAATACAACAACAATATATAAAAATACAATACAAGGACTCAGGTACAATCACTACAGTTAAAAAGTCACTTGTAATAATTATGCAATATTCATGCATATAAGTGAAAAGCCGGAGAGAGATGCAATGTTGCATAGAAGTCATGTTTTGTTGATGTGTGTTATGTGATTGTTCCAGGGCTGCTTCTGTGCCTCTAAATTATTAAAAATATACTTACACTAAGGATGAATAATTTACATTAACATATAAAAGAGCTATGAAAAACCGCAGTCTACATTTAGTTTAATGTAAATTCATTAATTGACTTATATTTTTTGGAGGGGGTTGAAAATTTTAAAAAAAAAGGGACAGTTTCTGTTATTCAAAATATCCAAAAATAAATAAAACAATCTTCATTACCTTGGATGGAGATTGTTGCCAAGACCTCTATGATTAGAAATTGGTAATTTAAAGCCGTTCAATGACATGTTTTAGTGGGTGCTGCAATATGCACAAGTCTCACCAGAGAGATTAATGGTTATCTGGTGAGACGGCTACTCTTATAGGACCCTGTTGAGGGCCGGATACAGTAAGTTGCTGAGGCTAGAGTCCACTCTACAACCACTCCTGTGCTTCTAACATCTCATTGAGGTACATGAAAGTCCCTTTGATCCTTGGGAAGAGCTTTTAACCCATTTTTGGTCAGGGTACGAAGTCAAAAGTGGAAAGTGTGACTTAAGTACTCTTAGGTCCACCATTAGATTTGCCTTGCTGAGTTATCTGAGCCTTCAAATGTCATTTAATTGAACTTTTCCTAATCAAAAGTAGGAAATTACGAGTCCACAGCAAACGAATACAAATACCATGCAAATATGTCTCTGACATTGTGTGTCAGCATCCATTTAGATTTAATGGATGCTGATGCTCTGATCACTCTCTGTAAGACAGAAAATGAGTTACTGTCTCCAAATGATTGTGTATTCCCCCGAAACCGTGGATACTGAGAATGTACACACTCTAGTATTTTTGAGCATGTCTCTTTTTTTGTGTCAGTCCCAATATTCAGAATTAATAGTGTCATTTTTTTGTCCTGCCAAGAGTGTTCGAATTGACCGTATTAGTGAGATAATATTAATGGCATCAAAAGTAATTAAAACTCTTCTCAGTCCTGTGTGCCCTTCGCAACATTTCGTAGTCCGCCCACCTCTAAGCCTAGGTGGCCTTTTGTTTCTTCTCTCTCTGCTCCTTTTTCTTACAGCAATCAAAATGATTCTAAACATAACACCCGGCACATAGAGCTAGAGCTTACACCAGCCTAGAAACCCTATGCATTCCACAGCGGTATTTCTTTTATCATCACTTTAATGCTCATGATTTACATCCACCTCAGCATTTTTCTTCCTGCAGAAAGTTCATCTGGACCAAGGCGTGGACAAATTAGCATCTAAATACAGTATGTACAGGTGATGTTGCCAAAATGAGAAGGATTTAGAGCCAACGGAGGGATTGAGACTCCTGGATTTCAGTTGTCCATACCAGTCCATTAGCAGACTGTAATTATTGGATAGCTGACGGGTGGCTACCCCCTGATGCGGTTTTCTCCAGCAGCAAGACTTAACTTGCATTATGCCTTTTTTCGACTTTAAAGCACTAAACTCCGCTAGCCCCCGGCACCAAAACCACTGCAGTGAAATATGATTCTGATGCCACAGGTTCATTCTACTCACACTCAAATGTTTTCTAGTCCAGCTGCATATCTGCAGAGCATTGCCCACATAGAAAAAACGCGCGTACTGGGAAAATGAATCCGCTAGGGACGCGCAAAGCCAAGGGTTCTCCATGTGTTTGCATTGCACACAAGCTGAGCCATGTGGGGGGAAAGTAATGCCATTTGTTGAGACTAATTAATAAAGAACATGCAGATGTGCAACTGGGGAGGATTTGTTTTTGGTTGCAGCTACATGCTCTCCCTGCTTAATCAAGCAGATAATGTCAAATCCAATCCAAGGCAGATGACAGAATTGGAAAATGATGGGAAAAGAAGATACAGGTGAAAGAAAAAAGGCTCATGCATGTCTGTACGGGAGATAGCAGAACATCTGCCTATATTAAACTGAGTAAATGCGTTGATGTCCCACGGTTGACTATCTTGTGATCAATATGCTGGACCTCAGGCTCTCAGTCAGTCTGTTCTCCCCTCAAGTACTCTCCTCAGCCAGCCACATGACAGCGAGCCCATATTGCTAACGCTACAGAAGCCGCGAGTGGATGGCCCACAAACAGCTTCCCCATCCTTCACAGGCAACCAACATTCCTGAAGTTGGATCCTACCGGAGAACAGCTGTCTACAGTGACCCAGAGAGATTGGAAACAGAGCTTTAGGAAAGGGGACAACAACAATTTATGTTGGCACCATCTCCAGGAAAACACAGAGAAGTTGGAAGATTGTTCCAAAAACACCATCTGGTCTCCACTTGACTAACTGATCAAAAGCTGTCGGCCAACTATAATACCACCCCTCCTATTCATCGTGTTGTTTTCAATGGCGCTCCAATCAGCCCACTATCCCCTCTCCACTCATCCATCCCTCCCCCTCTCTATACCCCTCGCCGCTACATCTCGGAGGAGTTAACAAATCTTCCATTTTGGTGTAAGATTGCGTCAAATGCGCTCGCCTCAGCAGCTCATGCATTTATACATTGGGGGTGGCGAATGGACTTCTTTATGAAGTAGATGTCTGTCATATCTGAAAGGTCAAAGGTTAAAGAAGAAGAGACAGCCCTTGATTCCCACCCAAGGCCTTTGGCAGACCTTTGACAGTTGCTCCCATGGCTTTGCTTGTGGTTTTTCAAGGAGATACAACTATCCAAGAAAAATGTTTGGTCTGACATAGAAATAGATGTTTGGTCATCATGACATTAGCCCTTGTAGAGCGGGACTGAGGTCCTTTTTTTTTCAGCCTCAGTCATTTGAAAGGAACATTAATTAGAAGCCGGATTGAAAGCAATGAGCATTTGTGTTCTTAGCAGTGTCTTGGCGGGAAGACCAGAGAAAAAAGGTTTTGGCAGGACTGAAAAGTACAGTACAGGAACACTTTTAGTGAGAAAGGCTTGTGAATTAGCCCCTACAATTAGCTTCAACCAGCACAGACACACACACACACACACACAGACATCATATCCAGATTTCCCTCACTCTCTTCTTATATCTGTTTCTCTCTGTACTCACCAGCTTTTGGATTGTATTACCTACTCTACCACTATCACATCTGTCATTGTACCCCTGAGGTATCCTCTACGTTTTTGTCCACGCAATTAGCCAGTCCGATGCTTTGAAACACCTACTGTGCTCAGGCATGGCTAGTGTCTTCTGTTTTTATTTTGACACCCCACATGCCCTTTTATATGCACACAACATACATGTAAATACACAGACACAGAGAGTTGGCTGCTCAGTACCTGGAGAGACCTGCTGGTTTCACTGTTGCCTGCAGTCTTCCAGGATTCACTATGTTTGTTGTTATCTTTACTGCCTGGGGAGAGATGGCACAGGTGGAGCTCATGGATTTGAAAGTGGTGAGGTGGTTGGTAGGGGTTGGGGTGGGTGGGGGTGGAATAACTGTCTAGGAGGGAAATCTGTCACCTGATGGGGAATTCGGTGTGTGTGAGTAGAGAGAAATATGGCACCTGGACCACCCCCCTCTCTGGGGCTTTGTGGCAGCTGAGCCGGCGCAGAGCATCTGCACATCCACAGGGTAAAAAGCAGTTCTCCTACACTTCATGCCCCCGCACACACACACACACACACACACACACACACATAGAATCACTGTCCATAACTACTATTTTTGGCTTCATTACAGCGGTGTTTGTGTGCTTCTTTAATTCTGTGTGGATCTCCGTGCCCATCGCGGCTATTCATCCAAATCCAAACACATTCCCCAGTTAGTACATTAGTATTATTGAAAGCAGAGCAGATAGACTCCGTACACCGTTGAAACAGATGGCTGCACCAGCATCAAACCCAGAACCAGCCATTTCCCTATGTGATTAATCTATTGCCCATGATGCCTTATTCACCCGGATAACATTGCACAAACTATTTTCTGATTGTGCTAAAAATGACATGAGACACACATATTGGGTTTGTTGACGAAGATAATTGTTTCTTGTGGACAATACTCCATCCACCTGAATGATTCACATTAAAAACACACTTAAACAACTGCTTGTCAACTATACGCCTGTTTGATCCATCGCTCCATTTGAAGGTCTCAACTAAATCCATCATCCATCCCAGCCTCCTTTTAGAACAGATTACTTGAAATTAATTCTCGGAGTCTGTGGGGTAAATAACAGTTTGTTTCACATGGGATGGGATTGATATGGAAATGAACATGTATCTTCAAAAAACGAGCCCACCTTTGTCAATTAGGATGAATTAAGTTGTTTATTACATTTGCATAATCTGAATGCTTGTTATTCTAAGAACTGTTTTACAGTTTAACGTACCGTATCAACAAGGTTGTTCGTCGTTTTAATTGCAGTGGCTTGCACCGTGGACTATTCACTGTTTTTCAAATTGCCATTTACCGAAATTCATTATCAAGTCAAGTTTTCCTTTGATTTTCTCCTTACAATGCTGCTAATGAATATATGAGAATAAAAATAACATGTTCTCTCCCACACCTGTGAAATACACTAGCAGTATTCCGCGTCTGGGGCTAGACCACCTAGGTGGGTGGAAAGCAGATAACAATAGGGCATCAAATTATTCAGGAGTAATTGCCTATTATTTGGAAGAAAATGCTGCCACGAACTGATAAAGATGTCACAACTGTTCTAAATGATGACACAGTGTGTTATATAAAATAAAAAGTTTTACCTGGTGGTTTTAGGTGACACATATTTCCCGACAGTACTGTATGTGGTACAGCTAAATAAAAAGGCGTTCATGTCACTTTTGGGTCACATGTAGGGCCCTGACTAAAAAAAACTGAGAATGTATTTTGCATGTTGGCTGTTTTCTTTTGAGGTTGCATGTTAATGTCTCTTTTGTCTTCTCCGCAAAATGTCTGCTATATTGTTGTTGTTTTTTTATATATATATTTTTTTCTCTCTCAGTGAGCCTTAATAAGCCACAGAAAATGTCAAAAACATGTTGTTTGTTTCTGGCATACAGTTCACTACATGATGTTTGAGGAGGCTGCCAGATCTGTAATTGGTTGTCTTTGTGTCTCCATGTTTTTTTTTCTTCTTGTAGATCTCCCACTTGTCAATCTCTCAGTGGAGCCTCAGCCTGTTCTGGAGGGCAACCTTATAAAATTCCACTGCTCTGCAAAGGCCAACCCGCCCGTCACACTCTACAGGTGAGATCATGAAGAGAAGTGTGCACATATATGTACACTTGAACCATCCTGTCATGTAAAAAAAAAAGGAAGAAAAGGTGGTACCATTTTTAAATGAGGTGTTCTCAGATCAACGTTGCTGGTGAATATTGCATTTTCACTGCAGGGTTAGGGGGGCATAACTCATGACCAATCATCTTCTCATGATGTCATGACACCATTATAGTTGCCCACAGTTTGGGATGAAGAGCACAAAAACAACGAAATGTCATCATGCTGATAAAATATGATGAAAACGCAGTATACCTCAGAAAGTCATTTGGAAAACCGTGTACGCGGCTTTTTTTGCACAGCTGCTTGCTTTGAGGTCATATCATCTCCCTTAAACATTACATGTCCATCAACCTGAATATATACTGGAATTTTCTAGACATCTTATGAAGCTGTCAAGAGTACAGCTTTTCTGAGAGTGGGTTGTGCTCCGCAGTACACAGTCGAGAGGCAGGTTTTCCCCCAGGGGTCTGCTCTTGTTTTTTTGTATGTATGTGTGTGTGTTAGAGTAGTTGGTTGGATAGGGCTTTAAGTTTTAATTCAAGCACATACTTTATTTTATTTTTTTAATGATTCAAATGCCCCAAAAAAGAGATTTCACGAGAGAAAATATTGTCCATCGTGAGAAAGGATGAAAACATACATCTTCATTTTTAAAAGACTGACTCATTTGATTAAAATGACCAAGATGCAGAGCTTACTCCGAGAAAAATGTAAATGTACCAAAAATGTACTTTAATCTCATGGGGTTACAATAATCATTGTTTTTTCTAAACTTCAAAATCTAGAGTAAAGACAACCGATTACAGTGACCACCGAGGTTCGCATCCATTATTTTTATAGGATATGCTCCACACAGAAGGCAAATTTTGCCCGGGAATCGAACACAGGGCCCTCTTGCTATAAGTAAATGATGTCGCTCCTGCTTCCGCATATTGGATTTGAGGGCATAAATAAGAGGTATCCTTCATAACCTATGCGAGTCCCGTCCATTCTTTACTTCATTTTCATCACTTGTGTTTACAGTTTTGAGAACATGTTTGCAGTGTGGCCATTTTGTAAAAGTTGTTGACAAAACAAACAGATTTAATTTAAACTTAAAATTGCAACAGCGGAAAATCTAGAAAATGTCAAAGGATTCCATTATGCTTTGAAGCTATTGTACAAATATAACACCTTAGTTGTACATCAACAGATGGCTGCCAATTTCATGCTCCAGCTAACCCTACATACCTTTTATTGTATACAAAAGTATAAAGGTAGTCAGAATGTTGATGACTACCACAAAAATACTCCTCAACACCCCAAGAAGTTGCCCGGTCTTGCTTCCCAGCTGCTGGGCAAAAGTGAAAGGGAATTCTGCACAGTGCCGCTTCAGACACCTGCATAGATTACCATGACAACATATGTGTTATGTGAAACGTGCAAGTGATACACTTGCAGACTATTCATTCAATCACACATACTGCAGTAGTCGTTGCAGACTCACCTGGTGGACATCTGCTCTCTACTGAGTGCACCTTTCTAGTTGTGCATACATTGTGCACGACAGAAACATCCAAAAATGTCCACAAGTACTTTGAAATTGCGGTGTTAGAATGAATGGAAACAAATGTATTAAATATCGCTGAATTCAAATACACAAAGCAGTCACATTTCCTGGTTCCATTATAACCCAAACCACATGAAACCCTGAAAATACAGTTCTAGAAGAAATACATCAAAACAAGTTAGTTAACAAAATAAACACAAAAGCCTTCTTTTTGAAATGCTTACCAGCATCTGTTTATTAAAGCTGTCTGAATTGTGAGAATCAATTTAGAATCAATCTGTAATTTTGATGAAAAACTGAATGGACAGTAATCATTTTCATAAAGTCTAGTATTGCCATCTAGAAGTGTAATGCTCAAGCGTTTGTTCTGTGTGGGAGGTTTTTTTTCAAAAACTGGCGAAAAAAACATAAAAGGAACGAAATCGATAGCAAAAGAGAATTGGCCCGCTCTGAATCTTGTAATGGTACTGGGAAATGAAATGGATGTACAACACACTCACAGGTGGCAAAACAGATATGTTGCCTTTTTGATGGATCTGCCCTTTTGAAAAGGAAAAGGAGGAGGGAGGGCAGAGATATTGTGGGAAAACAAGGTTTGTATTTGATTGTGTGGGTGCACAGCATAGACAGGACGCCTATTGCACCTGCAAAGAGATTTCACCTCTATTGTTAGGAGACTGGATCAATGCTGGAATCAGACCTCCCCCCGGGGTATCAAGAGCTAAGATGCAATAGCAATTGAGATGACTTTTTCTCTTGACAAACTACAGAGTGAAAAATGGTTGGAGGTTGAAGCTGAAAGAGAGTAACTGCTACTTTCCCACTCTTCTTTCTTCCTCTATTCTCTCTGGTTCTCTCTCATCGACACAATCCACCGTAGGATTATTAAATAATATCACACGCACTGATAACTTGTCATACTTCAAGGTTATCCTCTCCACCAGTTCCCCAGTTTTAGAGTCTCCCATTTCGATTTATCTGCAATTTACACAAGTGCATCAGGACTCCCGCGCACCATCGGAGTTCAGGGCATGGTAGCCAGGGGACTTTTGGACCTCGTAAATGCCCCTACAAATTCCCCCTCTATAGTGCAATATCACAGAGGAGAGCAGGAAGCTGGTCAAGCAGTGTGGGGCCATTTTTCAGTGCTAATACACTCTGTCTACCCTAGATCAGATAAGGCACAAGGACAGAGTAGTTCTTAGACGGATGGCCTCTTTTCCATCCCCGAGAGAGTCATCCATTCCCAATGTGCACTGCGCCACTTTGCCATCCTCCAATTCAATGGACACTTGAGACACAGACCCAGGATAGCGGGGGCACTAGTCAAAGGCACGGTGCCTTCTGCTACCTGCAACCCCTTGTGGTTGCCACCTTGGTTCAATAAATCTGACTTTAAAACGTGAATATGGAAATAAAAGATATTTCGACAGATACCTGAACCGTTGCCAGAATGGAGCTCAAGGGGGGAGGGGGGGGGGAGTAGAGAGGGAGGAAGTCAGGGGATCGGAGAGGGCTTGGCGTGGAGGCGGTCGTGGGAAGAGAAGATGAAAGTGGAGCCCAAAGTGTGAAAGAAGTAAGAGTAATGGGCATGCGTTTTCCGTCCGGCACTCAGGGTATCAACACTCCGAGAGAGGGAGAGACGAGTGGGTCGGAACATCTTCATTACTGTGTATAATGGAAGGAGGGCTAACTGGCATACATCACAATCACTCAACCACCCGCTGATGAAGACACAGAGGGTTTCCTCAGATCCAAACAAGAAGCCACCAGAGAGGAGAGAAAGAATAACAAACAAAGCAAATCAGGTCCCTCGTCGGCACACACAACCAGGCACAGAGCGACAAACCAAAAAAACAAACTGCATTCCAATCCTCCCCACACGAACACTCTCAGTGTTGTTGTTGTTGTTGTTACTGCTGGATTGTTAGTTTGCTTCTGACAACAATCACTATACCTTCCCCTCTTTGGCATTCTTGGAGGTAGCTAATTGATACATGCCACTGTCTTGTTCTTGGACAGGACTATTATTGGCTCCGTTATTATTGCCGCTGCTGTCACAAAGACGACCAAATGGCCACTTGCTGTTGCGGCTGGTAAATGTATCATATTTGTTATTCGTGGCCAATCCTGCTCAGCATTCACAGTTCATGTCTCTTCTGCACTCGGTTCATCGCTTGCAACGGACGGGATTAATGTGTAATGATGTCACCAATATGAAAATTAGAGCACGATGTAATTTGGAGGCTTTTGGACAACTAATGGACCTCGTTTAAGCTGCTGTCATTGGACACATTGCATTCGCTTTTTCCACAGCATCTTCTTTGGTACCTGGGTGCCCTTCTTGTTGTGGTCGGGCCATGGTTGACCCACATCCCTTGTCCTTTGTGTTACTTCATAATGATAAGCACTTTGTACGGTTATTCCTACTATATACACATACGTTCATACTTGCACTTACTTCAGTTCCTTTTGCAAAAGATAAAATAGCTCTGTAATTGATGTCCATGTCAAATTGACAGCACGTTATAACTAAACCTGAGAATTCAACAGTCATCACTTTCTATATGCACGTATGGGGGAATGGCAGGGCACTGCGCTGTGCCGTTAACCATGCTGGGAGTAGCCGTGGGGCCTGATTTGCTGTGGCTCTTGCTGCTCACGGCCCAGATACCTGCCTAATTGAATTGTTGCTGTTTTATTGCCTTAATCACGTTCGGCAAACACAAAAAAATCTCCCCCACTTCCAAAGTCTCCCTCATCCTCTGCTTTCATTAACGGCGGACCTGTGTTAGCTTACGGACCCATGCGCGTGTGAAAAACACACACCTTGTGCACACCTGTGTTTGCACACACAGACACACACACAGAGAGAGACACTCTACCGCACAGGGTTCACACCGTTTGTCTGAATCAAATCCCTGAATAGGATAAAGCAGTGTAAAGTGACTCAGCTATTGAGTAAGCCTGCGCTGGCCCTTCTCACCTCCCAGCGGGATTGCAGGTGTTTGTGTTACCCTGGGCCTGCTATGTTTAGACATGAGTCTTGGACAAGGCCCAGCACACCAACAGAGCTCCCATGCTCCCCGCGGACCCGCAGCATTCTGTCTCCGCTCCTTCTAACACCGTCGAGGGCTCCCGAACCTGGCAGCCGCAAGCTCATCTCGGGAGCAGCCGGCTGCCCGAACATCTGTCCTCACCCCGTTGCAACTCCGACAGTATGAGCCGGTGAAGTGTCGGTGGAAACAGAGTCATGCCGATAGATATGCATCACTGTTGTCATTATCATAATTGTGATAACAGGTTTATGACGTGTTCCCCTGAAGGTCCCTCTCGAAGCCGTACGGGGGCTTTTGATGATATCACACGATTCTTCAGAAATGCAGATGTTACATTTTTCTGAACGTACTATTTGTGATGTGATAGAAAGCTCCGGAATGGCCACACAAGTGACCCTTAGGTGAGATTGTTTTTGTCAGCTGCTGTGTTCAAGAGCAAGAATGAACTTTGAAACGGCACCTTTTAAGTCAACGTGATCCGAAAGTCCTCAAAGTGCTCGGGACGAAATAGAAATTGAAACATCTACAATCTTTTGAACTTGATAACTCAATTTGATGACGAAGCCTTATGACTGAACTGAACTGAACTCGTTACCAGCGTAATTTGCATCACGATCATCGCCGCTGTCTTCGTTGTGGTCGTCATCGCCGTCATCATCAACATCATCCTTCTCATCTCTCTACCTCATCATCATTATCGTTGCTGTCATCATAATAATCGTCCTTATTGTCTGCGGCATGACTACCGCAACCGTCACGAGTATAATTAATGCAATCGTCATCGCCTTTATCACCATCGTCGCGGAACATTCACAATGATATTGTGACACACGACTATGAACATCAACAGTCATCATCATTAACACAATCCTTTCCATATTAGTTTAACCTTTTTATTATGTGTCTCCCAAAAGACTATTGGGGATATGATAGTAAGACTTTGCAGATTTAAAATGCGTATCTCAGGGTATGCATCTGTTCATGCTCGTTGACACACAGATACTATACTATAAGTAGTACTATTAGTTATGTAAAAGGTCAGAAAGGTATTTTTTAATATTTTGGAAACCGGTGTTGCAGAGCTCTCCGCTGTAGCTACACGAGAACCAAACCCTGGAAAGATCTACAGCTGGGGTTGGGGTGGGGAGGCGGGGGGGACTCAAAACAATCCCATGAAGGCCAATTAGAATTCTGCTTCACTTCGCTTACTGATTGAATGAGGTAATCTGTCCTCATTTAAATGATAGCATTTCAGTCAAGCATGGGGCCAGCTTAGTCATGGAAAACAAATGAGTTCCCTACCCCGTGAAAACTGCTCCCAGCACTTGCAGGAATTTAAAACGGATAGAGAGAGGCGCCCGTTTCCATTGTCATTGTTTTCATTTTGCCACATCAGCATGCAGCCACGTCTCCATTGTGGAGGTTGGCAGCCCTTTTAGACGCGTGATGCATTGTGTCTCCCACAGCAGTGTCTAAATTTCCCAAAGAGATCGGCGGATGCCTTTTCGCTTCACTTTTATAAATGGGCCTTGTCTGCTGCAGCAGCGGAGAGCCATCCACACCACGCGGAGCGCGACACCGCCGCCCGTGACTTCAGAAAGAAAAAAAAAAGTCTCACCTAAACACGTGCTTCCGTGTCTGTGTCGCCGTCACATAAGCTATCACTCACAGACGCAAGCAGATGTTCTTTATGTGAGCCCGCGTCAATTTATTAACATCAGCTGTTGTGTGTAATACAGTGCGTGTCAACCGACGTCTTCATAGGTGGGGGCGAAACCCATTTGTCATTCTGTGATTTGTTTTTCTTAGCTGGCACTCTGTGCCGCTCTCTCTCGCTCTCCGCCTGCCGTAATGAGGAACGTGCTGTCTGCTCCGTGTCACCGGGGAACTTGTCACAGCGTGGAGGCCCGACCGCAAAAAAATATGCTGAAGCCAGCACAGAAACCCTTCCCTAGAATGATGATTTATTCACACAAAATAGTGCTATTGACATAAGCAGGTGTGAAAACCTGTCTTAATGCCTTCCCCCCTCCCCCCCTCCTTTCCTTAATTTTTTTTTTCTTACCGTCTCTCCGCGCTCTGCCTTCTAATCCTCTCACCAGGTGGGCCAAAGGAGGAAGCATCATCAGGGAGGTCTTCGGAGACACATACGAGGTCATTGTGGACCACTCCTTCTTCACGGAGCCCGTTTCCTGCGAGGTCACCAACCCTCTCGGCAGCACCAACATCAGCCGCAACGTTGACGTCTACTGTGAGTGGCTCCTTGAGCGATACTGCTCACCTCCCTGCAATGCGATAATGCACGGATGTTGACTGTTTTGAGACTGACCTCCAAGAGCTGGCACCTTCACAGCTGATGCTTAATTATGGATGTATTGCAGAAAGTCAATGATGTTTATTTCAACAGTTGGGCCTCGCATGGCTGCGGAGCCTCAGTCCTTGCAGGTGGATCTTGGATCTGACGCTGTTTTCAACTGCGCCTGGACTGGAAATCCCTCTCTTACCATAGTGTGGATGAAGAGGGGATCTGGAGTGGTGAGTATATTGATTCTCGCACTGCTACCAAGTATGTTTTACATCCAGTCACACACTGTGGTTTACAGTAGTTGTAAAGCTGCTTTCTGATATGAAGTACTGTGGGTATATGGTATATATTCTGAAATGCCCTTTAAACTTCTGGAGGCCATTACAGTCCCAGCCCCTTGGTGACCCGTTCTCACATGAGCTCTGTTGATCCACAAAAAGTTAGACTCATTCCACCTTTCCTTTCGTCAACATCAAAGACCAAAGCCAACCCCTTTTACTCCACTGAGCCCAGACTCTAGATTGGATTTTAATAATTGAGGAGAGGTGCCCTTTAAGGTATTAAATGGTGCCTTTCTTTCTCCCCATAACACTGCCTTGTTGCTATCTCAAAAGCAAAAGGTGCCTTTGCTCTGACTGCATTTGATCATCTTTGACTTTTTTTTTTTTTCTGCCCCAGGTTCTCAGCAATGAAAACCTCCTGACACTGAAATCCGTGAGACAGGAGGATGCTGGGAAATACGTTTGCCGTGCTGTGGTCCCGCGTGTTGGAGCAGGGGAGAAGGAGGTTTCTCTCACTGTCAATGGTAAGCTGTATTATTGATATGTCTTTCACACAGACAGGCTCAGATGAACACCTACAAAGTTGTGAAATGCATACACACGCAAGCGTGAATCTTCAGGTCTGGGGTCAACTGTGACAAAAAGAAAGCAATTTGTCACAGGTGTCAGTCTCCAGCCTCCTCGGTGGTTTACAAAAGCCTTCCATCTATAAACTTCCAACGGAATATGCGGCCTTCTTTCTCGCCATTATGTATTTATTTGTTTGTAGTTTTTATAGTTTTGAAGTTTCTCGGAGACACGGTTCATCTTACCAGACAGGCCTACTAACAAAACACAAGTCATCACACACAGACACACACAGACACACAGCACAATGATGAATTTTCCCTGACAAACAAAGCACCTGTCATCGTAGCGAAGCCTCTAAGTAGAAAAAAGCAATAAATATAGACTTAGTTTTTTCAAGATACGCTCAGACATTTCATAAACAGGTGAAATGTACTTAAATGCTAATTATATTCTGCATGAGGCACAGGGAAGCTGACTTTTCTGAGGCACTGACTGACTAATGAATTCCAGCCTTGGTGGGGGACCTGGCAACTCTCAAACAAATGACTTCATTATAAGCGCTTGATATTCAGGCAGCAGAGGTTCTTAGTTGTGGGATTTACATGCGTCTTATTTTCCCGGTGTCCATCTGCAAAAAAAAAAAAAAGGAAGAACAGAGAGGGTTTTTAGGAAGCTGGAGAAATGATCGTTGAGTTGACGCTGACGGCGTATTATTGTATATTTAGAAAGCATACAAAAGAGTTTGCCTGTAAGCAACTGTGGTGCTGCTGATTCAGGGATGAAGAAACATCAAGTAGCAAACAGTGTGGGTAAAGATTTTCTTTTCAAAACCCCGACGTTTGCTTTGCATATCAGAGAGAATGGGATACCAGCATTCCCTCCAGCACCAAGATCAGAACCGTGACTTTCTATGAACTGCAATGAGCCCCCTCCTTCTTAGCCAGAGATCCAGTTGAAATCAAGGCAGAAGAGGCGTAAGAAAAATCACTAATTCTATTGTCGCCCCATTCTGTTGAACCTATACTGGCATCCTTTCTGCAGCCTTTGTGTGTTAACAGAATACATAACATCCAATGGACTAGTTTATTTTGATGCATCTCAGTTCGGCTCATGCAGCGATGCAAAATGTGTTGCTTTACAAAACGACGCCATGAGAGAAAGAAGACGGATCGCTTTAATAAAGATTACACCAGAACACAACTCCGAGCACACTGGGAAACGTACAACAAACAGCTGAAATGGCATGTTTAGTGTCTGCAGATTTCATACAAGCGAGCTCTGGATGACTTCCCAGACATTTTTTTCTCTTTTACATTTGCTTATATCCCTCCTCATCTCTTTTGCGTCTCGTACCTCCCTGCCTGAATTGGTATTTGACATTCAAGAGCCTCCTTCCTTTTTACCCTTTTGAATAATTGAAATTCATCTTCTTTTTTTCTCTCTCCAAACCACTTGAGGAATCTTGAGTCATTTCTTACCCGATCCTTGAGGCGAATCAGATTGTAAAATTTGTGAAAGTGCAAACACTGCGGTTGAAGTGGTGGCGGGTTGCTGGAGGTGTGTGGGGGGGGGGGGGGGGGGGGAGGGGGCAGTTCATCAACTGCAGATGAATGTGAGCACTCCTTATACCTCTCATCAGCCTATAAGCCCTACATCACAGGCACTCAGCAGAACTCAATTGTCTCCGGCGGTGAATAACCTACATCGCGGATGGGCGAGCATTTTGGGGGGGGGGGGGGGTCGGACGACCGTGATACAGCAAATATATCGGGGCGACGCTGTGCATATTTCAGAGCTTTCACGACTCATTTAAATGCATCTCTGCTGTTTGTCTTCCCTGCAGTTATCCCCCGACTCCTTTTAATGCCATCATTTAAATTACATGTGTTTGTAATTTGTCATCGCCTCTGTCTCTCTCTTCTCTGCCATTGTGCGTCACGGGCATCCCACTGTGGCGTCCCACATAGACACGAGGATTCCTGCTTTCCCCGGGGAAGAATGCCATTTAATTTTAATCAAACAGCCAGTAGCGGAGGCAGTTTGTCTTTAAGTCACTAATGGATACATATTGCTTACTGCAGTCAAACATTTCCAGAATGGTAAAGCTCCTCAGCATTTTGCACGTGGCCGTCCAGTGGCACACCTCATGTATGAAAGAGGGCTCTGCACGTCCATGCGTGTGATTATTTATATAGCATGCGTGAATTTTACACCACAGTCCTGCAGAGGTTGGAAATGAGAGGAGTTATCTGACATGGTTGAAAGGCTTCAGCTTGTGTACACTTAAGGACCGTATATTCATGCAAAACATATTCATTAATATATCCACAAGCGTGAGTAGATCTGCAGTTTGTGTTGGCCAGAGCAGTATATATAATGACACACATACAGTACTTAGGGAGAGATAGGCCATTACCACAGTAAGGGAGAGGGGGGGGGCCGGAGAATCCTTCAATATCCCACAGAGCACGGGGGTTGTTATAGATCTTTTTTTTCTTTCCGGTCCTCTTTCTAGACGGCCTTTATGTGCCTCGTTAATTAGCATTCCAGTCGTCTTGAAACTGACAAAATGTAAATCAATGGAGGAGAAAACTGTATTTAAAATGCAGGCACACTTTATATGACTAGCTAAAACAGTAAGTTAAAACTCAGAGGCTCCACCCCCTACTAAGGGAGGCCAGCGGGCCGAGTAGATCACGCTTGTAGCCATGTGGCACAGTGCTGTTTCGATTCATCAACAGCTTTGTATGAAATATATGCACGTGTTCTGCAAGAACTTTGCATCTATTTGTGTCTCCCCCTAGTGCTTGTGCAACCGATTGAGGAAGTTGGACCCTTCAAAAGTTTCCTGCGTTGTTACTGTAAATGTATTTCACATTGACAGTGTGACTCACACTGCATGCAGTAAAGGTGATGTGGCTGTGTGAGGCTGTCGCAGCGTTCGGGGTAGGGGAAGTGTGGATTCCTGCAGAAGCTAAACGAGATCACAGCCTCAGCTGAACGATTAGGGAGGAAGGGGAAATTATTTGTGACTGCGACTTCGCAACCTCTCCGACTCGCTGACTGGTAATGTATGAGGTAAAAGAGCAGGAAGATTACCTTAATATAAGCAGTAATGATTATTACAGTCTTATAGCTATGGCTTTATTCTGTATATATCAAACAATGTCATTTAGATATTGAGCCTTTTAATAACAACACACTCACTCTCCCTAACCATGTGTATATTTTAGAGTGAAAAATACATAAAAAGGCACTCAAAGTATCACCACTGGTGCAATACTCATATTGAAAGCATGTACTGAGTAATGTATTAACGTCTCTAGAATGAATATGCTCCAAAAACTGAAGTCAGTATATATTCAATTTGATATCGTTCAAATATTTAAAATAAGAGCTGTCTAATGTTTTGCAGCTTCAACATTCAGACAGAATCTCCTCACTATGGATTTCTCCCAGAGGAAAATACGGCCACCAGGGACCAAAGCAGACGTTTTGTTTGTGTTCATCTGCCCTGGAGCTGTTTCATGCTCTCTATAATCACGGGGGAAAAAAAAGAAAAATAAAACAAGCGGCATGAGGTAGCGAGGAAATGTCAAGCTTTTTGTTTTCAAAGAGGATGCCTCATTTTTGGGAGTAAATGTAAGCCCTGGCCTTTTGACACCCACACTGATATTGCATAACCACATAGCAATGTCCACTCCAGAGTTAACACCTCCTCAAATGAGTGAGCGAGACATTGTGCCCAACATTTTAAATGACCTCCCTTGCTGCTAACATTGATGTTGTAGTGCCACCCACCTCCCCGCTGCCAATGTGTTTGTGCTCTGATCACATAGTGTGCGTAGCAAACAACGTACACTCACACACTCACACACACACGTACTTTATAACCAGCCTGAGCCAGTGAGATAAAGCTATCTAATTATATTCCTCATTTGCAGCTGTGATCCATAGAATAGATCCTTCCCAGCTACTACCACAGTTTTAGCAGCCTGTAAGCAATTGATCGTTGTGTGTGTTGAAAACTAAAGCAAGCCACATCTCCCAGTCACAAGTTAAAGGGATAGTGTGGGTGTTTAGAATAGTGCTTGTAGGGGGTGCTTATACATAGTCAGTGTATTTACTAAAGTCGACAACGGTTGCCCCCCAGTTTGGAGAAACGAACAGGAGTACGGACACAAGAGGAACTATACTACTGTGCACAGGGGCAGCAGCAAAACCTATTTCAGCCACCTAAAAGTTTAGTTTAGAATGTTTTGTCCAAACTGAACTGTAAGTGAAACCGAGATCTCAACGGAGACCAGTGGCTTTGAAGAGAGCTAGATAATACGTTTCAGATCAGATCCCTGATGGAAAGAGCTGACAGCAATATATAATAGCTGTGAAAATATTCTAAATATAGCAATAATTTAAAACGGATATCTTTTTTTGTTTGTTTATTTGGGCCTTTCTTTTAGGTGGCAAAAATAAATGTCCACAGTACTATATTGCTTTGCTCTAGTGTGTGTACTCCTGCTTGTTTCTCCAAACTGGGGGCGTGCAGACCCCCATCAAGTAGGTCGCACCCTATGGATAGTCACCTCATACAACCCCATTTCAAAACACGCACACTATTCCTATAACACATGCATGCAAAAATGTCCTTCCATGAACTACAGCACATGCGTGTATATGAACACCGTCACTCCATGTGGACAAACCAGTGAAAGAAGGTGAACAGCTTTTAATATTTTTACATCCAGCATTGATTCTTCAGCGGCAGCAGCCTTCCAGCACTCTCCAGTAGCATACTGGTAGGGTACGCCATCTGGCAAAGTCTCATTAAAATGCTAATTCATTTTAACAAGAGACAGGTAATAAACTGCAATTATGTATAGTCAGAGAGATGGCTGAGTGGGAATTTGAGGGAAGTTGGCTCACTAATCAAGAAGCTGCCTCGCCGCATTTTTAACCTTAACCATTGCAAGAAACGTGCTTAAAGGGATAGTGTGGGTTGTTTTGAAGTGGGGTTGTATGAGGTACTTATCCATAGTCAAAGTATAACCCACATTTATGGCAATCGGCACGCCCGCAGTTTTGAGAAACACACAAAAACGATGTGCTGCTGTGAAAGGGGGCAGCAGCAAAGCTTATGTTTGTCACCTCAAAGAAGTGCTCACTTTAAAAAGTCAATATTGGTTCAAGTATACGGTACATTACCAATATTTCCCCTGCTTTCTCTTGCCGTCAAACGGCACTGAAAATTAAACTAATCTATGTCCACTTTAGAGCTATGAGACTCCAACAGTATAGATAACTTTCAATTGAGAGCGACTCAAGATTTATAGCATTTCTTTTGCCAATCGGCAGTGACAGCTGAGCCGGTGGTTCGCAGCGAACGGTGCTAACTACAGCTAACGATGCTAACAGAGCTAACAGTGTTTACCTGAGGGGGATATCCAGTAACATACAAACATCATAAGGGGAATGAACACAACAGAGTGTACGTATATCAAGATCAGAAAAATACACTGAACAAAAGAGTTCAACAAATACTACTTTTTAGTTTAAATCGGCTGTCTTAATACCAATCTTGGATACATTGCCTCCTCCGTCCACTGCGTTTCTGGACTTTCACTTCCAGTCTCCGGAACCGAAGGGAAAAGACACTTGAAAGACAGAATTGGGTCATGTGTGACATCTTGTCTTCCTATTAGAGCTGTCACCTGGCGTGAACAGCCTCCAGACCAGATGGTAAGCAGACCAGTCGTTTAAGCTGAGCTGCCCTTGTCAGGCAAGATCTTGCAGCCTGATCAAGGTTTAACAGATGCTGGCTTAAAGCCCATGCTGACTGAACTAACCCTGTTTACATAATTGTCCAACGAATAAAGTCACTCCATTTAATCAAACATATTATGGGAGAGTTTAGAGTTTGTAAGAGTTGTCTTTACAGTTAAAGGACAGTGAATAACAAAGAACTACCTATGTAAAAGTTGAATATAAAATAAAACATACCGTATTTCCTTCTCATACAGTGTCTTTATGGATGTTATCTTTTAAATGGATTGCGTAGAATGCTATCCCAGTTTATTTGTATGCCAACCTATTGGTTCAAGGGTTAAATCAGGTGATACACTGCAAGTGTGTTATCGCCCCACAATGGCATTTCCTCTCTTCCCATCTGTGTCGTGCTGATTACGCTCCAAAGAACTGCTGCAGCACTCTCCAGTGACGTTTATCTCCATGGGAGAAATCAAGCGAGACATAAATCAACAATTTCTTGATCCAGAATGAGGTTTGGGCCCCCCACTCATGCCCTTCATTCAGGCCTTTGCGTGTCCTTGGGTAGATTGTACTGAGGGATGAGGTATGTTTATATTGCACTGCAATACAATTTCCTCCCAAATCACTGAACACTTCAGGTGTTTCTGCTTGGACCAGGAGAGCAATTAGGACATAATGTACCACAAAACCCCCCAAGTGAGCAGAATTGTCGTATGACCTGGAACTGAAAATGAATTTAATTATTTATGTTTCAATTTCTGTGAGTTGTAACTCCTCTTTCAACTTTTTTTGTATCATTGTTTCTTATTTCCAGGCCCCCCTACTATCTCCAGTACACAGACTCAGCAGGCTTTACATGGAGAAAAGGGGCAAATCAAATGTTTCATTCGAAGCACACCTCCTCCAGACCGCATCGTAAGTACACCGGACTATTTATTTGGTTCTGATATCATACTTGTCTCGACTTTGACAGGTGTTATTGCAAAGACATGTGTCCAACTATAGTCATGATATTGTGTGGATCTATGGTACATGAACAATGCAAATTAGATGAGAGAATAATGCCCACTGAAATGCAATGACCGACTGAGTTGTTGATATAATGCCTGACTGCACTATTGATCTGTTAACTACTCATGGGCCGCACACATGAGTCGAGATAAGTCGCCGAATTTTTACAGCATTAGCTCCATAATTTGTGTTCATATTAAAAGGTGGGCATTATAATACAGTTTGAACTGTGTTATGCTCTGTTAGCACCGATCCCATAAAGATTTATGGACCTTATATAAACAGCCTCTGAGCTCACGCTTATTGTAATTGTGTGTGTCTGTGTGTGCATGTGTGCGTGTTTGCATATGAATGTGGTTAATTGGCATACTTTATCATCCAATGTGTGCTTTTATTATATTGATGTCCAACATTAACTAGCCACATAATTAATATTAGGTTTATTAGTGAAGGGAACCTGCAGAGGCTGGTTGGTTATTGACAAACTATTTATTTACAGTCTTTTTTCTTTTTCTTTTTATAGTAAAGCTGATATGTACTTCTGTCAAGTTGATTTAATTGTCCAAACATTAAAATGTGTCACAGAGGGTTTTACGGTCTTATTAACCACAACTCATCAAAGTCAATTAACAGCATTCTAACACCTGAACTAAGGCAACATGTGTTACATTGTATTTCATAATTATATTAAGCTACCTGTCCATTACTCCCAGCTTGAAGTTATATGTGTTCTATATCCTCTGAGTACCAATTTGTTTGTCTCGCTCTTCATCCAGTATTATAAATGTCCTCATTTGACAGATAAAAATCAGCTAAAACAAATGCAGTCTGAACAAAAGCAGAGGTGTTGAATTATCATAGCACTGCATAGATACATTTAGTTTATGCAAATATCTGTTGTTTTACTACATTTCCCCTTAAGTTTCAACGCCACTTCACATTAGTGCATCATGTTTCAGACCCATGACTTCCTTATACCTATTATGCCCTGCAGAAGTCCCCTCAGATATTCCATTTGACTTGGTCCATCCGAGAGATGCCAATGTTAACTGGTATGAAATACATTTTAATGTATGAATTGCATGGCAGTCATTTAAACAATATGTTTACCAGTTAGACTCAGTAAGTTATGTTACTCTAATAAATAAGATATGCACTTATTTTATAGAATATTACATATTACACATTCCAAATACCACTACCTTTCTATTTTATTTTACTATAACAATAGAAAATGTAATTCAATGTGCCATCACCGTTTATAGTAAGAGACATGTTCTGCAAGTAATTCTGCTTCTGAAGGAATATTGAATTAATTCAAATGAATTAAATACAATCTTTATTTTGATATGTAATCTTTACTTTTTGCGGTTGCTTGGAGTCTCCAAAAAGGCCCTGGACAGTAATTCCAACACTGCGCTGAGAAGAGATCTGCCGACACTGAAAACTATTTTCAATTATCTATCAGCTCAGTCTACGGATGTTAGAGACGACTCAGTGAGCTGACAGCTTGTCAAACACAAGTGGACGGTTATTAAAAAAAACATTTGAACCATAAAACAGTTTAACCATTCACATAATATATTATCTTTAGTGTGTTCCCACTGATTAATACTTCCCTCTGAATCACTGAACTCTTCACAAAAACAAAACAAGCTAATGCCGGTGCAATAACCAGTACCAACTTATGCGGGAGGAAAAGATAATTATCCCTTTGTTATTGTAGAGCACTAAGTTCATCTACTCATGGCCATCGTGTGTTTCCATAGAGATCTGTACCGTTAGCAACACAAAGCTGCCTGACGTAGTTCAGGAATCATGAAAGAACATATCTGTGACATCGTATAATGAATGCAGGTTACCAACATCCAATTAACACCTTCCGATGATCCCACACATTCACTGAAAGTAGGCTTCACTGGTGAACACTGGGTAGTTGCAAAGACCACACGTGTGTGTGTTGGCTCGGTCGACTTCATCACCACTACAGGTCTCTTGTTCGCCGCCATAATATGTGGTAGAAAGCTTTTGGGCAATAGCTTTTTTTTAAAAATCATGTGGAGAACTTTACAAAAAGGACGTTTCATTGCAAACTTTTTGTTCGGATCTAATAATCATAACCAAAAGTCTTCAAGTGTATCATAAAGGCCTACGAATGCCTTTCATCGCCTCACAACAAGAGAGTCTACTGAAGTTACAGCGGTGCTTTGGGCTAAATGCTAATATCAGAATGCTAACTGGGAAGAAAAAAAGAAAAGTATAATATTGTGAGATTCAGCACACATGGCCATGTTTGCATGTTTTCTTAGTATAGCATGTTAAACATGCTGAGGTTTTCCAACGGTCGTGAACTAAATTGGACAAAATTAAAAGTTTCACCTGCTGGTGGCGCTGGATGAAAGAAGTTACAGGGTGGATATATGCCTGCGCCAAATATTATTGCATTCTATCCAATATAGTTGTGGAGATATTTCCCCTTAAAACCAGATATGTCAACCTCATGGTGGCAGTAGAGGAAAGACACTCGTGCTCACTTGCAGAACAGGAGATACAAAAACTTCACCCAATACATACCACCTCTATACAATCTAGCCTTTTTTTTTTTCCCCTCAGGCCTGGTCATGGAAGGAAACCGTGTTGGAGTCTGGAACGTCCGGCCGCTACACCGTGGAGACCGTCACCACGGAGGAAGGAGTAATCTCCACGTTGACCATGAGTAACATTGTCCCGGCTGACTTCCAGACCATCTACAACTGCACCGCGTGGAACAGCTTTGGCTCGGACACCGAGATCATACGCCTTAAGGAACAAGGTGGGAGCCAAGGTTCGACAGGTTCCACCTTCCTCTTCTTCAAGTCACGTGACTGTGGTTTTGTAGATAGCGACAGACGGTGGCTGAGCTGTAACGTTGCGTGGTGCATCATTGTTGGTTGTGCCTGTCCGGTGTCTGCGTGCTTGTGACTGCACCTGTCTAGCGTGTGTGATCATGTTGGTGCGTTTGTCTTCAAGTGTATATCAGGCGGGTTTACAAGATTAACAATTATGAATAATGTGGATGCACAATCACACGTTAAAAAACAACAAATATCGAGTGGATTTATTTTTATTTTTTTCGGAAACAACCTATGAACGCAGAATTTGATAAGTGACATGGTATTTTATTTTTTACTTTGATACAGCAGGTACGTTCACCTTTTTTCAAATTCTATCGCAATAAAAGTTGGTTTAAATTGACATTCCGCCAACTTGATAATACAAAACCTTTGATGTACAGTAGATGTGATGATGACATAGATAAAGTCCTGACAAATTAGTTTCCTGGGTGACCACAAAGTGCAGCTCCCAGGTAATTTGAACTCGTGACCCTAAGCATACGCTCTGAATATAAAATACACTGTGCCTCCTCCTTTCTTCATGTTGGAAGAGAGACAGTCTCTATATATATTGCTTGAAAAATGAATACTTTCTATCTGTTGACCTTTTCCCCTCCATCGTAGAGGCCTTGTTCTCTATCCACTTATCGCAAATGATAAATTATAAGCTGCTTATGTGAAAGTGACATTGATCAATGAAGACATTAAACAGGCTTTAATGGTGTAGGAAGAGCACTTGGTTGTTTTGCATTTGTTTAAAAGGGCTAGAAGGTCATAAACTCGGGCCATTAAAGTGTGCTTAAATGAGAACCTTTAATGTTGGAGCACCATATAGATGCAGGTTTAATCTCTTCCCAGTCGCAGATGCACTTCAACATCCTCCTAGAAAACACACAAACATGATTATGCTTCAACTAATGCACACGGCCTTGTACTCTAATCAATGAAAATAAAAGCCCTCGGTGAAAGGCTTCTATTAGCCTAAATGAGTTTAAATTAAAAGTTATTAGACAGTGGGATAATGAGACAACGGGAGCAAATTGTTTACCCGCACTGATAACAGAAGGTTTGGTAATAGCTTTTCGTTTGGATTGCGGTGCAGAACTTGTTCCGTGTGTTCCGTGTGTGTTTCTTTGTGTTTATTTTAAATTTCATATCGCCTTGTGCCTCGGGGATAATGTCAGAGTCACATAGAGGGATGCAATATCGCGTATCTTCTTTTAGTTCCTGTTTGTTGCAGGGACGGAAAAGCAGAGCTGGTGCACGTGTTGTGCCTCCACTGTGTATTATGACACTCTCCATCACGTACCCTATATTGAATCCAATGTACATTTGGAGATGTCTGTCGTATCTTACCGTGGAAGGACGTTTCTCTCTGCAGAATCTCTCCCGGTGGCGGTGATCATCGGCATTGCGGTGGGAGCTTTCGTGGCCCTCATAGTCCTCATGGGCACCATTGGAGCATTCTGTTGCACCCGCTCCCAGAGAAGTACGTATCCTCTCCCACTGTTACATCCCACTGAAGAAGCATGAATACCAAAGTACCGAAGCGCACCTGAAAAGAAATGTCCATCTAGTCAAATGTAGATATTGTTTTCATTAATCTGCTTGGTGAATTTGGTTTTGTCAGCTGCTTGGAGAAATTCTGAGAAAAAAAAGAAGTAAATAGCTTGAACATATTGTCACGCTGAATAGAAGATGAAATCACCCGTTGAGATGGACATCTTTTTGTGATGCGGAGATAGCCGTATTGTTTTAAGGGCTCATTTCATGCAATCTCAGTCTGGCTGCATTCGCTTTTGAGGCTATTTACATCCTGCGCTGTGTTCACTGCCACCCACCCATGTACCAAGTGACTCAGGTTAGAGACAGTCAGCCACTGTCTCTATCCGAGAACCAATTTGTGCTCCTGGTCCCTTCAGCATGTCTATTGTCTGTATACTACAGAGGAAGCGCACCTGGTTATGCCCTCACTGCCCGTCTCCATCTGTGCTCACCAGAGAGAACTTGCAAGCAAAATTAAGACAGAAAGTAAGACCTTGTTATATGACAGTATCATCCGCATTGTCCCAAACAGAATGAGCCGCCGTGAAAAGGCTGTGTGAGATTGCATATGTATGCAGGAAAAGATAATCTTGTGTTGGCAGGAAACAAATGATTAATAATGCTGTGTATTGTTTTTTGGGGGGGGGGGGGGGAAACGGGGGGGGGGGGGGGGGGGGGGGGGGGGGGGGGAGCTCTCACAAACCAAACCCAGGGATCTTTGCTAAATTCTGCAATACTGCAAACTGCACTGAGGGGAAATTATAATGTCAACAAATACAGATTGGTGTTTGTCCAGCTTATTGAGATATGCGCGTCATCTGTTTCTGCCAGATCTGAAAGGAGTCGTGTCGGCGAAAAATGACATCCGGGTGGAGATTGTGCACAAAGACCACAATGCAGCACGGGAAAACGAAGAACACACCTCCATGAAACAACTGATGGTGAGTGTGAGTGTCGCAACATACTACTTTCCACTTCTCGCTCCTGTATGTATATATATATATATATATATATATATATATATATATATATATATATATATATATATATATATATATATATATATATATATATATATATATATATATATATATTTATGTATATGCATATTTGTCCTTCTTAAGCTAACATTAATATAATGAATGCACATTACTATTGTCATTGCTATTTCCTGTGGAATAAATAATTATGTAAATTATGTTCATTTATTTGACTAATGGAAGAACAGAAATGCATTTGGTTGTATATTATGTGATGTTGTCAAGGCATATGGGCTATACTTATCAACGTGATGCCACATGTCCTATGAGCAGAACAGACCCCAGTGCATTGTAACCGTGCAGATGCTGATGCATTGTGGGTAATCCTACAGTGGGTGTACTTCTGTATCTACATGCCTTCAAGACACACAAAGAACTGTTTCCTATTTGGAACTGTACCAGTGGTTTTGGTTGTCGTGCAGCTTGCTCCAGGGCTGTGGCTATTTGCGGTGTAAGGTTTTACATTTTCTTTCAAAAATACTTAATACAGTCGCTACTTCATGTTAGCGCAAAATGAGCTTAGCTACCTTTCACATCTGCATTCTGTTCAGATAAATAAAAGATATTCACGTATGCATTAGTAATGCTCTCTGACAGCCCTGAGTGAAGTGAAACCTGCCGACTGATGTGAAAAATAAAAGAAAAAAAAAAGATTCAGTGATGATAGTGAAATCCTTCCATCTCCGAACGTCTTTTTTCGCTCTGAGAGGGGGAGGAGTTTCGTGAACTACACACAGACTCTTTGTTTATACTTTTCTTGATTTCTCTGCAGGTGGAACGAGGAGAGTTCCAGCAGGAGTCGGTGCTGAAGCAACTGGAGGTGCTACAAGAGGAAGAGAAGGAGTATCAGCACATTAAGGTACGACTCGTGAAGCTGCGAGTAAAAGGTGGAGAGAGAGAGAGAGAGAAAGAGAGAGAGAGAGAGAGAGAGAAAGAGTCTTTTAGTCTTTATCAACTCTGGGACCAATAGCAGAAAAGCGTTAATCCCTTTTCTTTGCAAGGCAAAAATAACTAATTTGTCTCTCATCAAAGGTGGTTCAAGAAATCCGAGGGTGGTCGGCCCTGTAAGATATTACGGGCCGGCCTTACACCATACAGATGAGATTGGAATGTTTTAAAGTTCTTGGAGAAGTGTTAGGTATTTATTCGGGTATTGATATTATCTCAGCTTGAATGTCTCACCCTTTTTTAGTGATGTGCTATTATTACATACTCAATTTGGAATAAGCTTATCTTCTTCAACACCTTCTGTTCCCATTAACGTGCTATCTGTCAAATCAAAACACTTGGACCAATCAGATAAACGTCTGAACCTCTCCAGTCTATTAAGCAGTCTAAATATTGCCAAAGAAAAAATACAGTTTGCTTCGACTTTAATAATGATTCACACAACTATTTTTGGTTTGTAACTTCAGTCGAGAATTGCCGTAGGTGTTACAGGTGTCTGGTGAGTCTCAGGAGACGAAAACAAATAGTTGAGGGTAAAATGGTTATTTTCTAACTTGAAGAAATTCGATGAGTGGCTCATCACGATATCTAAATGACATGGTGTCTATATCAACCCGTTGGGCCCCTGATTTAATCTCAATGGTGCAGTCTTAACAACCAGCTACAGTGTGCAGCTGGCACCAGCACATGGGCCATCGTGGGTGTGTGAGAATAAGTGAGTACACAAAGTGTTGAGCCAGAGCCCAGTTGCTACCCCTCTGTTGGCAGGTAGCAAAAGACAACACTGCTATATTCAGATACTTGATATATGAGCACTCCATCGACCGCTGTGTTTACACCCTTTGATATCAATAGACCTGCTCCAAAAAACCTTTTGGTGTCCACATGCTGACTGGTTCTTTCCATTTAAAAAAAAAAAAAAGACTCAAATGGTGATCAGATGCAACCAAATGGGTCTTATTCAGTGACACCAGGATACAATAGAAATGACTGTACTGCTATTTATATCTGTCTGCCCATTAACAAGGCAATGAATGGATCAGTCTGTACAGATTGATCTCCCGTTGCACATGAAGGCACTTTGCCACTTAAATGATCTGCATGCGATTTCCTGTTTAAAGCCTCTTTGTACTCACATTCTCTTCTATGTGTGCATCAATCTACTCTTATAAAGCAACCTGTACAATTTACATTACTATATATTACTACTGCACATACACTGTTACACTAATACACACTATTTTGTGTGTTTTTGGGGTTGGCATGTCTGGTTCATTCACAATATCTAAAGAACGGCTGGAGGGAAGTTCTTTAAAAGTTGGACTCCAGGATGATCTTATTAGAACCAAAGATCACTGTGATCTGTCAAAAACACTAAAAGAAATACACTCTTTTCACTTAAGTTAGATTCACTACCGTTCCTGCATAGTCACAGTGGCATATTGCATTGTGCATTTACAAAAAGATATTCAATTTAATGATTTCTCTTTATAATACAATATACACACTGTACTCAAAAAATCTTCTATACATTGAAACAACTTCCCCTGCATTTTGTCGCCACATCCCGTTTGTTTGCAAGATAAATACTCAATACTAATGTGGAAGTTGTTGCTAAAGTTATTCCAATATGTGGTGAAAGTGTTTACGATTCCCTTAAGAAGACCCTCGGTGCTTTTTGTGGAAGCGCGTTTCTAAATCAAGCACAGCGGTTCTTCTCAGTGGGTGTTTATTCCACATGCGACCTGCATTGTTGCCTCCAGGACCGCCGATTTGAATTCTCACACTACAGTGTATACCCAACAAAGATGATGTCCCCATTCTGACCCTGTGTGAGGTGGCATGTCCGCTCAGACTCTGACACACCGGAGCTAATCAGTGCCACGGGGAACACATTCTGACCTATTCATTAGTCCTTTTGTCCGTCGGCTCCCTGGAGTGTGCTTCTGCTTGTGTGCTTACCTGTTTACCTAGTTAATGACAGCGTGCATGAGGCGAGAGCAGAGATGGAGGTGGACTGAACAAGAGATGAAGGCCAGACACAAACAATATCGCTATCTGATAATGCCGAGCGTAACGAGCATCCTCTCAGGTTCTCGCTCTCATTTGCCCATTATGAGCATTCTTCCTTTGGGATTTGCCACCGTGCTCAGTTTGCTTGACATTCACATACATACACAAGAAAACATGACAACACACACACACACACACACACACACACACTCTCTCACGCCCTAAATGGACCCTTAGCAACCGCACGGTGCCTGCAGCTTAGCAGACAAACACCGCAGCTGTAGCCTCAGCAGCCATTTCAGTGCAAACATGAAATCATAGACACTGGGATTCGTTAAGGTCCAATTAAAGCTGGTGTGCGCGTGAACTTTGCGGTGACACGCCGGATGCCAAACTATGAATCATCAAGGCCCGCTTAATTAACGAGAAACATGATTTTAAGGTTAGCGTACGGGGGCTGAGTGAATCCTATAGCGCTAAGCTTCGCCACTGTTGTTTTCCCTCTGCCTGTTTCCTCATTTATTCCGAATTTGGAAAGGTAATTACTGCCAGTTTGACCTTGAGCTCCTGATGCGCTTTGAGAAAACAACACGTAAATGCATATACAAAAGGGGGTGGTTTTTCTTTTCCCCCTATTTGGCCTTTATTAATTTACTATTAGGTATAGAAGAAAAAAAAACTATTCTAATGATAATAATAATCTTTATTTCCTCTTTCACTAGGACCCAACAAATGGCTACTACAGCGTCAACACCTTTAAGGAGCACCACACGCCTACCATGGCCGGCACTCAGTCCACTGAGGTGAGGAACCCCACCAACACAGGCACCTTGGGCAAGCAGCGGGTGCCAACGGGCATGTCCTTCACCAACATCTACTCCACTCTGGGAGCCGGTCCCAACCGTCTCTATGACTACAGCCAGCGCTTCGTGCTGGGCATGGGCAGCAGCTCCATCGAGCTGTGCGAGCGGGAGTTCCAGCGCGGCTCGCTCAGCGACTCCAGCTCTTTTATCGACACGCAGTGTGACAGCAGCGTCAGCAGCTACAGTAAGCCGGAAGGCTACGTGCAGTTCGACAAAGACAGCAAGGCGTCGGCCTCCTCCTCCTCCCACTATTCCCAGTCCTCCTCGCAGAACTCAGACCTCACCCGGCCGCTCCAGAAGCGCATGCAGACCCACGTCTGACCACCAGGGGAGGGAGAGCGCTTGAACGGGGCGCGACAAGGCAGCTGGGATTGTAAAACTGTGAGAGAACGGGCTGCCACGAGCCACTAAAGTAACAACGTTACTGTCTCCTCTGGACACCTGGAGATGCCGGGGCTGGTTGGCTTTAATACCCCGCGGGACTTGTTCTGACTTCTAAAATGTCCCCCCCCCCCCCCCAAAAAAAAGTGGATCAAGAAGCCTTATATTTCCCTCATTCTTAACTCATCAACCACCTCCTCTTTTTTGTTGCCCATAATCAGAATTGTGCCACAGAGAGGTTATTCGCCAACACAGAGACAACATAAGTTTGGAATTTGAACATCCTAATACTCGTTTTTTGGAATTGCTAGCAGAGGGCAGGACTACTATAAATAAATACAACAAAAGCCTTGTGTGACAATCAGCTCCCCTGGCAAAGACCATTTTTGCCTTTTGAAGATTGTCATTCAGAAAAACTGAGATTGAAGTTGCGAGCATCGCGGTGATGAGTGCGAGCCAATGTCTTGTAGATTGAAGCACAACAATGAACGTGCATGTGGTTTTTAGTTGTTAAAGCAATATCTCTTCCCTCCCCCCCCCCCCACACCTTCCGTTCAAACATCGTATGTCAGGCTCGGCTTGTTGAAACCCCATCTCCCGTGTGGGTAGTAGAAAACTTTCTCCATGTGCCCACAGACGTCTCGAACGTTTTAAAAGAACAACTGTTTTCGTTTTTTCGTTCTTTTTTTTTTCTTCCTCTCCGCAGCAGTATCTGGGCCACAGAGCTGGACAGATAAAGATCTCCTTTTAAATCCCCGAGTCATTATTTTACTGTGACACACACATAAAGAAAAAAAAGAAGAAAAAAATATCAGTGTATATATACGTGACTGTAATTTCTTTTTTCTAGCATCTAATTTCAGACTCTTATGGAGGACTCTTCTTGTCCATATCTCTGTGTCAATTTGCTCTGTGTCAATACAAACTTAGACTAAGCGAGACACACACACACACACACACACATACACACACACTAACACTCTGTCAGTGTCCTCCGTGGTGTTACCGCACCAAATGCAGTTGCGAGGCGTGCGGCGGGGGGGGGGGGGGGGGGGGGGGGCGAGTTCCTCCTGCTAACGCCGCCGATCATCAGCTAACACATGAAATGTAAACATTATGTTTTAGCTGAGCTTCTTATTGTGTGGTTATCCAATTGATATTGTCAATACATCACTGTTGACACTGGAGCTTAGTGCACCCTGACTGTATACCTCTGTGACCGTGCCGGTCATCAAGGGATATATGTGTACAGCGTTTAGAAAATGTCTTCGATTTCACTCTCTGCTTTTATTTGTATTTTATTTTATGGCTACTGTGGAGCTGATGTTGTTACACGGACTCTTTTCAAGCGCTCCCTTTTAATTATTTGGTTCTGTTCTGCACCTGTATGTGACATAAATGGAAGCCGAAGCTGTGTCAAAGCAGGCCCTTTAAGAGGTAAACACAGACATTTTCTGTAACAGCCGCGGTTACACAACACACAATATCACATAATTTAGCCATCAAAAGCCTCATTTGTCTTACAAGGTCTGTTCCAGCCATACTTTATAGAATCAGCTTGTTTGTTATTCGATCAGTTCTTTGAGGGGTAAAAAAAAAAGGAGTTCTTGGAAAATAACAGCCGATTGCTTCTGAAAACCGTGGCTCACATGGTCAGCGTCGCTCCTGTTTTGTCAAATCAAACTATAATGTGACAGAAAGTACACTAGGTTACAATATGTCTAATCTAATTAGGTTGTTTTTTTCCAGTATCTCCCATAGCGGAGCAGTCAATTGTGATAAAGTAAGCCAGAAATAAAACAGGCACAGCATTTCCAACAAAAGCAAATTGTTGCTGGAAGCACTTTATGTTTGATTATGTTCAGGGCATTTGAATGGAGTTTCCACTTGAGTGGCAGTGGTTTGGACTCTAATTTTACAAATGGATTGGCGCCTATTGTACAGCTTAAGACAAAAAGCTCTGTTTCAACGCTGATAATCCAGTTTGGCACTTAGCAGACTGTATATAAATCTCTAATGTTATCTTGTATTTAATTTTTCTCTCTCTCTCAGTCAGATTTCAGTATACTAGAGCTCCGCCAATCCACGTGGCATCAAAACTGTACGCCAGACAATCGTTTTCTCTTTGTTTCCCTTCCAAAAAAAAAATGTAATCAACCGTACTTGTTTTTTCATAAATTCCATAAAAGGCTTGTGTGAGCAGTTTCTCTTCCCCCCACATCTCACTGGGGAGAACTCACAATCTGTACACGGAGCACACGGGAGGCTATAGGATGAGAAGCCGAGCTTAGCTGGGACAGCTTTGAAGTGAGATGCAGTAAGAGGTTATTATACCTTCAGCCCTTCTGAGAGATGCCCAGATGCCCAGCAATATATTGCATTTGGCACCACGATAACTGTCAAGTGTGCTCCTGCACATTTTTTTTTTTTAAATATATTTTTCTCAGCATTCACGAGTGCAGGATAAAATTCTTACTTCGATATCGGCAGGAGTCAATTACAGCGTGGTCCCAGCTCGAACGGGACAGGTTTGTTTTTGTTTTTTTGATTTGCATATTTTACGCATAATTTTCCAAACACAGCTTATAAATTCAAACATTTTCACCTTTTTTTTTTTTTCGAAGGCAGGACATGCAGCATGTCCCCCCCCCCCCCCCCCCCCCCCCCCCCCCCGTCTTAACAGAAACAAATGTGCCATCCGCTCCGGGTTTTTATCTTATCGGATGCAAACTCCCGCACTGATCCAAGCATAATGCATTCTCCCAGTCCAGAGAATCAGCAAGCTGCACAGCAAACAGATACATATTTGATTTTCCATCCTTCTGTTCCCCACACCCCACCCCCTCTTTGGTAATCTCAGCCCGTGTGGGGGACAAAGTCTGCCCGGCTCACCCGTCGACGCCACTCCGGCTGGTGCTGGCTGCGCCCGGTTTTGCCTGGCGACAAGCACCACCCAGATGCCAGGGCATAACAGATGAATAAACATAAAGACCAGAACAATTACAAGGGGCTGCTGCCCTTTCCTGATTAAAGAACCTTTTCAGGTCGGAGGACGCAGGGCGGTCTATGTTATTCAGAGATGCTAAAGACGTGCCTGCAGAACAGTGGGTAAAGGACAATGGACAGTTGATTGAGAGCAGTGTGAGGTGGAGACTTGTTGCTAGGTGTTTGTAATGGCTTCTCCGCTATATTTTAATTACGGCACCAAACCTTTTGCTTGGTCTGGAATGAACTGGAGAAAAAAAAAAAAAAAGTTGGATAAAGAAATGCTGAACATAGTACTGCCAATATATCATCCAACGCCTGCAAAGGGTGGTTTACATGAGGCTATTTGAAGTCTTGCTCATTGTGCTGTATGATACATGTTACTGGGGAAGTTGCCATTTGAAACATTGGATTTGTCACAATAACCCTTTATTTAGTGTGCAAATGCTTTCTATCACTCTGTCCCTCTCTTGCGCTCTCTCACTCCTTTGCTTTTCTACCAATCAATACCTGCTTAGTACTTTGATAACATACAACTGTAAGGAAAACGGGCCCGGACTAAATAGTATTTGCAAATTGTTCTCCAGCGCTTGCAGAGGCACGCCGGCGAGTCTGTGTGGTTTGGTGTGCAGCGTACAGTGTACGATAAGTCACAGAAGATTGAAAGAATCACAGTCGAGCATTTGGAAGTCAAATGAGCGTGCTTCTCTCTGATTGGTCGAATTGTTCTGCACTCCAGATAAGGCAAACTAGTTTGCAAATACTATATGTGCCCCGGTCTGAAAAAGTACTCAAACGTAGACGGTCATTTCGAGAGTTTGTATAAATAGTGAACCATAAGCATTATTGTAATGAAAAAGACAACATGTTAATTACACTGGGTAAACCACTGTTTTCAGTCAGTGGGCCTCTGTATCTAAGAAAAAAAATGAAAAATGGTTGTATTTTAACTGTACTGGTCTGTGAATCTATGATGCTTTTGCTCTGTATATTTGGAGAATAAAAATGATGTTTGAGTTTGTGTGGATTTTGCACTGTTGTCTGTCACTGAGAACGAATGAGCGGATATGAGAGTGAGATGCACAAGGAAGACTTTTACGTGCATCAACAGTCATTTTCTCAGGCTTCCAGTCGGATATTTGTGAAGACCGTTCACAAACTTTAAGCCTTCGCAGGAAATGGAGTGCCTCACTGTTACTCTGGTATACTGCACATATTCTGTTAACATTGCCATACTCTAGAATGACCAGCCTTTGTTAAAAAAACATTGCTAAACATTTAAATTCTAAATAATGTTACAACAAAATATTCAATTCAGTGGACATATTAACATCATTATTAGCCCTACATTCAACAACCCCTTACCTCCTTAGCCTTCTGATAACAACCTAATAACTTACCCAAAATGAAACAGGATTTGATACTCAACCATGAGGCTTTAATCCATATGTGGTCCCCTTTGAAAGTTAATAAGCTAGGGAATATGAATCTATTAGAAGCAGACTAAACTATATAAACATTCCAGCAATGAAGGAAGAAATACAATTTTAGTTTTAAACTAATTTCAGAGGCAATATCACCATTACAACCGAGATTCCTTTGACTGCAACTGTAACTAAAAATCGGATAAAAGAAACACTGAAATACAACATTTATGGTACAATCAAGATATGCTCAGGTGGTTGAGTTGACAGAGGACTGGGTTCTACGTCAAAAGACTATGTATTTCCATAAAGCCATAAATATACTCAAAACATTGAAATAGTGAACACAATGACATACAGGTAGAGAAATGAAGAATGCAAAGACATCATGGGGCCTTCTCCCATCCCAGACAATGTTGGTGGCGATTGTGGATTAAAATCATTCCGGGCGTTTTAGTAACTTAAATCTGACGTGTTGGGCCAAAATACCTGACAAGAACATAGGTTTGTGTCAATGTGATGGTAAAACGTGACGTTTTGTATCTTCATATCCTCCATTGACGGCGGCCGCTCAGTGTTTCAGTGCAAAATGCGCTCGGGAACATAAGAAAGCTCATAACTTCTATTTTCCAGCGATACCAAGCGGGATATTGCAGACTGAGACAACTATCTTTTGTCACAACCAACTAACTAACTGCATATCGGCACCGCTGACAAATTCCAATTTGAGGAAGACTTGTGCAGGTTGAGTTTTCATAGCATGTGGACTAAATGCGGCTCCTTGCAGCTTTTTGTGAAGTGAACCAATTACATCGCATTAGGCGAAAAGAATTGAGGAGGAAACTGAGAGGATGCTAAATAAAAGGTGTCGAGTTAACAACAGCAACCACTTACCACAAACAGCCTGCAGGAACAGTGGCGCCGACACTAGAAACCATCACAGTCACATGCGTGACTCACCCCGCCACTATACCTTCGCCACCGTCGGGTTCTTTGCAGCCGGCTCGAGCGTACTGTTACAGTATCATCCAGAAAGGAGGGCTGTTTATTCACTTCTCCCTTTGATCTCTACCGAGGTCGTCAGCAGATTCACACAATTACATTTACACGCGGTCCTTTAATCCATTAATAGGACCATCGCAGTCTTTCTCCAAATGAAATGAACTCACATAAACACCTCAGCTCGTCTGCGGCACTCGCTCCATCCAATCCTACAGAACTGAAACTTTAAAGTGATTTGAATTCCCTCATGCATCGAGTCGATACAATGCAAGGGCAATTACTCTTTTTCTGGACTAATCCACTTTCAGCCTGTATTGGAAGAAGAAGAAAAAAAAAGTAAGCATTACCCTGCAACACATCAAACCAGCATCCAGACAGACAAAGCACTCGCTGTAGGTTACCCCTCAAAGTGCTAAAAAAAAAAAAACTGTCTGATCGTGATATTGAGACTCCATCTGCTAGCAACATGACTTCCCTGGAAAAGCTCCCCATGCTGAATATATATTTTTTAAAAAGCTTGTGTTGTGCAAACATTATACAAACAGCACCATTTGTGATGGATTTGACTAATCACGGGGATCCAGCTCATTACTAAGCAGATCTGGGCCAGACATTTGCTGACAGTATTGCTTTCAACACTCTCATTGGAACTAGTTATTGGAAGGCACTTATCATTCATTCCTGCCTATCCTGACAAAGTAGAGAGCTTGCCGAGCTCCCCGTGGGCCCCACTTATTCCAAGAGACACAGCACTGTTCCTAAAATGATACATAAATGACTCCACATCCTTTCTAATTAGTAGTAACGGCCGGCTACTCTGTCCGAAATTACCTCGGCAGATAATTGCATTTTAGAAATCCAATTTAACAAAAGGCACAGATTTAGAGCGAATGGCAGACCTAAGCATTTGGTGCGCCGACGCACTCTGTTACGAGATTATCTACAGGCAGGTATTTACATGGCAAGAGAGAGAGAAAGAGAGAGAGAGAGAGAGAGAGAGGGAGGGGGGGGGGGGGAGGGCAGGTACAGAGCGAGCAGGCTGAACAACACATGTGGAGCCATTAAAATCCCTCCCAAGAAAAGTAACATGATTTTTGTCGAGGTCATTACAGCGCTGTGTGTGTGTGTGTGTGCGCGTTGGCCAACATTTAACATTTAACAATAACACATGGAATTGTCTCTCTGTTGTGACAGTCTCGTTGGATTTTCAGTCAAACGTGTTTACGGTCTCCAAAACTATAAACCATATGGTCTGATCGCCCGAGCTGGAAAGTTAGTAGAGTGACATGTTGAAGCAAAAACTCCACACTGCTGCTTCCTTGACGCAATTGCCTATGAAATGCCTCCTTTATCGTCATTTGTTTATTAGGGACAGCTGTTTCAGGCAGAAAACTCACTCAACCGGCATCTGTCTTTCAGAGAAACGTAGGAATCGTGAGAGGGATCCAGAAAATAAGAATATATAATGTTTCATCCGCGAGCTGCACATCAGACGAAGAGGCGTGTGTAAAGAAGACAAGTAAAAAAAAAAAAAGTTGTTGTTGCATTTTTGGAGGTCTATGTTTCACACCTGGAGACGGCTCTTTTGATCGGCGCCTTGGTAAATCTTTTAGACCGGGGCGGGTTTGTAGCATTTGAGCCGACATAGCTTGCGGATGCCTGCTCTCAGCGTGGCTGCATTATTTAAAGAGGAGCTCTGCTTCTGTCTGTGATTCAGACATACATGTGAAGTGCCCTGCTAACTAAATGATAGGTTTTTTTAACATCGCAAAGTATTCTCTTTTCCAAAGACATTTAATTTGGAAATCACAACGTGGGGGGGTTAATTAATAATAATAAAAAATAGCTCCTTCAGCCGACTCCTCAGCATACGTGGTTTGAAAAAAGATCAAACGATTTACCGCACGTCATCGTTGTTGTATTGAATTTCAATCAAAATTCAATTTTAGAGTTTGGAAACGTGCAGGTGGTCACTTCAAATATTAACTAAAGTAAAGTAAATATACTTTATCCTTGGATTTGCCATTTTTGCTTTCCCTTTCCACAAAGCCCCCTCCCGTAGAAGATGCTTAGTCCTCCGTCGAAGTCTTATTAAAGAGCCGCTCCCTGCTAGCTCCTGGGGGGTAAATAAAACAGAAGAACCCGTGGCCTTGTGAGGGCACTGAACATCGACCGGGGGGTGACGCAATGTTTTTTTCCTACCGTTGGAATGTGGATTTAAAGTTGGTTAAGATAAATAAATCTCCCCCCCCCCCTGATTACAAGGCGACTGCAGAGTCAATCCCAGGGAGCATCTTAAATGAATTATTGATCCCTTCACCTTTCCCCGTGTTAAGGCGTGCTCTTGTTTTTCCCCAGCGCTGTTGACCGGACTCACACTATGGGCAATTTGAGTGGATCAAATATTAGCTTTCCTTATTAGACCGTTAATTATTCTGGCTTTATGCACACACTATTATCACAGGTGAGGCATGGGATGTGGACATGTATCAATAAACACGCCTCAGTGTGTGCGTGTGTGTGTGTTTGTGTGTGTTTGTGTGTGTGAACTCTTACTTTCTAAATTCAGGGATTTATGGTGAAAGGATGTTTTCAGCAACACATTTGCACAGCGTCCTTGACATTTGAGCATGAAACAAAAAGTCAACATACAATCTTTTAAAGTTCTTGCGTAACATTTGGCATAATTATATTCTCCATCATGCACTGTATGTCTGACAGCGCTTGTTGACAGAGGCTCTTCTGAACCGGGTCCTATTGTGCCGACTTAGAGGAGAGAAATGTCAACCAGTTAATCTGCTGCCAGTTGTGAAGTGATAGATGTATCTTCTGTACAGAGTCCTGCTTTAATTTAATCTCTGGCGTGTTGACATTTTGCAAACGTAGACAGACTGAAGTATATATATTGTCAGGAGGGTGGTATAAGAAAAGAAGCGTGGCCAAATTCTTAAGCAAATTGGACATGCGCACAAAACAATCATCATTTTCCTAATTACGGTTGGGTCTGCACTTCAGTGGCGAGGGCTCCTTCTAATGGTTGGAGCTCTTAAATTGCTTTTCATTTGGAGCGCATTCAAAACAAATGGAACAGACGTGACATTTGGAGTGCGAGCCTCTCTTCTATTGCTAGTCCATTTGTCAGACTCGTCTTTGGGAGTTGGAAGGGTGCAAGAAAGTGTTCGCCAGTGTGAATATTAATAACGCATGGACACAGAGATATTTTCTCAGAGAATAACATGATCAGTTGTTTTTTCGGGGGCAGCTTGAGACTCGGCTGTTTTGAAATAAAACAAGCTTATCCAGTTAATTCCGGTAAAAGAAATAAAATCTCGATGAAACATTTTTATTGCATTTCGATGAAAGACAGTGATGACCTTTATTTTCAGTTAATCCACTGAAATATAAAAAGATATAAACTCCACGCCAAAACTAGATTACAGAACAACAAGACCTTGTTCTCTGATGTTATCGAGAGAGAGGGGCTTGAGTAGCTTCAATGATAAAGAAAAAAAGATTAAGTTTTGCTAATGCTTTTGATCAGTTTGAGATGGAACTGTTTGCACAAATATTGACTCAACGCCCATAGTGTATTTCATAGATAAACCATTTTGGAGTGAGTTACTTTTCTTTGCTTTCTGAAGTTTCAGGGTTGATGCACACTTCATAACAAACACGACACATTCGATGGAGGATGCTCTGGCGAATGAAGTCCATTAAAGTTTATCCAAAGACAATTTCGCTTTGGATGTTGACACAAACAATGCCAAGATTCTCTTTTGTGCGCGAAAAGAAAGACATCTGACGCGACAATGCCAGAGCGCAAACCGCCAAACAACGGCACGATGCAACAGCATCTCTGAGGTTAAGAGAAAGAAGGCAATAGCTGCAAAGCTGCGCGTACGCTTTATGGGAAATAATAACGCAGAGGTGTCAGTAAAATGAATAAAGCCGAAGATGGTCAGCAGGAGATCTCTGCAGGGTTTTATGCTGCGTGCGAGGGGAAGAGGTGGCTGAGTAAAGCACACACAACTGTCAAAGACACTTTTAGATGACTGGCAGTGGGCAGATGGCTTCCTTCACGCAGAGCCGCAAGAGGAGAAGGGTGAAAGAAAGAGACGGAGGAGAGATGCCGACAAACACACACACACACACACACACACACACACACACACACACACTTTAACCCCTAACGACGCTGGCCCCACCCCCACCCACTGCTTGGCTGAACGAGTGCCTCACATGGCGCCCGTTGCACAGCTGCTGGCGCTGACGTGACTCACGATGCCATGTTTCCATGTTTCCTTGTTTCCATGTTTCCGGCTGCTGGATGGAAACAACAACGGGGATTTGGGGGGCTGGGGGTCTTGTGTGTCTGTGTAGAAGGGGCACATTTTGAGAGTGTAAAATGGGTCAGGGGTAAGAGTAGCCAAGGCCTCACAGTGGGCCGGGATGGAAATGTGGGTCGGCCAGGCCCCTTCTGCCCTCACGATTCACCCCGAAGCGTGAGGTCCAGCGGAGGGTGTAATAATGCCTTAATTGTGCCATGGATGGGAGTTATCGAGTTATTCACACAAGCGGGAGAAGGAGGCGGGGGGGGGGGGGGGGGGGGGCAGGGGTTGTGACCAAGCCTGTAGTCAAGGAGGGAGTGGAGAAAGGACAGAAAACAATGAGTCATTTCTCTAATGAGCTGAACATTCCCTCTAAGTGTCTCTTGGTCATTCAGATGTAAACCATTCACATTACAAAACAACCTCTTTGATGACATTATGAAAGCTCATTATGAGAGCTCAAAGTTACTCATTAGGCACAGAGCGCAAAAAACAATAATTCGTAATGCAATATGTCCCATCCATCCATCCATTATCACCCGCTTATCCGGGGTCGGGTCGCGGTGGCAGCAGGTTCAGCAGGCCGACCCAGGCCTCCCTCTCACCCGCAACACTTTCCAGCTCATTCTGGCGGATCCCGAGGCGTTCCAAGGCCAGCCGGGAGATATAATCCCTCCAGCGTGTCCTTGGTCTTCCCCGGGGCCTCCTACCAGTTGGACGTGCCCGGAAAACCTCTAATGGGAGGCGTCCAGGAGGCATCCTGACTAGATGCCCGAACCACCTCAGCTGACTCCTTTCGACACGAAGGAGCAGCGACTCGACTCCAAGCTCCCCCCTGATGTCCGAGCTCCTTACCCTATCTCTAAGGCTGAGCCCGGCCACCCTACGGAGGAAGCTCATTTCGGCCGTTTGTATCCGAGATCTCGTTCTTTCGGTCACGACCCAGAGTTCGTGACCATAGGTGAGGGTTGGAACGTAGACCGACCAGTAAATGGAGAGCTTTGCCTTCCGGCTCAGCTCCCTCTTTACCAAGACGGACCGGTACAGCGCCTGTTTTACTGCTGCAGCCGCACCGATCCGCCTGTCGATCTCCCGCTCCACCTTACCCTCACTCGTGAACAAGACCCCGAGATACTTGAATTCCTTCGCTTGGGGTAGGCAGTTTTCCCCCACCTGGAGGGAGCAATCCGCAGGTTTCCGGCAGAGCACCATGGCCTTAGATTTGGAGGTGCTAACTCTCATCCCTACCGCTTCGCACTCGGCTGCAAAACGCCCCAGTGAATGCTGGAGGTCACGGTCCGAGGAGGCAAACAGGACCACATCATCCGCAAACAGCAGAGAGGCGATCCCGAGACACCCAAACCGGATCCTCTCCGCCCTCTGGCTGCGCCTAGATATCCTGTCCATGAAGGTCATGAACAGGACCGGTGATAAAGGGCAGCCCTGGCGGAGGCCAACACCCACCGGGAACGTGTCTGACTTACTACCGAGGAGACGAACACAGCTCCTACTGCAGGCGTACAGAGACTGGATGGCCCGTGCCAACGGGTCCGGCACCCCATACTCCCGCAGCACCCCCCACAAAAAACCCCGAGGGACCCGGTCGAAAGCCTTCTCCAGGTCTACAAAGCACATGTAAACTGGTTGGGCAACTCCCAGGACCCCTCCAGTAATCTTGCGAGGGTAAAGAGCTGGTCCACTGTTCCAAGACCGGGACGGAATCCGCACTGTTCGTCTTGAATCTGAGGTTCAAGAAGCGGTCGGAGCCTCCTCTCCAGCACCCTGGCATAAGCTTTTCCCGGGAGGCTGAGCAGTGTGATACCACGATAGTTCGAGCACACTCTCCGGTCCCCCTTCTTGAAGATGGGAACCACCACCCCGGTCTGCCAGTCCATGCGACACTGAAAAGGCGTGTCAACCAAGACAGCCCAACAATGTCCAGCGCTTTCAGCATCTCAGGGCGGATCTAATCCACCCCTGGCGCCTTGCCACCAAGGAGCTTTTTGACTACCTTAGCGACCTCTGCCAGGGATATGGGTGAATCCACCCCAAAGTCTTCCGGCGCTGCCCCCTCTCCGGGGGACATGTTGGCCGGGTTTAGAAGTTCCTCAAAGTGCTCTTTCCACCGCCCGACGATGTCCCCAGTCCGGGTCAGCAGTTCCCCCCCCCCTGCTGAGAACAGCCTGGGGTAGACCCTGCTTTCCCTTCCTGAGCCGTCAGATGGTTTGCCAGAACTTCCTTGAGGCCAACCGAAAGTCCTTCTCCATGGCCTCCCCGAACTCCTCCCATGCCCGAGTTTTAGCCTCCGCGACCATCGCAGCTGCAGCCCTTCTGGCCCGCCGGTACCCGTCAGCTGCTTCAGGAGACCCCTGGGCCAGCCAGGCCCGAAAGGCCTCCTTCTTCAGTTTGACGGCTTCCCTTACCCCCGGTGTCCACCACCGGGTTCTCGGGTTGCCGCCACGACAGGCACCGATGACCTTCCGGCCACAGCCCCCAGCACAATAGAGGCTTTGAACAAGGTCCACTCAGATTCCATGTCCCCAGCCTCCCTCGGGATTTGTGAGAAGTTCTTCCGGAGGTGGGAGTTGAAGACCTCCCGGACAGGATCCTCTGCCAGACGTTCCCAGTTCACCCTCACTATACGTTTGGGCTTGCCAGGTCTTTCTAGCCGACTCCCCCGCCATCTGATCCAACTCACCACCAGGTGGTGATCAGTTGACAGCTCTGCTCCTCTCTTCACCCGAGTGTCCAAGACATACGGCCGCAGATCAGATGATACGATTACAAAGTCGATCATTGATCTCCGGCCTAAGGTGTTCTGGTACCAGGTACACTTATGAGCCACCTTATGTTCGAACATGGTGTTCGTTATGGACAAACTGTGGCTAGCACAGAAGTCCAACAACAAGACACCATTCGGGTTCAGATCGGGCAAGCCGTTCCTCCCAATCACGCCCCACCAGGTTTCTCCGTCATTGCCCACGTGAGCGTTGAAGTCTCCAAGGAGAACTATGGAGTTGGCAGGCGGCGCCCTTTCCAGGACCCCTCCCATCGACTCCAAGAAGGCTGGATACTCCGAAATGCTGTTCGGTGCATAAGCACAAACAACAGTCAGAGCCTTACTCCCCGCAACCCGTAGGCGCAGGGAGGCGACCCTCTCGTTCCCCGGGGAAAACTCCAACACAGCTGTGCTCAGCCGGGGAGTATCCCCACTCCCGCCCGGCGCCTCTCACCCTGGGCAACTCCAGAAAAGGACAAAGTCCAACCCTTCTCCAGGAGCTTGGTTCCAGAGCCCATGCTGTGCGTGGAGGTGAGCCCAACTATATCTAGCTGGTACCGCTCCACCTCCTGCACCAGCTCCGGCTCTTTCCCCGCTAGTGAGGTGACGTTCCACGTCCCTACAGCTAGTCTATGCCGCCAGCGATCGGCCCGCCCAGGTCTCCCGCCTGGCCCGCCGCCCGGTCTACATAGCACCCGACCCCGATAATTCTCCCTGCGGGTGGTGGGTCCACAGGGTGACTGCTGCTCCATGATGTTTTTTCGGGCTGAGCCCGACCGGGCCCAATGGGCGAAAGCCCGGCCACCAGACGCTCGCCGACGAGCTCCCATCCTGGGTCTGGCTCCGGGAGGGTGCCCCGGTTTCCCTTATCCGGGCAAGGTAGCTTCAGTCCGTGGGCTGCTTATCATCAGGGTTTATTGAACCGCTCTTAGTCTGGGCTCTCCCCCGAGACCTGTTTGCCTTGGGAGACCCTACCGGGGCTGATGCCCCGGACAACATAGCTCCCAGGATCACTGAGCCACTCAAACTCCTCCACCACGTTAAGGTGGCGATTCATATATATGTTGTCATTCAGTGTAAATGCACAGTTCTTTTATTTATTCATTTAATATTTGGTCATATTCAATATTTATTGTTCTTCCTTCCTTTGTTATTTATTCCTATTTTTTTTTAAGATGACAGTGTTTATGACAAATGCCAAGTCTAAACAGCTCAGAAAATATATCAGGAAAGTGAAAATGGGATGATTAGAGTATGTGGCAGAGATCAAACATTTATGATCCGTCATCAAAGACTTGCAGAATTCGAAAACAGCCTGAACTCTGCTCATTTGCGTGAAGATGTCACTCAGGGATTATGATTCCATACTGCCCCCCTGTGTTCAACCGCCTACTATGTCAACATGTTTCTGTCAACAGACGGTGGTTTATTCCTGCACATTGCCTTCAGCAGGCAGTTCATAGTCTCGTATCGAAAACAAGACAACAAAAACGTGGTGTACTTTCACTGACATGTAAACCTAAAATCTTATTGCGCAAACCGTGTTACAACACAATCATCATCTTCATCATCATCATACATGTGCTACTTCATAGAATGTGTGGTGATTGTTTGGGCCGTAAAGTCTGAGAGTCTGTGAGCAACCATGTTTGCGTGATGAAGACATAATGAACTCATTTGCATTTCATGAGGAAATGTTTGAACTCTCAGGAGTGAAATGTCAAGCCTAATCAGGGTGCATCATGTGGTGATTGAACAACACCTCCATCTGTGATATTAAATAGAAGTGTATGGATGCAAGAGAAGTGATCTGGAAGACATTCGAATACCTTCCAGGTGCTTTCACTACCACAAGGAGCAATCTCCACCCGAGAAGCCACTTATTTAATTATCTCTCATTTAATTAACGTTCGATGCTGCGAGTGTACCATTTATGGCACACATCAATCTTATTCATCAAGTCAGACATTTTTTTTTTGGAGTTTAGGATGCCGTATTGCTGTGTCCCGCCAGTTAATCATAAAGGGCGCTGTAAGATTAACATTCATTTACCCGTAATATTAAAAGTCCTAATTAGCTCAAAATCCCATGTGGTGCACGGTTGGGGTGCAATGAAGTGATAAACACTTTTGAAAGCTGAGTGGAAGAAGGGAATAAAGAGAGAGAATATCTCGATTATGATGGCAAGAGACAGACAATGTCATCGTTACACCATCGGAGGTAAACAACACAGTTAGTTATTTTAATTTAAGTTTAAATCTCCAGCAATCAGGGTCAATCGCAAAAAGGTGCCGGGTTTCAGGCAGAAACATACTGCAACACAAATGACAAGAACCCCCAGAAAACATAAAGCTTTACCACTGTTTTCATTAATTTGCAACAACTGAATGGAATTAAAATTTCAGATCAACTTCATAGCGCTTACATGTAAACTATATAGAAATACCTATAGAATATCGTTCAGATGTTCTCTGTTCTGTGTTAGCTTCTCAGAGTATTCAACAATATACTGGCAGTAAAAAATGAAATGTGTTTCCTCAGAAAACCTCATGGCAATTCCATAAATGATCAGATCCCAATCATTGCATTAGTCTAATAAAGCTTACATATGAAAAGTTGCACAATGTCATTGCCTGTATTGTACATTATTGCGTAAGTGAAACAGCAGACATGAATAGATGACAAAGGTCTCTTTTGTAGGTGAGCTATAAAGATATAACAAAACAAAAAAGTTCCAGCATAAATCAGCATAATAGAAACATTTGCAGCATCATGCAAAAAACCACTAAGTACATATATTTAGCCTGAGAAAGCAGCTTGCAGATGAAAGCATTAAAACACAGTGGGGGGAACACAGCGGGTCAAAATGTCTTCCCATGCGCAATATGTGAAGAAAAAAGAAAATATGAAGAAAAAATTAGTTTTTTTAAAGTTGCAATGTGCAAGCATCCATTAAGAAAAAAAAAACCACCATATTGCCAAATACACAGTATCATAAAAATCAGTTTTTCTGGGGAAGAAAATATGTAGCGCATTTTTTTTTTTGTAGTCAGTAAAATGTTCCGAGGTGCTTGGATGCCGTTTTAAGTCCTATAGATTGCCTTCGCCTTGCTGACCTTTCAGACATGAGTTAGTTGTGTAGCCTCGTGGAAGAGAAGTTCTGTAGGACTGCAATAAAGAATGGAAGAGTTATGTCACGAGAGGCAACGCCGCATCTCTTATTTAACCCACACACAAACAAGTGAAGCAAGCGCCAGTAAACTCAAAAGCTGTTATGTTTACTGTTAGGTAAGTGCAGCAGGCAAATTGGATCATGATCAAGTACAGCATTATTGATTGGATTCCTGCGTGGGCCAAGATCCTGACTTTATTTGCACATTGACATGGTGAGCAATATCATGGCGAGCGTTCCATCACGCAAACAAAACACATGTACGCACACATGCCGCCCCTAGGCAATCCGCTGTTATATCTCAGAGGTAAGAAGTGGAATTTGAGGGAGAAAATCCAATACCTTCAGCGATACGGGACGGCGTGAGAGAGCCGGAGAGCATCCACTAATTCAAACCAGAGTGCAGCGGGTATGAGGCGAAGGCAAGCCGTTTGAGAGCGATACCCTTCTAGTCCAGAGGTCTAGAACTCAATACTGCCAGAGGAGTCCTCGCAATCCCAAAGAAGAGAATTAGAAGCTGTTGGAGAACTAGCGAAAAGGAGGCAGACAATTGGATCAGGCGGTTTCTGAACCCCAAAAAAAGTTTGCGTAGAAATTCATTGGAGAAAGAAGAGTTGAGGCCGACAGAAAGAGACTGAGGGGAGATTCAATAGGTGCGTTTTTTTCAACGAGCAGTTTTGAAGTGTGTGAAAAGCACCAGCTCAGAGGAGGATTGATTCTACATTCTGAACAATTAATAGGCTACACACTTGGTATTTAGAGTGGTGCACTTTTAATTTTTCGGAGCACATGACCCCATACTCCCTCAAGTAATGTGTGTTGATCTCTTACCCACTATCTCTACCAAATAAATCCAAATAATACCAAATAATAACCATTCCCGAACCACAGAAAAAGGAGTTGCCAGCAGGAAGATGCCAACTCCGGCACGTGTGTGTGTGTGTGTGTGTGTGTGTGTGTGTGTGTGTGTGCGTGGGTGTGTGTGTGTGTTTGTGTGTGTGTGTGTGCAAGTAGTCAGAGAAAAAGTATGAATTTGCCTTACAGTGGTAATTTGGCAGGACTGTGCAATACTCAGTCAAACAAAGAAGGTAGTCAACAACATTTCTAATTTAAGCTCTCATTTATTATATAAATCCACATCAATGGACCTTTCTGAATGAAGGTTGACGACTGGGAGAGTCAGAAAACGGTGCTAAAAGTCAAAATGTCAGAGTAAACAGCTTCCAAGTGTGTTTTTCCCCGACACATAATTTCTCAATTAATATGTATCCTTCATTTCACAGCAAAAAAAAAAAATGAATCAATGAAATTTGAAGCCATGAATAATGATCAGACGGTGACTTGAATTCCAAACACATCCTTATAACTGACCAGTATCCCCATTACAGTTTATTTACTTGAGATAGAGCTTGACATGTCAAACGATCCTACTGGGCCTCATCCACTCTTCTCCTCGTGAACTAGGGGATGAGCTTGCTCGGCAACTCCCTGAGATTGTTAACGACAAGGCCGTATAATTCATTATGATGTCTAGTAGAAACATTTCCCTTTGGCATCATTGGCCGCAGTAATATTGTGCAATGCCATAATGGTCATGAGACTGTTTGCTTGCAGTTTGGAAGCTGGTTTAGTTCGTTGCGGCTGTTGTCACTGATGAAAGGTCTTCTTGTGGCCAACCAGACGCCAAGGAAAAAACAGAAAATGTAACTATAAAAACTAATTAAACTAAAAATGTGAATCTGGACAAGTTACATTTGAACTGTTACTGAATTATACTTCCCTTTGGGTGTTTGTATTGTGTTTCAAAGGGCAATGTGCAGAAGAAGAAAATGAATTCCTCCAACCGCTGAATATGTATATGCGATCTTGCAAGCTCATTTCTAATATGCTCTGCACATTGTCTATTCTTAGCTACATTTATACGTACATACCAAAGGTGAGGTAAATCACAGAAAATTACTAATTTTACTCTATACAATCACAGAATCTACACATTAGAAACACGATACATCATGCATCAATCAGCACGACATCCAAAACCGTTTCATTGGTAGCTGAATCTTTTTTTTGAAAAGGCATTTAACTTCTGCTTTTGGGTCAGTCAAAGGCAAAGTCATGTCTAGGAAGTTATTTCAGATTAAAGATTCTTTGAAAGAGTCTGACATATGTCATTGTGTATGTTTTGTTGTCACTGGATGACCTATGAAGTATTAGAAGTTTGCTCCAGTATATGATTAACATCACACAGAGTACGGCAATTGGTATGAAATTGGGCTAGATCATGGTATAAGCTCCCCGCCGACGGCTCTGTCAGTTCAAGAGAGCTGGAAGCATGTGAGATGCTGCATCCATAGTTTGACAGATTATTATCAATATAATTGAGAAAAATCGGTGGTGTGAAAAGTCAACCACGTTGTATAAAACTCAAAGTGAGGAGAATCTACAGAGGCATTCAAAAATATGCATAATGGCCTTGGTCTTGACATAATTCCAGTATGAAGAGTGCAGCAAACTGATCTGCTGCCCTCTCGGAAAACCCGAAGAGGACTCTCCAAATTGAAAGTTCCAATGCCCGGCTCATTTTAGACTGCCAGACATCTATGTAAAGATAACAGAAAATACAGTCTGGGTGCACCGACCTCATTTCAAGTTAAAAAAAATGACACAGGAGGAGCAATCTGGCCCTCTCAGCCGCGGCCTGATTGGTGGTGGCGTTAGCCCGAGTGGACTGAAAACATGTGAAACCGATGTTATCGACGGCAGACCGGAGGAGAGAAGTGAGCACACACCCTTGGGTCCTCGTAATTAAAAGACGGGGGGGGGGGGGGGGGGGGGGGGGGGGGGGGGGGGGGGGGGGGGGGGGGGGGGGGGGGGGGGGGGGGGGGGGGGGGGGGGGGGGGGGGGGTGTCCTGCAGACTGGCAGATATTGTCCACCTCTATTTGCAGCTGGCAGTGGGTTTTTTTTTTAAAACGAGAGAGCTCCAAGGTTAATTAAAAAGAGCCACCGTCTCCTGACCGTCTCTGCGAGAGGACACATAATTAAAGTGGCACCTGTTCGTTCCCATTTGTGGGCACTTTGCAGAGCGCGACGCCCCCCGGACCGCAGGACGGAGGTCTCGTGCGCGGTGGCAGTGGACACGCAGCTGTGGAGCTTCGAGCAGGCTCATTTTTTAATGTCCAGCAGGACGCAGCCATGCGGAATGATGTCCGAGGAGCATTTCGTATGTACCGGTTGCACAGCATGACCCCCCCCCCCCAGCTGTTTTAATTGCAAACACACTTGAATTCACATTATTGCGCGAACTTTGCCACCCGGTGCTCATATTTAGTTTTGTCTTGAAAGGACATTGTGAGTGCGAAAGACTGAAAGAGACACGATGAATCAAACACCCATGTCTGAGGGTGATCCCACTGACACCTGACATCACAAACTGTCAGCTCTAATCTTCGTGGTGTCATCTAACAGCTGTCACTTCAGTGCGTTTTGTCAAATATAAACAGGTGATATGTCGTCGTCGTCGTCCCCCCCCCCCTGCTGCTCCCAAACCTTTAAAAGCTGTACTTCTGTGACATTAATCTCATGACCCTTTTTAAACTCCATAACCTTTTTAGACACGCCAGATTGTGCTCTGGAAGACATCTTATTTTTTTGAGTACAAATTGTCTAGTTTCTGCTGAAAATAACCCAGATGTTAAGAGACATTTATTTTCCCCGTGTCATTTCCTGCATGATGGCCCTTGCCCGCTACCAGGGATCGTCTGGTGCGAGTAAAGGGATGCTGGGACCCGTGCTGTGCTGTCATGTCTCACCAGTCCCCAGTGGAAGGTACTTCACTGCACTGTGTACAGATTCGGTGACCCAGCCTGACAAGGAGAAGCCCAGTGGGAGCCCGTGCCCTACTCACTGCACAACAGGTAATTATCACCACCATCACCCAATAAGTGGTGTATTCAAAAGGAGGGAAATTGATATGCAGATTAGGTGCTGTGCCTGTCACTACCCTGTGCACACATTTGCCACGTGCACAAACAAGTATGGGTACATCTGAATGTATGTGCACACAACACACAACAAACACAACTCAGCGCTGGTATAATTGTCAAGTAGATGCTGCTGCACAGATATGAGGTAATACACACGAGCGCATACACTCAGAATTAATTTTGACACCAGCACATTAGGATGCAGAGGACGTCCTGCAGCGCTCTTTATTAACATATGCCATCACACCGGGGGGGGGACCAGCGTTGCTTAGCAGAGCATCAACAGCACTGCAAAAGGTATTTATCAAATCAACACTTCCTTTTACAGCTGCCATCACTTCCTGCTCCACCGGTCTGCCAGCTCCTACTCAACACAACAGGGATGCCGATTTAACGGGGTAAGCCTGGGCCAGACTGTTCTGTCAGAACGTATCGGGCAATGCAACTGCAACACCGCAACATTTCAATTTACACCGCTCCGTTCAGATAGTTCTCTTTCTCTCCGCTCAAGCTGCAGAGCCTGACATCGGACATTTTGTAATTATAAATACGGAGCACGATACAGCTAAATCAAAGCCTGACCTTTGACCTCGGGAGCAGTGTGATGTTGATTTCCTTTGTGCTCAGGTTTCCAACTGAGTGAAATGAACCCGGATGCCATCGCATCACAGCGACGTATATAGCTTAGTGAACGTGTTGGATTCGCTAAACAACGCGGTTGTCCTTTCCTAACTCCTCATGAATCCTCCTTACCATCTTTCCTAGGCCCTGTGACGTTTTACCACAGATGTCAAGGAAAAGTGGTTAGGAACGGACGTTAGGAGGCCATTTTTGTACTAATCGACCGCAAACCCAGGTGAACTCAGACATTCTCTCCTTCCCCCATCACCTGACTGCCCCACCCATCTACACACCAGTTTCCACCTCTCTCATTAGCAGTGCAGTTCCCGAACCACCCCTCATCTGCATCTCATTGCCTCATCAGCCTCTCAGGTCTAATACCTGCCAAGTTACATTCACTCCCTTCCAGGTCTTAAAGCTGGTATGCTGATTCCTTGCTGTGTGGTTTTAGTTTGAGCTTCTGTTGCTCTGCTCCTTGAACTGTACCTGTCCGCCTGCCTACTTTCAGTAATTATATCAATTAATTAAATCACTAAACTGACAAGGTCTACATGCTTCAACTGCATTCGAGTCCCATCCCTGTTGGTTGTAATCACTGTATCGTGACAACTCCTTTCACAATGGAGTTAGTAAGTAGAAGCCACCATAGATCCAGATTAGCTACTTACGAGGTTCATTTGAGCCGGCATTCACAAAAGATTGTGTCACAGCGTTGTATATTTCGTCCTGGGTATGAGGATACTGCTGTGTCCTGGGTATAAAAATTGTTTTCTTGTGTACAGCAGAGTTAAGTGCACATGGTGAAGTGATGTTTAGTGAATTTATAGCCTGAGGCAAACGGCGCAACTGCAGCTCTGTTTTGGAACAGCTGGCAGAGATCTAGACAATGCAGACCTGGCAGCTGCTCTGTGTTTAAATTGTTGAATGTTTGTCTTCGTATTGGTTTGAAATCACTTATCCCTTCCGTTTGGGCCTTTTTGCATTTTGGTTTTATTACATTTTTAACCCCTTACGTCTTGTATTTCTTTTAAGATGTTGTCTCCTGAGGAATCTTACCCTCTTGCGTCTTGTATTTCTTTTAAAATGTTGTCTCCTGAGGGAATCTTACCCTTTTGAATAAATAAAATGAAATATATTTGTTTTTGTATCTGTGAAAGTGCTTTGTCTTTCAGATGTTGGTCTGGTTCAGGAAGGGTAGTCCTATGAGACAATATACCGTGATCCGCCCCCGTCCCCCCAACCCCCTGAGCAGGATTCCAGTGGTCCTAGATTCGGCTTACCTAGTCATTACAGACATTAACGTAACTATTTGAGATTAATGTAGATCTTTAATGTCTGTGTGGTATATTAATAGAAGTCAGTTTCGTGGAAATTGGTAATAGTTAAATGTAATCCAAAATTGTCTTAATTTTAAGTAATTGTCATTTTATTTTTGAGTGAGTAATATTGACTGAAGTTTATATGCCAAATGTCTTTATACTGTATATCTCAGGTTTTTCACCCTGAATATATACTTTAAGGACATGACTGATGATGTTACAGAACTCCAGGCTCCTGATGTGATCTTCAGACCATCATTGATTTAAATACCTTTTTCAGGGGAGACTTGGAGTGTCTTTTCCGGTGCTGCCATGCCAATTTGTTAGTGCTTCGGAGCAGTGTCCCTGCAAAGTATGCTTTTAATGAGATGTGTGCACAGTTGTATTATATGCCTACAGTATAGCTGTTCTCAACCCATGCATCTTGTATGTCTGATGCTTTGTTTGTTCCTTTTTTGCTAGCTTAGGCCTTAAGTAATGTAAATGTACCGAGTGTACTCGGCATGACTAATTTAATTTTCTACTGTGTGGTTGGCTTATGAAACCAAAGACATTGTCTATAATATGTTAACTTTATTGGTTGTGTGAATATTTACATACATCCAAGGTTCAGGGAGGGTCAGGAGCCCTGCCAGAAGTCTTGGACCTTCTGACAACCACTTACTCAGGACCCTGAAACGGTAAAAATATCAATAATCCTTTTCACTTCTCATGGCCCGGCTCTGCGTCCCCTGAATTATTCAGTTTTCTTTCCTGTTCAACGCCCCCTGGGGAGTACCCATAAAAAGTGCTGCGCTAGGGCTAGTCATAACTTTCTGCCGCTGAAGGTTGGATTAGTATGAACATATCTTCACTGGGCGTGTGAGAGGCTAACAATTAGTCGTTCCATCCCCTAAAAATAGTCAAAAATTGTTCAACAGTGATGCAGGGATTAAAAGGAAGTAATCCATGACACATTAAACTATACCAAACTGGAGAGGAGGAAAAAAACATTATAGGCTATTTTCCAACACATTTTAACAGGGACTTTTAATATTTTTTAAGATCATTCTACAGTATTCATCCTTCTGACATTACTTGGGTTTATTTATTCAGAGAATGCGTTTCAGCCAACGTGTTCCACCTCTTTTGCTGCATTCACCCAAAGCCTGCTTGAACGTGATTGGTAAATACAGACTAGAAACGTGATTGGTAAATACAGACTAGAAACGTGATTGGTAAATACAGACTACAAACGTGATTGGTAAATTCAGCTTACAAACGTGATTGGTAAATACACAGACTACAAACGTGATTGGTAAATACAGACTACAAACGTGATTGGTAAATACACAGACTACAAATGTGATTGGTAAATACAGACTACAAACGTGATTGGTAAATATACAGACTACAAACGTGATTGGTAAATACAGACTACAAACGTGATTGGTAAATACAGACTACAAACGTGATTGGTAAATACAGACTACAAACGTGATTGGTAAATATACAGACTACAAACGTGATTGGTAAATACAGACTACAAACGTGATTGGTAAATACAGCTTACAAATGTGATTGGTAAATACACAGACTACAAACGTGATTGTTAAATACACAGACTACAAACGTGATTGGTAAATACAGACTACAAATGTGATTGGTAAATACACTGACTACAAAGGTGATTTGTAAATACAGACTACAAACGTGATTGGTAAATACACAGACTACAAACGTGATTGGTAAATACAGACTACAAACGTGATTGGTAAATACACAGACTACAAACGTGATTGTTAAATACAGATTACAAATTTGATTGTTAAATACACAGACTGCAAACATGATTGTAAATACACAGACTACAAATGTGATCGGTAAATACAGACTATAAACGGCAATCAGAACACTTCAGTGCCACAATCCTGCAGCTGCATATAAATGCGTAATCTATTGATAGAGATTACATATTTAGTCATAAAGCTCTGTATTAGGTATAATCTTTATTTTGACCATAATAAAACACTGCTTCTTCACTGACAACTGCTGTAGAAATGTAGTAATCTCTATAGGACAATCATTTTTATAATACTTTTCAATAACAAGGTATCTATCAACACACACGCCCACTCTTCATGAGCAAATGTAGATCCCTTGTGGGTGCAGAGCCTGTAACATTAACATATCTGTATACTGCAGCTTTCTACATTTCCCATTTGCAAACCATTACAGCCAGCAGGTACTAATGCTTTATAATGAATCTAGAACTCAGAGTATCCTCACAATGTTACACCATGTATCATAAAGTTTAGTAGAAGTTGATACGTCGTTTACAATTTGTCTTGCCTTGCTCCTTTACACCGACCTCAAGTTTACTTCCAAGGATGCGTTGACTTTGATTAATGAGCCAAGCCTTATTTTGCTGCCTCGAGGACATACAGTTTAAAGCACTGAAGATGAACATTCCTGTTATGCAACTCTATATTACAAGATTTTTAAGTCTTACCTGTAAACTTTATTCCATTCCTTCTCATAAAGAGGCCTTCATCTGCTGCCAGATTCAATTTTAAATTGATTGTTTTTTGTGTGGTTTTCATGATAACAGAGTCTATGAGGTTAACCTACCTCTGCTCGTTACCACCTCCACCATCAATAAGCAGTTTTTGTTCTGCTTATTAACCCGCTGGTCTTTTGAAAAATCCTAGCTGGTTTTCATGGATATCTCTGGGGTGGCAAGCCACAAATCCCGGGACACTGATCAGTCCACATCACAATGATGAACAAGAGGAAAAAGCCTCTTTGGTTGTCTGTTTCATCCCGCACATCTCTTCCCACCACACGTACTGTATGCAAGTCTCTTGGCACAGTATACTGTATGTGTGTGTGTGTGTGTGTGTGTGTGTGTGTTAGATGTTGGGGTGGAAGTGTCTTGAAACAGTTTATCATCCTACACATCAGACCCTGAGGATATGGCAGCGGATGGCACTTCGTGTCCAGCTAATACAAGCCTAATAAGGGCTACAGAGACTTGTTAGTCAGACCCCCATGGCTTATGGTTCAGCCGAGGTCTAACGCTCATGGTCCACGCCAAAGCTTCCCAGTTCGACTTGTTTTAGTAGAGTGAATTGGTTGTCGGAGCTAATATCATACTGGGATTTCTAATATTGTAACATTATTACATTATTATGATGACGGTAAGTATACACAAACTGTATAACTCATAGTAACATGAATGCCTTACTTTTCTGTGACTGAAAATCATGAAGTATACCAGCGTTTCAGTACAGTTAACTCAGGAGAACCCCCTTCAAAGGGACTGAAGATGTCCATAGAGACCACATTGACCACGTTCCCTCACCTCGTCACTGGCAGGCACACAATTAATTAAAGCAGGGCTTCTCTGTGGAGCATATTCTCTTAAGTAGCTAATTTCCCTTCTGACATTTGAGAACGTAGGATGTTCATGCGTCCTTGTCTATGTGTGTGTATGTCAACCAGGATCCAAGCAGCAGACACAAGATTCGTTACAAGCTTTAGGGTCACCTAGAGTTGACCTTTACACACATGCATGCACTTGGTCTTTCCTTCCAATAGTGAGATGCTCGTAGTATTTTCACATTTGAGTTGAAAATGTATTGAATCGCTTGATTTATTTGAGTAAACTGGAACTTTGACAGAAACAGAATCCTAAACGTATAGTCGGTTTCAGAGCAGTTCTACATGGCTTTTAAATGTGTACAGCAGTGGAAGAAAAAAAAAATATATATATATATATATATATATATTTTAAGTCGCTTAACATGAATAACCTTAATGTATAAAATGCTACCTTGTCTCCCCTACACAATAAAACACCGACACAGGATTGAGCAAGGTCTTGGTTCCTATATTGTACTGGAGTCAGACACATGCATCATTAGCAGCAAGCCGGATTCTGGTGGGTGGAAGCTGACGGTGGAGTGTAGCTTGTTGTCTTCACTTGGCTCCATCAGCAGAGAGCGAGGAAAACATCCAGATGCTGTCTACAAGGTCCAGTTCTCAGATCACTAGGATTGCTCCCAGAGAGAATAGGACAGCCAATGTCGAATAGGACCAAATTGTTTTTGCCTTCACGAGAACGTTTTCACCGTTGTCTTGTCATAAACAATTGTTCACTATCCAACAAAAGGATAGTTCATTGATTTCTTTCTTTTCCAAAAATAAAAAGGGCATTTAATGACTTGAACTGATACGTAATTTACAGCGTCAAGAAAAGCAAATAATCAAAAGATGGTGATTTGTTTTCAGCAGAGCAGCAAACATAAATAGCAAAAAACAAATCAAAGAAAGCTAAGCTAAAGGGTATAACAGAACTGCAACTAGTCTGCAGTATCACACTAATTAACACACCGATCTTAATCTCTTAAGTCTCTCAAATCAATCCAATACATGAGCTGTGCTGTAAACAACTTCTTTTTGTTTCCTTTTTCAATGTTTGAATCTGTGTTTGAAAAAATATTGATACAATAGATTTGACATTATTGAAATAACATCATAATATTAGGATTAGTATTAATCAGTATGGGAAATTACTCATGACAACCGTCTCTCCCGTCTGCGTCGGTGACGGAGATCACCTTAAGCTGTCAAAATATCAGGTATAGCCGGCCGTTCTGGCTGATGGCTCATCCCGGCTGTGCTCTTGCTCATGCCCCTCCAGCGCTGTCCCCACAGGAGTTCCCACAGACTTTACAGTTCAGTGGTCAGGCCTTGTTCATTGACTCGTGTCCTCTGCCATGCTGACACAAACTAGAGGCACAGAAGATGTCACATGGCGCTGCATTTCAGAGGCGGTGAGTCAGGGGAGCAGAGATAGTCTGCACCGAAATAGTACACAGGAAGAAAAAAAAATAGCAATTTGTGGAGATGAAGGGGAGGAGAAATGGCATTGACAGGTGGATAGATAAATACATAGCATGTGCGATGGATGGATGGATGGATGGATGGATGGATGGATGGATGGATGGATGGATCGACCTTCAAAATGTGGCTTTTCTGACCTACTCTCTGCGCAAAACACAGAAAAGAAATGTTTCCCTGACCACTGCTGTAACCCTTGGCAACTGCCATGAAGCGTAACAGACTGGCAGATGGAATAAAGTGGCCAGGTAATCCAAGAGATGCACCTTGTTGCCAGGAGTAACCAGACAAGTCAAGCAATCAAGCCACAACCACCACTGGGCGGGTGGATGGGGACAGAGAATCCAGCTTAATATCTCTTTACCACATTGGCCAAATCCTTTGTGAGCTGAGGTGCCCAAAGTGAGAAGCCTATATACACTTAATGAGCAGTGTCCTGAGCTAGAGGACACATTCATAAAGTATTTATAGATTATGTGCCTGTAGTATGTATGAGGTGCACATACTGCACATGCTCAACTCCAAACTCATAAAGAACTGATGACCATAAATATACATAACGTACACGTGAGACATTAGAATATTAAGGAATTACAATATTAATGGCCCTGTTGTTAATGTGGCTTGTAAGTATAAAGTACATTAAACATGTATATATATATATAATATATATATATATATATATATATTTAATAAGAGTTCACTACAGTTTTTCATTAAAAAAAAGTAAACAACTTGGCACTGTAGGTAGATATTAATAAAAGAGGGGAAATACTGCAATTGTTGGAGACACTTTTCAGGTGCGGGTAGAGATCTCTCTTAAAATGAAACATTTACTTTAGACCCCTTAGAGTGGATGTGAAATGTGAGCTTTTTAAATAAAGTGATCTTTCCTTCTCAGATTGTTTGCTTGAGAGCGGAGAATAAATGGAGAATAAAAATACTTACGGTATTTCCTTTCTTTTATCACCCTGTGATCCATGTGGGGGTCACAGGGTGACGCCAGCTTTGGAATGATAGCTCTAGTGAGTATTTACGCAACGCTGTTGCTTACTGGTGTGGTTTTTAGAGTTTCTGGCCTGCAAAGGAGTTTGATGGTGCAGGAGAATGAGCAATAACTTGGCTGTTGACTTCTTCTTGTTGGTTCTAGTCTTTTTATTGGATTTGTTGACAGAATATTGAATGAATGGAAAATAAGAGCACGCACTAAAAATGCCTCTGTGTTTGTATTATCACAGTTTAAAATCTAATTTTGTGAAAGCAACAGAAGTTCTATTTTGTGGAGATTTTCTGAGTTTTTTTTGTGTCTAATCTGTTATTCCTGTTTTTAGAAAAAGTATGTATATTTACAGAACACACAATACAGGCAAACAATATATTTAACACAGTCTAGAACTAGGATGGTAGCAAGTAACAGTCATGTTCATTTGAATGTGCGAGACAGTGAGACTATTTATTTTTTTCCCCCTCCAACACAAAATCCTGCCTGCCAGATAATTTATTTTATATTAGCTAATGAGCAAATAACCTCACTGGGGAAGTTTATGTGTGGAAGCTTTAAAATAAGATTCATGAATAAAGGAGGGGGATAAACAGCACTGCACTCTCATCAAGAAAAGACAGCAAATGGAAGATTGCCAGAAAGAAATCCCACATGGCCCAAAAGAACTCATTAGGAAAAACAGAATCGATAGCCAGGTTGTTAGATTGAAGCAAGAATGAGCAAAGGACAAGGCCAGTCCACGAGATTATTCTGGATCACCACTTTGAGCCGGTTTTGACTCCCGGCCCCTTCCACCACCTTTGCACCTTTTTAAAGTCTTTCCTCCGCCTCTGCCCAGCCATCCGGGTGACTAACCAGAGAATTCTGTGGTACAGGCCATGTCTCTTGATGCAGTATCTGAGCACAGGATGGGAAAGCATCCATGTGAAGAGGATGTTTTTATCCACATTCACCCCTGCCAATTACCGCTGCTTTGAGACATTTTTCATTCGAAAAAAAGAAACCCACTGCACCTTAAAAAATGAGCACACAAGGCACACGTTTGTATAGCGAAATTGTAAAAGCACAAAATAAAATGTTTGTGTCTGAAATGTTATTTTGGGATATTGTGTCGTCATTGTGAAGGCTCTTAAGGCTTTTAAAGTTACTGAAAAGCGTTTTTTTGTGTTTTTTTTTTAAAGATTCAAGTTAAGTAGGAAGCAGTGAGAAATGGAAGGTATGTGTGGCTATAAATGATACATATAGATCTGATTAAAATGAAAACGGAGGTCAACACATAATTCCTTTATTTTTTACCCGGTAATCTCTGACCTCTGTACCCCCAGCGGCGTTATATTCACCCGTTACTTCAGCCTCAGCCTACAAGCCGCTTGAGACAGCTCATCAGGATGAGTGGCAGGTGTTGGCAGGTGAACTTTACCACCTGAAGGAAAAACGGAGCAGAACTTGGATTCCTACCTCAAGGTGAAAAGTTGTGTACCGCTGCTTTTCAGGTATCTTTCCAGAGAATTTGAAGTTGGAAATCCGGCACGAGTCACAAAATGTTCTTTCAATCCGACGGATCGCATAACAAGCGGCTTGTTAAATGACAAACCGCGTGTTAGCATTGATGAGATGGGAAAACAGGTTTTACATTTTCACCTGCTGGGGATCAGATTGCTTCCAGTTTCATCATGTCTTGGCGTTCACCTTGACTGAGTCCCCGATGAGACCCGGCTGTGTTCTGCAGTTAATCATTTGTAGTGTAAGTTTGTAAGTGCAGAACCTGTCCATCATTCATGCGCCTGCTTCAAGGGATGACTTTCTGTCCATCTCTTTATCTTCCGTACTGGTTGTGTTAACTCTGGTGTCTGCTCAGAAAGCACACACTGTCCTCTTGACAAAAAAAGTACGCTTTTATCTGTTTATCTGGCTCGGAGGAGGGCGGGTAAGAAAAAAGGGATGGCGTGACGGAATGTAAAAAAAAATAAAGATTCAAAAGAGTAGAAGGGGGTAGGACATGAGAGTGCAATATGAGTGAAAAGATGACGAAGTGTGTGTACTTTAAGGTTTCTGTCGCTGCTAATTACGTCGCCTCATTAAGCACAAGCTTCTCATACAACGGAGTGTTGATGATGGAAATCTAGAGTGGAAACCACTCTTGCTCTCAGTTGAGTCATGAGCGAGGCGCAGCAGCCTCCTTGACACTGTGATATTCCTCGGGTCACGGCCAATCAGCCGGGTCCCTTCCTAGCTCCTGTGTGCACTTTGCTTTAGAAGGAACTCCAGTCCATTAAGCTCACCCTGCCTGTCAAGTCCAGTGCTAAAAGCTTACCACGGTGACCCAAGCCAACCATTAAGCTGTAGACGACACTAACTCCCATGGATATTTACAACCTGGGCACAACATTAAACTTATATGGTGCCATATACAAATGCAATGTTATCACATCCTGACTAGGTAACATACATTAAGGTAGCCATGTTGCTTGAGCTTGTGTCTGATTGGTTTGAGGATTGCATTGACCTCAGTCCATAGAATATGATGTAACAAACCGTTCTCATTGTGCCATCAGTATCTGATTTAATATAGAATATATAAAATTCAGTTGAATACATTTTTTTATTTTAATTTCACATACCCCCTGCAGTTCCTTCACGTACCAGTGCATTACAGCTTACATTAGCATTTTACTTCACTTTACCACATGCTGTCCAACTGACATAAGTGTACAATGACATTTTTGATGATGCGTAACCACCTACTAATCTTCTTTGACCAAAACCCACCTGCTGTGGAAATGCCCACACGCTGTGCTTTTTAAACCCTCCTCCACCTGAGTCCTACTCCAACTCTCACATTTGAATACTTAAATTACATCATCAATTTCCTTTGTACAAGCACGATTCAAACTGAACTGGGAAAGGGGATGAGTAATGCCAGATGACCAGTTGGGTTCCATGTGGGCAGGATAGAAAGAGCGAGATTGATCGTCAACATCACCCAGCTAGTATAGATAGATAGCAATGAATTGCAGGGTACTTTACTCACAGAAGAAGTCCTTTAAGGAGAGAACAACTACTAATCATCCCCGAGGTTACCAGTTGAATCAGGTTGAAACTCTAGGTCAGAACCTCCTGACTAAACTTGACTTTCCTTTAGCTGCTGAAAGGGTAGCCTACCGGGTAATCTTAAGAAATCAATAAATCCTTGACAAGAGAGTTGACATACCACACATTTCAAACTAATGCAATGTAGATCAAACAACCGTGGTTTCCAAACTACATTCTCCTGACACAATCTCAACAAAAACATGAAACGTTTCATATAGGTAAGGTATTTGATGATGGCCTGAGGCTGTGGATGGCATTACCTTCAACACAGATTTTTGTTTTTCTTCTCAGCCATCGCATTTTTATGACATGTCCGCGGGCTTTCAATTCTCTCCTTCTTGATAACATGAACATGTAACAGCAGCGCACACTTTCCAGTCCGAAGCCACCCTTAACTCCAACTTCTGCCACTTTAATTTCAAAGTTCCTCTGATAAAGCTTCCTTCATCGGTCCATTACTAATGTTTTAATAATGGTGTAAAATGAAGTCGATCAAAGTAATACTTTGACTTGGGGACACAAAATAGATTGGTTTTACATTCAGCTCAAAAGGTGCCGTATTTCTGTACTGTTTATGGTTCTTCACATTAAAATGAACACTTGGCCTTCAGAAACTTCAACAACTCATTGGTGCTGTGGTTACTCCATCAGGGAGGAGGTAAGAAAAGCCACAATACCCATTATCTATGTTATTCTCTATTCACTTAATACTGTATTACTTAATCTAAAGTGCAACCAATTTTATTTCTACTTACTCTACATCATACTGAGCAGTCAACGTCTTAGTTGAACTTGTACGCATCCATGTTGTCCCGAGCTGTCCATGTACGCATCCATTTGGGAGTGCAACTGAGGTTTAATGGTCAGAGCAACTGACGTATTTTAGAACGGGAAAGTCCAATTAGGGAGGAGGTCGTGGTGGATGCTTCGGTCAAACAAACACAGACTTTCACTGAGGAGACCACTGCTCATTTTCCATGTGAAATCAAATCAACGTTGACTTATTTGACCTTACTTTTTTGATGTAACTTAATTAACTAACGCCGCTCATATAAGTAACCAACGCAACAAACATTTATTTAAACCCAAACGAGATATGTCCATAACTGACGCTACAGGGGTACTTGGCATCTGGCTCAGGTTCCTGCTTAAAATTGAAATGCCCAACATGAAGAGTATATCTCCGCAACTACAAAATTGATTTGCGTTTCATTGTTATCATAATCAAGGCATCAATTATGGGGATTATGCAGTGGTGAAGGCATCAGCATATACAATATATCACTGGGTCAGAGATGTAACAAATGTATGATATGTAATTTCTGCCCGAACTTAACCACCCTTTTTTAATTGAATTTCTCTATTTAGAATGAAGCAAATGAAGCTCAAAACTCATATCACAACATCTGAACACTACCTGTGCACAGACTGATGCTAATAAAGTGAAGCCGAGCAGAGGAGAGGTTTTAGTTGAGGCCTGTTCAGACGGAATCTTGAAATTGGTCATTTAGGCACTACCTGACTGTAGAACTGATTTAATTTTTAATTAATTTAGTTTTGAATATTGAATCAATCTGATCACTATACATGTTTATCTTCAAAGAAAACCATAATTCATTGGTTTATGTTGATGTCTCAAGCCTGTATTAAAGGCCAGTGCCTTGAGGAATGAGTGCAGTAGCACGGTTCATCCACCAGATGGCTAGAACGTGTCTTCACGTAAATGGAAGGCTAAGTTAAAGCTGTTCGAGCTGGAGGAACGCAAACAATGCCCCATGTAAATAAAAACATACAGCTGGAATCAACTCAAAAGTTACAGAGATACATTGAAACAGAGTAGCAAAAGTAAGATATCATGTTGATCAAAGAGTGATACAACCTATAATATTGGGAAAAGTCTGGGCTTTCATAATGTGTTGGCATTAATGCAGCTAGCGTAATGAAGCAAAATTACGAGCACCAATATTCATGTATTCATAGCTTTGCTTGCTGTTGGAATTTTCAGTAAAAGGGTTTGCTATGAGCTTTTATCCGAGCTTCTTCCTTATTGGGAGTGAGTGTGTTTTTTTAAATTCTAACGACTGTCTGGGCGGCTTGCACTCAGTTCAGCCCTTTGTGTACCCTGTCTAGAAATAAAAGCATTGCCATTCTTGATGAAATGTCAAAACAACCTTCTCGAACCTCAGCCGTCCATGTTTCTTACATTTACAGACCTTTTATTTTTGACTCTGCTGTCCATTGTCACACCAGCCTAAAAGACAGATGTCGCTAGTAGCAACAATATAGACAAAAGGGCTTCCAAGTTTGATGGAGGATATTTATAATAACCAACTCATCAGACCAATCCCACAGAAGAGGAAGATACATTCCCAAGACTAAACACATTACATTACATTACATGTCATTTAGCTGACGCTTTTATCCAAAGCGACTTACAATAAGTGCATAAAACCGTGAGTCCAAACTTAGAACAACAAGAATCAAGCAAGTACAATTTCTTCAATAAAGTTAAACTACAAAGTACTATCAGTAAGAGCCATTTAAGTGCTACTAAAGTGCTATCGGTAAGGGACATTTAAGTGCTACTACGGCATTTAAGTGCTACCTATTCAAGGTATAGTCGAAAAAGATGTGTTTTTAGTTTGCGCCGGAAGATGTAGAGACTTTCTGCTGTCCTGATGTCAATGGGAAGCTCGTTCCACCAATGAGGAGCCAGGACAGCAAACAGTCGTGATTTAGCTCGAAGTGAGGGAGCTACAAGCAGATTGGCAGAAGCCGAGCGAAGTGAACGGGCTGGGGTGTACGGTTTGACCATGTCCTGGATGTAGACTGGACCCGATCTGTTCGCAGCACGGTACACAAGTACCAATGTTTTGAAGCGGATGCGGGCGGCCACCGGTAACCAGTGAAGGTCGCGGAGGAGCGTAGTAGTGTGGGTAAATTTCGGTCGGTTGAAGACCAGTCGAGCAGCTGCATTCTGGATGAGCTGTAGAGGTCGAATGGCATTAGCAGGTAGACCTGCCAAGAGGGAGTTGCAATAGTCCAGCCGTGAGATGACCAGAGCCTGGACCAGAACCTGTGCCGCCTTCTGAGTGAGAAGGGGTCGTATTCTCCTGATGTTGTACAGCATGTACCTACAGGAGCGTGTTATTGCGGCAATGTTGGCAGTCAGGGAGAGTTGACTGTCGAGCGTCACTCCGAGGTTCCTGGCAGTCGGAGTCAGAACCAGCACTGAGTTGTTGAAGTTAATAGTTAGGTCGTGGGTGGGAGAGCCTTTTCCTGGAAGGAGGAGAAGTTCAGTCTTGTCCGGGTTAATTTTCTGGTGGTGTGCGGACATCCACTGAGAGATGTCGGTCAGACAGGCAGAGATTCGTGCTGCTACCCGTGTTTCAGATTGGGGAAACGAGAGGATCAGTTGGGTGTCGTCAGCATAGCTGTGGTAGGAGAAGCCATGCGAGCGAATGACAGAGCCAAGAGAGTTGGTGTACAGAGAGAAGAGAAGAGGACCAAGGACTGAACCCTGAGGGACCCCAGTAGTCAGAGGCCAAGGCTCAGACACAGATCCTCTCCAGGTTACCCGGTAAGAGCGGTCGGTGAGGTAGGATGAGAAGAGTGAGAGCGCGGTGCCTGAGATACCCAGGTCCTGGAGGGAGGACAAGAGGATCTGGTGGTTCACTGTGTCAAAGGCAGCGGAAAGGTCTAGAAGGATGAGGACAGAGGAGAGAGAGGCTGCTCTAGCAGTGTGAAGCTGCTCAGAGACAGCAAGGAGGGCAGTCTCTGTTGAGTGGCCTGTCTTGAATCCAGACTGGTGGGGGTCTAGAAGGTTGTTACAGTGAAGAAAGGAGGAGACTTGGTTAAAGATAGCTCGCTCTAGAGTTTTGGAGAGGAAGGGAAGGAGAGAGACAGGTCTGTAGTTGTTGACTTCAGATGGGTCGAGAGTGGGTTTCTTCAGGAGAGGGTTGACTCTTGCCTCCTTCAGAGAGTTGGGGAAACAGCCGGTTGAGAGGGAGGTGTTAATGAGATGGGTGAGAAAGGGAAGAAGGTCCGGAGCAATGGACTTTAGAAGGTGAGAAGGGATGGGGTCAAGGGGGCAGGTGGTTGGGCGGGCAGAGGTTACCAAGGTAAGAACTTGATTGGGAGACAGGGGGATAAAAGAGGAAAACAAGGGGGAAGAAGGTGAAGTTACTGGAGGTGTAGTTGAGGAAGATGGATTAGTAAATGAAGAGCGTATGTCGTCTATCTTTTTTGTAAAGTAGTCAACAAAGTGGCTTGGTAGAAGGGTGGAGGGAGGGGAGGGAACAGGGGGGTCAAGGAGGTTGGAAAAAATTGAGAAGAGCTTTTTAGGGTTAGATAAAGAGGATTCGATTCTGGATTGATAGAACAAACTTTTGGCTGCAGAGATGGATGCAGAGAAGGAGGAGAGAAGAGATTGATAGGCAAGCAGGTCGCTGGCGTGTTTGGATTTTCGCCATTTCCTTTCACAAAAAAAAAACACAAAAAGGAAGTCCTTCTCAAATAGTGGTGTGAAAAATAAATATAATTTTAAAGAAGCAAGTGGAGTACTCAGCATCTAACCCAAATCCTGACCCTAAAAATCTATTTCCCTACAGCCTGAGAAAAAAACCTTTTTAAATTACAACATTTCATCGGTTAAATGCTTCATCCGAATGCGTGTCAGGACAAGTGTACGCCTCTGATTCTCCCTCACCCCTCTCTCACTCTCCAACACTAAGAGGGTCGTCAGATGATGCAAAGTAAAAACCCTAATAAAGGGTAAGCATTAGTGAAAGTGACCGAGGAATAGAGAGCAAGCGAGGGGTGTGGGAAGAAAAAAGAGCGAGAGGAAGAGAAAGAACTCGTCATTGAGTTTATTAAGAGAAAAGAGCAATTGAGTCTGACAGAGGGCAGCATGGTGCTGGTGCTGGCAAGAAAGGAGCCAAGGCTGAGAAGCACTTCAAAGAATGATTGGTAACTGATTCCCTTGACTTCTCCCCTTGCAAATGAGGTGTAATGTAACAATTTCTGCAAGCCCCGCTGAAGAGAAAGAGTCTTGCCTGAGAGGACGAAAGGTTTGCTGCAAACCAAATAGAACCTTGTTTCCACTGTGACATTTGAAGAGAATCACGTACCACAGCAGAAGCTCAGTTGGACAAATACGACCAGAGCAAAAGCAGCATTGTATTCTCTCTCTTTAAAAGCTCATCGATGGTGGACAGTCTCCACTGTTGAGCCTTTTGGGCTGAAAATAATTCGAATCAGCTGTCTGATTAGTGCGACCTTGGGAACTGTCTCCATTCCACAGGGTAACTCGCTGCAGCCGAAGATTGGTGTCGAGTTTCGTCAACACTCCTCGGAGTGGGTCTAGAATATGTTAATTAACTCATTGATTGAGGTGGGCGGTTCATTTTTAAAAGCAGAAGTTGAGGTCTCTGGTGTGGGAAGACAAAATGAAATACCCCCAAAAAAAAACACTGCTGTGCATATCAATGCCCACATCAGTAGCTTTTGCAATCCATATTCCTTCACACCAAGGACACATTTAGTATCTGTTCCTCATCGGGGCCTAACATGCAAAATAGACCAACCAAGAGTGTGTTTGCCTCCGATACTCGTGCATTAATTATAATAAATATATGGTTCTTGCTAGTGTGGGGGGAAGTACAACAGGGAGTTTTGCTTTTGAGCTCATTTAAGAAACTGGGTTAAACTTTTAGCATTAGTGCCATTGCTTGCTTTCGCAAACGCAAGGACAACAGCAGCTTCAGAGAGGCAGTCAGCCTTAATCGAGGAGTTTTGAACTGCGTCATAGACAAAGGCCTTGGCATTCACTTTGATTGCGTGAGGAATGTCATGCACGTACGGAGCGTGCCATCTCGTATTCCGTGTCAACAGGATGCTTTTGTTTCCCGTCTCCGCTGCCCCACTCGATTTCTCTCTCCCATCCTGGGATTGGCACACTGTGTGGGAGACGGGCCTCTACGTTGAGCAAGAGGTAATTGAAAAGTGCAGAAAACAAATCTTTTCAATCAGATTCTGAAGGCTTTGTCCTCACGCTGTGAAGGCAAAATGTGCCACTTGCGAAACAAAGCACATCACATTTTGCAACAGATAACAGCGCTAATGTTCAGGGAAAGCCAGTCTTTGTGGGATTGTCACAAGACTCCTCGGCTTTGTTTGTTTCCTCCAGTGCGAAAAGGAAAAATCAAAACAAATGCATCGCATGTGGACATCAAATCCAGCCTTCATACTGTAGATTCCTTTTTGGACTTCACTCACACTCGGTTCTTGTTTCTGTGCATGGTGTTGACTAATAATATCATCCACTATGTGCACAGCTGTAAGGAGGGTTTATCAGATGCATCTAATTACTCAAGGTCACACTAACACTGTACGCATACACAAACAGACACAGTTACTTATAAGTGTTGGCTGTGATTTCACCGGCTTTTCTAACACACGACAATGATGTTATCTGGAGATTACGCGTATCTATTTATTCATTCGAATGTGTACAGCTGAGACACATTTGGTATGTGATAGTTTCTTTATCTATTTTTGGAAGAGTAACTAAACAGATCAAATGTTGAGTAGTCGCTGAATGCTAAAGATCTGTGGTGACAACTGCTGTATTATTCTGTCCGGATCAATACCCAGCTGTCAGCATATGTCAGAATATGAGACACAATCAGAATTACAATCGGATCTTATCAAAGTGTGCATGCGCTGTAGATGAATTTAATGTGAGTGTAGTAAACTTTATATAAAAAGACGTTGTCTGACAAACAAGACGGTACCCCGAGAGAAAATGAGTCAGTGCAAGATGTGAATAAAAAAACAACAACATCAACATAAATGTCCCAAAGAAAACAAATCATTTAAAACGGCAGCCATGTTGCAGCATAATGTAATAAGACAAAAAGCGAGCTGAAAACCGCCTAATGTCATTCACCACACTCTATTCAGCATACGATCTTTTACACATTCACCATCAGCATGTTTAACTATAATTGTTGTCGTTTTGCACCATTTAAAATGCGCAGCTAATGAATTTTTCCAGCTTCAAACTAAATATTTGTACGGTGTATCTCGTGTCACACTAATGTGCTCGACGCTGGCGAAAAAAGGCAGTGATCTGCTTTGAGGCACACAGGTAACGGGATGGTAATGCAGATTAAAGGGACTGGGAAGGTAGCACGAGGCACAAGAATGCAGGCGAGCTTCTGTGTTCATTTTGACCATCTGGGAGGAAGCTGGCTGACAGCAGCGCTCTGCAGTGCAGCACTAGCGCCATCTGTTGGAGCAGCAGAGGAAAGCAGAGCTCATTGTGATGAGTGGTGGAGGAAAGGAAGTATGGTCGACTCTAGACTAGTCCTTTTTGGTCAGGAAGGTTCCGAACTGAGTGAAATGACCCGGAAGTATCTAAGTGGCCGCCATGATGAGTGCTGGTCGAATTCTCTAAAAGGAAAGGAGCTTCAATGCTTCCTTACTTAGCTCCTTTAGCATAGGAAACACTGAACCTTCCTTTACGAAAGGAAAGGAGATAATGCCACCCCACAATTCCTTGCGGCGGCAACATTTAAAGTGACATTCGTCGGTTCACACGAGAACAAACGCGGATCATGTAAATACAGGTGCTTCATAAACTATCGTCTGCATATTCTTATGGTCAGATTATAATCTGCATATGAACCATAACAACAAAGAGTGATATGAGACATTGTTTAATTCAGCATGTTTGAAAACTGAACAAAGAGAGAGTTTAGTAGCTTTTGTCCTCTGTGACAATCCCTTGGTTTCACTTTTATATTCTCCGTTCATTTATATTTCAACCTCGTTAATAAAGTAATACTTTGAACCGGGTTGTTTATGTTGTTATGACGCAACACTGTAAGAACACCCTGAACATTGTAGTTTCATCGCTGCCAACCAGCGTCACTAACATGCGTCTGCCGTCGCCTCGTAACCACGTAGTTTAGTGAAAGTGGAGTCGGATTCACGAAACAACGCGGTTGTCTTTTCCGAACTCCTCGTGAATTCTCCTTCCCATCTTTCCTTTTCCACAGAGGTCAAGGAAGTGGTTAAGTGGTTAGGAATAGACGTTAGGAGGTCATTTTTTGGGACTATTCGACTGCGGCCTAGAGTAAGGGGCTCACAAAAACCTCTGCAGGTTCTACTGGTACCTGTATCATGCCATTACTCCTTTAGTGCTTACTGGTGTCCACAGCACCAGTTCAGGGGTTCTCAGCACGATCCTGATCCTGTTGTGTGGAGTTTTCTTTCCCTGGCTCTCCACCACAGTCCAAAGACATGCGGGTTAGAATAAGGGTTGACTCTACATTGCCTGTATGTGAGCCTGCATGTCTCTATGAGTCAGTCCTTTTGATTAACTGGCCACCGGCCCAGGGTGTAAGCCTAACCACACCTCTTGCGCAATGTCCGTTGGGATTGGCTCCAGCCCCCCCACCCCGCGTGACCATAAAGGATAAGCGGTTACGGATAAAGGATGGAAAGATTTTAAGACACTGAGTTATTGGAAGATTTAAGCCTGTACTCAACAATGCCGGTACATGCTTTTGGAATCTAAGTACCCCCTTGTAACTAGAAATTAACTAGTTAAATTATGCTTGTAGTTATTATTAAATGTCAAAGTTAATGTTCTAATTTATATCACTGTCATTTTTTTTTTATCACATATGGCCTTGTGAAGTTTCTCACATGAATAGGGCAGTGACACAACTAATTTACAAATGCTGGAGGTTAAAAGGCTTTAACAGAATTTCATATTTCCTGAGTATATTATGACTCAGTACCTGTCAGCTATTGGAAGACGGTTATATCCTCGTTACTCGCAATTGATCTTGTCTTTATCTGAGCTTCTGGGGAGATGATGAAAGGCCGGGCTTTTTATTGCACCGCAGCTGCAGAGAAACCCGCTCGGCTGGGCAGAAGAGCAGGAGGTAGGGTGTTTGCAGTCTGAATGCACCGCAACGCCGACGTCTGTCCCCTAAAGCTCCTTACGTCATAATACATATAAATGAGTTCTATTTGCTAATGTTTCCCTCTTATTCATTACTCATTGTCTTGGCAAAACGGTTTAAAATTACATTATGGAGGGATTTCTTCTGTAAAATGAGATTGGGAAGTTGGAATGTTTGAAAAGTGAAATGTCTAAGTCTTTGCACATAAATTACAGATTTTCAGTATAACTTAACTTCAAGTGTCCCTTAATCTTTCGGCGACACTAAATGTGGCTTCCAGTTCTGCCAACTCTATGCAGCTCTGATAGAGTAAATGACCACAAGGCTACTGGTGTGAGTGTGCGGATTCCCAGTAGTTTCCACCACTTATACTGGGCTAAAAGAAAGAAAAAAAAACAGAAATGGCTAAATTTAGACACCTTGCTCACATTTAGTGATGCCCGTCTTGATCTCACTGTATTTTGCTTAGCTTTCGTCCCCCCCGGTGCTGATAGCAGATGTACTGCATCTGTTGCCAGAGTGATTGTATAACTCCTTGGAAAAAGGCTGCTTTCAGGCAGTTAGCACTCACACAGGATGCACTTGTGTATATATATATATATATATGCAGGAATGTGAAACATGTTCTGCTTTCACCTCAAATTGTGGATTGAAAGACAGCGAGGAGTGTAACCCTGCTCTTATTCAGCCCGGTGTGATGTTTATAGAATGTTTCCAATAACGGTGGTGAATTTGAAATTGGTGGTGGAGGCGACTTCCTTCTCTGCTCAGGTAGACATCACTCCACTATATATATTTGCATAGCAAATGTGTGTTTTCTGCTTTTTTAATGTTTAATGTTCTGAATATATAATAATAAATTGAGTACTGATGATTGGAGAAACTGTCTTCAGATAATTTACTCCAGTCTATAAACTGACGGAAATAAATGAGAAATGAATTGCCTTATGAAGCTGTAATACTGCTTTATAGCGGTCTGGGTAGTCTATGAGGATTACAGCCTGGTTTTAGGGGATTACAAAACATACACAAGTTATTTTTACATGCATACAATGTGCAAACATCCCACCCCTAAATGGATAAATAACAGAATTAGCCTGTAGGGAGGTGTGCATTTCTAATTAAACGGTGCAGGTTTAAAAACAAGGCTGCACATCTGTTTCCACAAATGTTCACTCAATGGAAACCAGATCATGTTGTGTACCCAGCACTGTCTTTTTCACTAATGATTATTCCAAAGTGAAGAGCTGAATGTGTTGTTATTTTCACAGGCAACACTGCATACAGAGATAATGTACACAAAGATGTTTAAACACAGATTTTCCAATGTTTTTTTAGTTTCTTTCTTTAAAACACCTCCAGGCAGGGATAAATGCCAGTGTTTAAAGATCTGATGGCAGAATATGAAATACATTTTTTACATAGTAGTAACTGTGTTTCATTTTCAAAACCAAAACCAAAAATGCCTGCCAGCCTCTGGGGGACTAGTCATCTTGCCATAGCTGTGTCATCATTAATTACAGAGAGCAATTTAAAATCTGTAACATTTCTTTCTTTCATTTTTAAATGCAGCCAGTGAGCATGTGCATATTGTCTGCAAATGAAACTACCAACATGTTTATCGTGCTTCAGTAAGGTCTCAGTGAGCGTATTAGAATAAACTTGTTTTCTTAACAGGTCATTAACATGCAATTTAGTTGCATATAAAGTGGCCAATGTCATCCGTAAAGCTTTTTATTGAACCCCGCAAGACAGTAGGCTCTAGTTACATTATCTTCTGACTTGAGGCAGACAGATATACAACTATTCAGCGAGGCTTGTGGTTTTACAGGATTGTGCACTGAAAACCACATAACAGCTGGTGTTTCGAAATGTGTTTTTTTCTTTCCTTCTTCCTTTCTAATATCTCTGAACAGCTGAGAGTAGCAAGGGACTGTTTGTTCTCTTCAATGGCCACTAGATGACAGAGCCACTTTGTGGGCCGTACGCTGCCTAATTAGTCCTCGTCGTCGTCTCCAGAAGGGACTGAGCTCCATTAAAGTGAAGATAAATGACTGAAAGAGGGACGCTGAAAGTCTCTAATGTGTATGATGATGCCTGTTCTTTGGACAGGTGAATCTTAATCAGGCACAGAAATAAATATAAACAGCTCCCCAGTTGGTTTAAGCTGCAGTCTTTTTAAAAAGGAGTGAAACAATATGCAGCCAGTAGATGGCATTACTGAATCGCTCCTCGCTCACTGAAACGTGTACAAATGTTTGTCTCTTGTCATGTTGATGTCTCTGTTCAAGAGGTCTGGAGTTCTTGTAATTTATACTGGCTTGTATGTGAGCAACCTTTTTACGTTTTGTTTTTTTATGGAAAGAGAATGTAATTCCCAAATTTCCCAGACACAAATGCCAACTTCAATTTTAAAAGTGAGACATGCAGGCAGAGAGGCCTTACAGAGTAGAATGAAAACAGCCGCTATTGCATCCTGATACATTACCGAGCGCTGCTCGCTATACTTTAAGTTAGTGGTGCTCTGGCGAAGGGGGATACCTCCTCCTCACAGATACTGACTGTTTAGGAGCACTCACTTTAAACAAACGTCTCCTCGGTAACATGCTTTGTCCTTGTATTCAGTAAACGAACAAATACAAATATCTTAAGACGTTCTCATATTTAATTCATGAAATGGCTCGTTAATAAAGTTATCTCTCCATCCTCTGGATTGCTGTTCAACATGGCAGCCTTGAAAAGATTAATTTAGACAATATTACAATGGGGTGAACTAAGGGTGCCCAATTCATGAAGGTGTCTGCTTAAAGATAAAATAAATCCGACATAGAGGAAAAACGTATCTGGTCTGGCATGTTTAAAAAGAATGTGACTAACTTGGAACCATAATAATTCCTACTGCGTTTTCTTTCAACTCTTAACATGGGATTTCTTCTTCTTTTTTTTTTCCACAAGTTTTACAGACAAACAAAGAAAAAAAAATCACCAAAGTAGAATGTCAATGCAATTCTGAAAAGCATTCTGCAATTTAGTTTAATTCCAGGCTTGGAACAACTGAATGGCCTGACCGGTCGGCACCGTGCCACAGTCCCCTCAGCATTTGGCGAGCTATCACGCCCAGCCCTCCCCTCGCTGATCAGAGGAAAAGTTGCCGACGCCACTGTGTCGCATTCTGGGGATAGCTGCACATTGGGACGCTGTGATGTGCCACCTGGCCCTTGGCTCCGTTGGTCAAGAACTCTCCCTGACCTCTCCATTAAAACTCGTTTGCCATTGAGAGCCACGTCAGGGGGGGGGGGGGGGGGGGGGGGGAGTCTCCGAGGACCACTTGCGTGCATTCTCCCTGTGATGAAGACAGACCAGAGGGAGATTGCCGACACCTATTGGTGAAGCCTCGCCCGCCTCTTGCTCTCGACAGGCCCGTGTAGCTGCCCGGCTCCGAGAGCTGCACAGTTGCAGATCAAAGATTGCCGATTTGGTCGGCAGCCAACAGACCACTCTGTGCCTCCTCGCCCCCCGTTACGAATAGCTATAAGCTCTGAAACAGCACGGTGTCTGACGGATGCAAAGCCGGAAAGATTTTTGGAAAAAATAATTGTTAAACCTAATAAAGACTTACGTGAGGAAAGTCGTTTCATTTTCATTTTGTCGCACGCTCTACCTAAAACACATTAAAGTGTTTGGCAGTCGAGGGAAATGGCTGAAACTGGTTTGAAATCAAAATGCAACATTTGACCATTTAAAAAAAAAAAAAGACCAATATATGTAATTAAATGATTTAGAAGGGAAGTTCAGTCACCCATATAGTTGTTCCAGTATTGTCTTGCCCACCCTGTGACTACACTAAGATGATTCACAATGTGCCATATCTGCATGCGTCAGATGACACGCTATTCTCAGATGTTATAATAGTGTAATATTTATTATAACATCTGAGAATAGCCCTCCCCCCCCCACACACACACTTCTCATCGGATTATTGTGTAGAGTTGTAAAACAGGTGTTTGGTTTGTTTTCCACAATCGGTCACCTAACCGAGACCCCTTCTCGTCCCAGACACAGCTTTTACACCCTCAATAACATGTGCCATAAGACCTCACATGTAGCCTACACCATGTTTGTCTGAGTGGTCCTCAACAAAATGATAATATTTGTCCAAAGAGCTGAGAGTAGATGCTCGAAAGCCCCTGACACTTGGTCCAACTGGCTGGAAAGACACTGTCTCCACCTGTTGCAGGTCAAGGGCTAATGCTTGAAGGTCAAAGGTTGTTTCCACAAGGCTGGTTTGGAACTCTTGCTTTCTCTGGCTGTAACAGTTCCCACCCTGGGTGCCGAATGTTTAAATCAACAGTTAAGACCAATCGGGGAGATAAACTGAGCTGGTTGCTTAATGGGCAGCTGTACACCGTCTTAAAGAATGATTATGCATGCGGCGCAAATTATTGTCAAATGGCCGTAAATGGATTATATTACGATAATGTTGCGGTAATAACAGGTTATTAACGTTGCTTTAGATTTATACATATTATCTGAGTTTTAAATGTAACCTTTTATAAATAGTAAATGATATATATCTTTCCAAGGTGTAGTGTTGGAAAGATTAAATGTGGCCACAGTTGACAACAAACGGTTGGCCATATTCACTCTTGAGCTTAGTTGCCGTGTCATTTGGTGAGCAAGACAATGTGAGTTGGCAGCACAACACACATATGGAGCACATTAGAGCAAAAACAACTGCTGTGTGGATAGCGGGCTATGTTCGACAGAGCAATGTAATGAGCAGATAACTAGGCCGTCATATAACACATCCCCAAATACCATTGACTTGTAAGGCTCGTTTTAATGGTACCAGGGTTGTACGCCACTTTTAGCCACATTTAACTCCGGGATTGTTTGCCCCAGAGGGTTCGGAGGTATGGCCAGAGGCTAATTAGCTTGAAAAACAATAGCTCCCTGATCACCATTCCATTGTGCTCCCCTGCATTGTGCTGCGTATCGGATTACAAACTTGTGATAAACAAGGAGCTAAATTAGATGTGCAGTTGTTGCCATTGTCCCCGATTGCTGATACCCCTTTGTACGCGGCGTGTACGAGCCAAAGCGGACAAGCTTGAAAGAGACACTAGTCCCTGATGGAGTATAAATGTATGGTAACTGACAGAGAGGGAGAGCTGATACAGTTGCTTTGGTCTCTGCGGTCACCTTCTACTGGCAAGGCCCAAGGTAATTAAGTCATGAATGCAGTCCAAGTAGTGGGCTGCTTAAGACAGAATATTAATGTAGCTTTGATGGATGGAGTCAAAAGTGATTTCTTGCAGCAGAGCGTGGGTTGAGAGCCAGCTGGTCCTGGGTCAGAGAGCTGGATGGTGGGCAGATGCTTACAGGCCCTCTTAGCCTCTGCTGATGGAGCACAATTGATTAATGCCCTCCAATTAGAGAAACATTAAAAGCCACGTTTTTCCAAAGCACGATTCAGTGTCGCACAATGCATGTGGGTCATTTTTGTGTATTCCCAGGCCAATAGAAGACGGGGCAGCTCAGTTTGCATGGAATCCACACTTGGCAAATGTCCACCACATTAACGGCCTGGTATGCGCAGTGTTGATTCTTAATGGTCCAGCTTTTTTAAAGCAGCAATGCAGTGGGCATTTAGCTATAACGACATCCACGTCAACGACATGGATTCATAGTATTCCTTTTTGTAACGGCTCCTAAACCAACAGCTGCTATGTGTGGCTTGTGACTGACGGTACATCCACTTCTTCTCTCCCAACAATCGTAAACAATGTTTTGGATTATTTTTAGATTTAATTTCAACTACTGCATGAACCTCATTTTGAAAGAAACGTATGATGATTTTGGCAAGTCGTAAAAACTAAGGTAGTAAAAACATTAGCATGGTACATCTCTTCCTCTTTTCCCTGTGAATGTGGAAATATTCACAAGACCGTTACGAGTTTTATAGCTTCTAAAACATTTCAAAATGAAAACAGCCGTATTAGTCATCATCGTTTTACGTTGCATTCCTTGTTGACTGTATCAGAGTTGTGAAGCGTGCAAGCTTTGTTTCAAATACAGCTCAAAAGGACCACTTGCCATTAGCCTGGTGCATTTTTAGCATTTCGCAGGAGTGTGCTTGAATATGACCTTCAATAAAACAGGCCTTTTTTTTTTCTTTCTTTTTTTTTTTTTACAACTTGTGAACCAATCGTTTTCTCGCTGCTGACTTTCTACCCGACTCGCCGACCTAAATGACTGATTCCCGTACGTGATCCGCAGCCTCCCGCTGGAAACACGCGAGGAGCCAGGGAATGTGTCCTTGTTACCGAGCACCGTCTCTTATGGTCTTGTAACAGGAAGCCCGGAGCTGAGACATCTCCTGGCTTGCATGTCAGAAATCCCCAGACAGCAAGAGAAAAAGGGCAGAAATCAACCGGGACATTGTTAACATAATTATGCATTCACAGCGGCACTCGCATCTCCTGAGAGGTCACAGTGCAATCACTCTTGTCACTGAGTAGTTTTTTAAAATAATCTTTTCTTCTATATTATGTACTTCCAACCACTTAATCGCATAACAATTCACTTGTAAAACAATTAATATCAAAGGGACTGGGCTGGCATCAGGTTTAATTGGAAAAAAAATGTGTTAAAGTACAAACGACAACTTTCGCTACGAGTCAAAAACTTCCTCCGCACTATGTAATGGAAAAGCTGTTATCCAATATTCCTATTGGAGATATTCTTACAATATAACGGGGTGTAATTGATCATGTCCCTGAGGCTCTCTCCTGTCTAAGCTCCGTATGTATCCTAAGACGAGACAGGGTCAAGGCCAGGGACAACTGCAAGGCGCTTGTTAAGTGTCGGAGGCTCGTGCCGCTGGGACCGCTGAGCCATTCCTGGCATCCCGCTCGAGCGGGCCCCCTCGCAGCACGCCTGGGGGGTCCTGTCCCATGCTGTCCCTCTCATCCGTTGCCGCCGTCCTATTATGTCTAGGCCATCTCCGCGCCGATTGTATGGAAACCGAAAATAAACAAATCAACAAAACGAAAAGGGGAAAGGTGGACAACGAGAGCGCGGGGCTGCGTGGGACAGGAGGGGCTTTTTTCCATCTGTTTGGAGCCGTCAGCCTTTGAGCTGCGGATTTATTCACGCTCGCCACCGCTTAGCCACTCGCTGTGTGGAGCGGCAGCGCTGTCACCTAAACTCTGACGGAGCTGTTTTTTTCTTTCTTTTTTTGTTTTTTTAGCAAATAACTGAGATGGCACAGTGTGCATTCGATCACCGCCACCTCCTTAGATCACACCTCTTGATAATTGAAATAGTACGCAACGGTGAGCTTTTTTCGGCATGCCAACATTTCCAATTAAAGATAGCCGCGACATGTCATGTGACATAATTGGGGGATTCTGTATCGTGTTTTCATGAGACGTTGCATGTATGGTGTTTATTAGAGCGTTGCGTCGTTTTAGAGTTTGTTACGAGGCTTCAATAGGCTTCTGTTTGCGCAGATATAAATAAATAAAGTCATGGACATGTAGGACAGGTCTATTCATACACGTGATAAATAAATACTGAACCTCCAAACAGATAGGATTTATGATACATATGATTATTGATCGAACACAGCCGAATGTGTCTCCGCCAACCAAATAAAATGATACATATTTTGATGTCATCATGGGAATTGTGACCGAGACATTGCATTGTTGTGACTGTAGCTATAGAAATGGAGCGAAATCTTACAGTAATCTGCAAGAATAATTCGAGGGAAAATGTTCCATTGGACGCTGTTTTGAATCATTATGCAGATTATTTAAACTCAATATTTAGTCATCGCTTGAGAAAGAGACGTCTCTGGTCAAAGGGTTTATTTGCAATGCACCCGCAGGGGTCAAGGGGTGGTCAGGTTTAACAACCGTCCCTTTATTGTGGTTCAAAGCACAAGCATTCGCAGCATACAATGTGCCTCTTTAATCTCGTGGTGATGGATGACTTGACATTCAGTATTCCATTAAAAAAAAAAGAAAGAAGCTTGCAAACAAGTGGGCGCTACGTGCCAGTGGAGGGGGAAGCACGCCTGCCAATGGAGCATTAATAATGGCGTGATTCCGAAGTTTGTGAATGAAGCGATGGTGAAATATATTTTCATACACTGTCATCAAACCTCACCGTGTAATTAGCGCTGTGTTTTCTACAGCCTGTTTATTTGAAGCCACGGTGATTTACTGCCCTGCCATAAAGGCAACGCTTTAGAGACTGTCAGTTTTTTTGTTTTTTTTCTTCTTCGAGACAGCCCAACCATCTGTAGGGCGATAGAAAGCCCCTATAAAAAGCGATGCGTTATTGTGAAGATTGATTACTATGTAGAGATGGTTTCAGGTCAAACTCTTGCTTCAGCTGGATGCCGTACAGAGGGTGGAATCTTTAATGAAGGGTTATCATGCCCCGTGTTTGTTACCGACGCGGCACACCTGGTAAAGACCCCTCCTACTTATTTCCCAGGCCTGCCATTATTGGACACTGTTCTTGTCTTTTTTTGGAGTGACTCAAGAGCATTGCATCATCACAGGGCATGAGGAATTAATGAGAAAAGGAAAGGAGGCTGTTGGCACATTAACATCTAGACATGAAATGTTAGAATTACCAAAGCATGAGAGCATTGTGCTTCTGATGATTGTTATCAGTGGATTTTACTCGTGTATTAGCAGATGTGCAACATGGTTTTTTTTACAATGTTGTTGACAATCTATATACGCAATGGATCCAGCTGTTTTCCGGCCTTATTACGTTGCCCTTTGGTTTGGTTGTTGAGGTGACCGACCTATCTATTCATCAACATGCTTTTGAGATGAGAATAATGCCAATAAAGTCAGACCATGTCTAACAAGCTAATAACACACACACACACACCACCCCCGAACCACCAGCCAGGGCAAAAGGGAGCGCCAGGAGCACAGGTTCAAGTGTTCAGTGTCCTCATGTGTGCAGTGAACAAAACTCTAGGATGGAAAAAAACAAAATATTGAGGGACAACAATATACAGGTCTCATTTATTTATGTTTATGTACTCCTGATGTTCCTTTTAATTACAATATTATTGGAAATAAAACAATTAATCATGCAACTTTGAAACAATTGTGTAAACCTTTTTAATGCAGCAAATACATTTTAAAAAAGGAACAAAACGTTAGTTATATGTGTATATAATACAAAAACTTAGATCTGAATTGAATAGATCCGACCCATTGTAAACAATGACACATTCAGCTTTTTGAGTGTCGGCCTGATATCGATATCGGAGCAATCCTACTAGAATCTACATTAAATTGAAATTGAAACAAGGGAAAATAAATTTAAAAACAAATGCCTAAAGAACAATTTCACTTTTTTCTATTTTTTATGAATTCATCGAATAAAAATGATCTGAAATTGTTGTTTGAATATGAGAATGCTTAACTTTAGAGGACAGTGATTTCTGTGGGCCTGTCGTGACATAAATCCCATGCAGTGGAATAAGCCGTGACTTTAAAATTTCCTTTACACTCAGTTTTATGAGCAGGAGGCTTGCAGCGTCGTAACTGGCCCCCTGAAGCGTCTCTTGCATCACACAGGTGCCCGGCAGTATGAAGAGGTCCAACAAAAGGGGCCTTGTTGAAACCACTAATGCCTCAACGGGAACCATCACAACGGCATTGAAACAATGCCTTCCGCCACATCCCTTTCAGTCCACTCAACTGATGGGTAACTGGAGTCGCCTTGAGAGGAGGCCCGTGCAGCGTTATCAAGGGGTGGGAAGGGGGTGTGAACAGCGGCAGAGATGCCTCCGAGGTCAGCCTTTAATAATGATTACAAACTGGAGCTGGCTGCTGGAGCGACAGGCTGCAGCTGTGGGCCGGCCGGCCTTTGAAGTGCCCCCCGCCTGTTGCAGGGTCCCAGGCCCCCTCGCATGAGGAGACGCTGGAACTATGCGGCTGCCTGTGGGAAAGAATGTCGTGCGACGCCAGGGGTGACGGAGCGCAGGATGGCTGAAGGGTGGACGGCTCGGCTGGTGCTGCCGGCGGCGGGGCTTGTGGGTCGATCGTCGGGGACCACTGGGGATGCGCACAGTGGGATGAGGGAGCGAGAGAGAGAGAGAGAGAGAGAGAGAGAGAGAGAGAGAGGAGAGAGGAACAAGGCTGTGTGCATGTGCTGCAGTGGGCAAAGTCTGTGTTCTTTGTTACACCCTGACACACAGGGTGGGGGGGGGGTTCCATAAAGTTAGTGCAAAAGAAACACACAGGCTGTGGCGCACTGGAGCTGCATTATAGTTTTATAATAATATTATTTTTTTTCTTACTTTTTAAATCAAATATTGATATACATAAAATAACTAAACGAATGCTTTCAGCCCCTTTTATCACGGCAAGTTCGAGACCCGTGAGGGGTTTCAATTTCAATGTGTTAATTGAAAATTTAGCAAAAAAAACTCTCCGTAATAATGCCTTTTTAATGGTTTCAGTGGTAAAAATGTTATAATGTGCTTCTACTGTTGAAACATTTGATGCCAAAATAAATGAGACAACCTGACTAAACATTATTTTTAAAAAGAAAAAAGAAAACCTACTTAAATGTGTTCTTACATGAACTTAAAACTCACGCTTTCTCATGTTCTTTGATTAGAAGTGCATAATAAATGTCTGTGTATTCCATCCGGCATCCAAACGTTTTGCTTCACATACTTCTCTGGTGTAATTTATAGCTTTAGACGGGGGAAAGAAAGCAGAAACCTTTTAACCTTTGTTGTTGCGAGCCGCTTCTAACATGAAGTTCATGGGAATGATTTATGACTGATCTTCCTAAATTACTACCTGCCCAATGATGCTACGGGTGAATTATTATGTTTATAACCATATCAGGGTAACATATCAAATTATTACTTAGCTTGAGAAATGAGCACTGACAAGAAGACTACCATAATTTGCTGTAGTTATGATACTAGAGGGGAAGTATGTAATTAATTAATCTTTCTTATTCACCGGTGTGGTGTCTTTAAAAGCAGGAGTGCGCTTCAATTAAAGTTTTTGCTTTAACTTATCAATTGAGATATTATTCTATAGCAATTACATTGCGCAATCAACATATACTTCTATACTTCATGGGGTCCATAACATGGACCAACATACAGTGATTTGACATGAGCTTGGAAAGTTGCTTCTTGTCATTGGAAACAGTAGTTTGAGAAAAGTAGTCAAATGTATATCATCAAATGTTCATTATTGATCATATAGAAATGCTTTTGTGAGCAGTACATAAGCTGTATTTTCATAACAATATCTATTTTATTTATAGTAGTTTCTCATGAAATTTAAACCCGCCTCAAACGGTGTGAATTAATTATTTAAAATGACAAAAAATGGAGAGAATGAGTCCTTTACAATATTCCATTATCCACATTACAACCTGTGATTATAATATACATATGCGAACACAGTGCACTCCTCAAATGTAATCTGCGAATATTTATTTACATATTCCTTCAGCATATCAAACCAAGCAACGCATTTTAATGTGTTTTTCTATCGGGTTTTTTTATTCAACGGAACAGAGATTTGTGTATACGCTTTAACGAATAACAGACGTGACATCACCAACGATACATACAGATATCATAATAATAATTGTTCTCTTTAAAAAAGAATGGAGAAAATGAAGAGGAGCAGCACCAAGCGCGTGACATCATCCATTCCATAACAATGATCCATTGTGTTGTATAGGCTGCGGCTCTCTGGCAATGGCTGTCCATAAGTTTTATTTGGCATTTTATAGCTGTTAGATCACAGCCGCCCAGTGTCATGCTCTAAGGTGGCCACTTGCTGATAGTCCACGGAGAGGGCTGCAAGAGAGAGCCAGGAGATGGAGGGAGTGGGAGGGGGGGGGGGGGGGGTTCCACTTCTGGCAAACATTGTTGAGGGAAAGTGAGAGTGTGAGAGGGAGGGATGAGAAGAAAAGAGACCACCACGGCTAAAGCAAGTCCCGGGTTTCAGCTCAGTCCCTCTGATGCAGAGCCGGCCTTTCATCTCCCATCACAAGGATTTCCTTCCTATTCCCCCCCTCCCCAGACACGTCATTTCTAAATGACAGTGGAGCAAACTGGTTTAATACGCTCCAAATACCTCTCTTCTCTGTAAAGGAAAAAGATGACAGCGGAGGCCTATTGCTGCCTCTCATGTTAGGCCCATTTGAAATAGAGCTTGGGCTTTCCGGGGGGGCGGGGGTGTCCACGAGGTTTTGAGGTCACTCAGGAAATAATATGCGTAATGTGGTATTGTCACAGTTTTAACCATGAACAGACACTTGTGACGACCAGTAAAACTCCTGAATTACGTCAAATATTGAGTGTTCGCCACCTGATGAGATGGAATTAAATACCTGTTTTTTTTTTTTTCATTGAGGAAGGAATCAGTAACACTAAATAAATTCTAACTCAAACTGTGAGTTGTATCTTAAAAAAACGCCCTCCGTTTTATTCAACATAATGGTCACGGCTTAGGTTTTGAGATCATAAACTATACTTTAACTTAATTTCTGTCCAACTGAAATTTGGGCGATATTTTCACTGTCTCGGTTGTTGTTGTTGTTGTTGTTGTTGTTGTGGTTGGAGAGAACAAAAGTCTGTCTGAGATGTGCACGTAAAAGTGACCAATTGGGCCCATTTATCACCAGGAAATATATACTCTGAATACTGCGGCCAAGCAAGCTGTTATACTGTCATAAAATAAATATGATGGACTGTCTTCTGACCTCAAATGTTTTTCTTTCATTCTTTCTTTCCACTTTTCTTTCCATTTTTCCATTTTTTTTTACAGTTCCACATTCAAGCTGTCAGAGGTCTGTTCAATATAATATTCAGAAATAATCCAAGATCCAGCCCTGTGTATTTTAAATGCCCAGCTGTGATCTAATGATGCCCATTACTTCAACATAATTGGAAAGTAAACATACTTCAATGCAGATTAAAGGGCTAATTTAATGCTATTACAGCAATGACATGTCTCCCTGTTCAGATATTTTTAAGTGCCCTGCCGCACCACCCCCAAACCCAACTTTTTATGACCTGCTTCATAAATGAAACCATTCTCCGCAAATGTGCCGATGTCCTCTCCAGTGACCAATAATAGCCCTCGGTGTGATTGAGTGTGCCATAATGTAATTTGGATATTAGACTGGGTTAGCTTCATATGCATTGGCAGACCTCTCTGGTCTCTGTGCTCAATTCAACCACAGGATTTAAGGATAATGTTTCCCTCCACCACCGTTAATATCGGTGGCTTTAAATACTGCCGGAGACTCAGACCAACAAGTAATATTGGGCTACCTGGCACCTCCGTCTGTTCACATTAAATCCTTATTTCTTATTCAATCTTGTATGCCGTCATATTTTAAAATGTTCCCTAGTAACATTGACTGTTTGGTTACACACTGACGAGTTTGCCAGAGCGGTCGCTCCCTTGAGAGCTGTGAGGGATTCAAAACAACACAAGCAGCGGGGATTAAAAACAAAAATAATAATTGATTGTCATATTAATATTTACATTTATTGTGTTTTTACAAGTAATTGTAGAAACACAAACTTCAGGTGATTATGATGGTTGTATTGAAGTAAGCTAAATAGCGTATTGAACTGATTATCAGTTGTCAAAAGTCAACTTCTATTAATAAAAAAGAAAATGAGAGCAAACAGTCAAACGACTCTAGTCCGCAGCGTGACTCGTGTGAATGCCTTCTATTCACAGATGTATCAATAAGCGCTTAATCAGACTTTTATTTATGGGGAAACGTCCATCACAGAGTGAAGTAAGTCAACGTCCCACGTTTGTGATTGTTTATCTTCACAATCACAAAGATGTGAAAGAATAGACTCACGAGTCTCCCGGCAGGATCGCAGCCTACAATCAGACGCCGTGTTCTCGGGTTGCTGTGTAAACAGTTCCTTTTCAGCAGAGTGACTCATATACTCAGTGTGCCGTGTAATTCAGGTCTTGATTGTAAGTATAACCTGTTTAAACTGACGCTGGCCGACTTTCATGACAGGCCCGGATGCATTGTCTAATCATTGTATCCACACACACAAAAATGAAATTACAAGGACGAGAACATGCGGTGGAGGTGCTTTGCTCTTGTGTTCTCGCATGAAATTAAAAAAAAAAAGGAAAAAAAGCACCGTTTGGTTCCCCCAATCGGGTTACCTGTGCATGCGCCTGCAAGAATGTTCGTCATGCGACGGACACAGATAATAAACGCTTGCATGTGTCGCCTGCCTGTATAATTTCTAACGTGTGGATTGATTCATTGGATCGACGATGGATTGATTATTGACGGAATTGATTGATTTACGAGGAAGTAACACGCACGGAACTAAAAGGGTTCACTAACACGCACACACACACACACCATGCAATGCCCCTTTGTGGTAATATAGGGTATGGCAGCGTTAGTACTGTATGTATTATTATTATTATTATTAAGACTTCATTTAAGAAATGCAGCAACGTTTTGACAACTTCAGAAGGAGAAGCCATTTTAGAATGTGTCATTCTCTCCCCAGTTTTATCACGATTTGGGACGATGAGTTCAATGTGTGTTGTTCAGCAGGCTAGAGTGTGAGTGTGAGTGTGTGTGTGTGTGTGTGTGTGTGTGTGTGTGTGTGTGTGTGTGGTGTGTGTGTGTGTGTGTGTGTGTGCGTGTGGGTGTGTGTGTGTGTGTGTGTGTGTGTGTGTGTGTGTGTGTGTGTGTGTGCGTGTGGGTGTGTGTGTGTGTGTGTGTGTGTGTGTGTGTGTGTGTGTGTGTGTGTGCGTGTGGGTGTGTGTGTGTGTGTGTGTGACTGCAGTCACACTACAGTCAAAAATGGAGAGACCAGATAGAGAAAGAGGAAAAAACTGTGAGGAAGAGATTTTTTCCCGAATTGACCACCACATCCTGTGCCGCCGCCCCCTCACACACACACACACACACACACACACACACACACTCTATTTATGTGAGGGGTGAATGGGAAATGAATCCAGCGATTGTTATGTTTCACCTGCTGCAAAGTCACCCCCCCCCCCCCCCCCCCCAAAAAAAAAAAAAAAAAATACAAAGCTTCTCTCCAACTCCTGTAGCTCGCTGAACTACTTAACCCACTATTACATCATTCCAACTGGATGTGTGCCAGACAGCATTTGGCCGCCTGCCAACTTTCTTTCTGTCTGTTCTTTCTTTCTTTTTCTTTTCTTTTTTTTAAAACATTGCACACAGACGCAACCGTTCCGTCCACTGTTTCTTACAAACCTTTATGCGTTTCATTACCTGATGGACATCATGTCACTCCTCCACATTTGGTTGACAGGTTCTGTTTTATGTATGCCACTTGAGAGCCAGATGGACGTGTGCAACACCAGATTCTCTGCTGAATGGTGAATTGTATGACTCTCTAAGTAAGCCCTGCAGGAGAATGCTCGCTGAAAGATGCCCTCCTCCTTATCAGTCAATGGGCGTAAGTCTATCAGCGGCTGAGGCCTGGAGGAAGGGCTCTGTTTTTTAACTGTTATGAATAGGTGCTTCTCTTGCTTCCTTTTCCTCAACCCTTTGCCCCGAGGCGGACGCTGTAGATGTCTTTGCTCGAACTTAAAAGAACTCTTAAGAATAGGACTGAGGGGTATAAACCGGCGGCGCTCGCTGAGAGACCCTTTCGCCTTCGTGGGATCCAAACTAGTTGTAAAACTAAAGTGACTGAAATATTTAAAGTACACCCCATTTATAGATAGCATTTTTTTTTTTAGGTCATCGGTGTGTTTTTTTTCTCCTCTAAACTCCTGCTTTGCTTTGGACAGAATCTGCAAAGTGCTGACTACAATAGTCAGAAAAGTAGTGAAATAAAATGTGCAATCTTCAGAATCATAACACATATCACATTCATGATCATACCGACCCAGGTGAAGGTGTATATGTATTTTATTGATTCTACTTGTACTGTGAACACATTACAATTAGCGGTGTCGTGAACTCTTAACACTGGGAAAACCTCAGTCTCCAACAACATTATGCTTCACCATCCTATGACAAATCTGCATGATGATTAATGCACCTGTTGATTGAGGCAAAGTCTTTACTGTACTGTGTTTGCACAGGCGGATGACCAAGCATCAATCTGTCCGCAGTGGGTTTATTAAACGTACTGTATTAAGCATTAGCCTGCATTACTATCTACACTGCTGTCAGAGGGTTCGAGTTAATCTTAATATGGACATTTGCGCAAGGCAAATAGTGTTCATTGTTTGAACAGGACTCTGATTTATCCTGGAGTGTTTCTTGGCTTGTGCCTCCAGGTGAAAACGGGTTGATCTTAACTTCAGGGTCCTTTTCTGTTATGATTCTCCTGCGGGCGCTCCTTAGCAACAACTCCTTAAAGCCATCTTTTTTCGCCCATTTTGTCACTTTCCAGGAGAATATAACAAACAAAACAAAAACAAGCGAGTGGCATGTATCGATAGGTCGGGATCTGATCCTGTGAATTTACTGGGAGGATTGGCATCGCGGTGACAAATGGGGGGAAATAACATTGAGCAGTGGAAAAAAAATAAATAATAAAAATAAAAGACAACCTTTAATTCAACCTGGCAGGAAACGAGCCGAGCGTGTCCAGTCCTGCCGCTCGATGCCAACGCGGTGAGCTCACCTGTTTGATCGAGCACTTGGAAAACAGTTTATAGTCCAAGGCAGATTGCATTAAGTTCGTCGCATCCTAAATCAAGACGGCATACTTTCCCTGTAACTCTTTGATAATCTCCACAGACATCGGATGAATTATTAGCAGCGAGAGACGACTGCAACAACAAAAACATTATACTGTTGAAGGTTTTGTTTTGTGAAGCAGTTGCTCTAAATATTAATTGAAACAATGCTTTCTTTCTCCAGAGAGAATGATTTACACACCACTGCTCACACCCAGTCAGGGCCGTGCCTTATGTGTTGACAGCCATGCCAAAATGTCAAGCACAAAACTCTGCGCTTTGTCAAGCAGTTGTGTAATTGTTATCTAATTTATAGGCGCAGAATGCCCCGCAGGTAAAAGCGCAAGCCGCGAGAGCAGCCTGCAAGGAGTTTTTGCAGGGCATGGTGACGAGGGATTTTATGCATGGGCCTTCTGACATTTCACATGCAGCACATATCTCCCAAACATTGGGATGATTGATGCCCCCTGTTCTTGCAGAAAGAAATTGATATCACATTACAGCCAGACAGGTATCTCCTTCCCCGTGAATCCTGACATTAATGTAGCCGTTTCTGTCTGCTGTTATGGTGCTTAAAGAATTTGTCCCAGGTCGTCAGACACATGTCTCCTTGTGTAGAACAGCGGAGGGGGGTGGGTGCCTGTTAGCATGCAAGAGTGGCGTTGCAGGTAAATGAGCAGATCAGGAGTCGAGAAGAGGTTTCAGATGAAGCTTTATTCATTTTTTACAGTCCACCACCACATCATAGATTCGCCATCACCGACCAGTTCCCACCAGTTCCCCGACACAAACTAAATTAGCTCCTTATATACGCCGTCTCCCTCTGATTAGCCCAGACATGTATCAACAATATATGTACAGTAAATATCTACATGACTTCACCAACCCAAAAGATATCAATAATAATTTACAATCCCTATAAATAGAGTAAATTAACCACGCATAATGTATCTAAATAAACAGAGCAACAGGACCGGGAGGCAAAAGCCAGAGAACCACCGAACATCCTTTTTTCTTCACAGCAACACAGCTTTGAGATGAGCACAGGACTCAGTTCTCAGAACCAGTTTATAAGTATTGTTTATCTTTTACATTTGTGGAGCAAAACAGCCTCGTGCATCTTGATGAGCGAAGGCCAACGCAGCGTGCGGCGCTCGTTTGTTCGTATACAATTTGGACGGAGAACACAATGCGACTTTTGCAGATTAAAAATAAATAAATAAATAAAGAAGTCTCGTCAAACAAACATAAACAAAAAACTATTTGACAGACTGCACAAAAGTCACTTTGTCAGGGCCTTGCAGAGCGTCTCAGCGAGCAGCAAGCGGAGGAGCGAAAGCTTCATTTGAAGGCCACACCTGGGCCTGCAGGAAAGAGCCATGAACTCTCCGGGGATGCTCTCTCTCTCTCTCTCTCTCTCTCTCTCTCTCTCTCTCTCTCTCTCTCTCTCTCTTCTGAATTGCTTTATTAGTGCCTCTGCACTCATTCCGGCTTCTCTTAAATGGAGCAACACTTAGAAGTGCGATGAAGTAACGCGGGGCCCATTAGCTCACTCCGCAGCACGGCACCATGCTGCTGGTGCCGAGTGATGTTGCCAGCAGCTGGGTTGACAACATCCAACCCGCATGAGGTTAGGAGCTATAAAGTGACCCGGAGAAAAGCAACCACCGGGACTCACTGTCTGTGCGTGTGCTATAACCAAAACACTCAAATAAAACATCTGGCATTTGATACGTTACGAACAAATTAGCAATTAGGCGATTTAGAGATGCGTCACTATCTGGACTGAGGCATGCTACCGCAGATAAAAAATCTATTTCTATTAATAGTCGGGTGCTATTTGTGTGGATACTTTTGTGGTGGCTGCAATCATGTTTTCCCTTTTGTAATCCGAGACTCGACTTCCTTGAACTTTAATCCGGTGCTCGACTTGAACTGCAAAGATATCAGGTCATCATAGGGGCGGAGTTATGAATTTGTTATCCTCTTAAAATGCACTTTGTCAAATGTATCCATTACAGTCAGTGAATATCCTTTTATGCAAAGCGTTCTTTTAGGGCATGCTGAAGAAGCACAAAGAAGTGTGCGTGCGCGTGTGTGTGTGTGTGTGTGTGTGTGTGTGTGTGTGTGTGTGCGTGTGCGTGTGTGTGTGCGTGCGTGTGTGTCGTCATCAATGGACGCCTGTCACGACGAGATGCTCTGGAGGTGCTGAAAAACAGGCCACTAAGCCTCGACGAGGCCATTTTGACGTTTTTACACGCACATTCTTCAGCTTAACGTGTCGAGAAGAGAAACACATTATGGGATGCCGCTGTGCCCGTGGATATGAATTAAGCAGGTGACAAGGGTGTGTGTTTAAGTGTGCCCTGTTCATTTGAGGAATGTCCCCGGTCGAGCGGAGCAGCGTCGAAACCGGAGACCAAGTATCACCTCAGCCCGAGCGCTGATACTGAGAGGCCACAATTAAGAAGAGCAGATACCTCCATCTCGTCTTCACTTCACTGTACCCTTTTAACTCGTCTGTCATCTGCCGGAGCAACTTAAGCGGAAAGAAAATTGCATGTCGAGTGCCGAAAGTTCATGCGCGCTTGCTGTCATTTGACAACAAAAAAAAAGGCACATCTTTTGCCTTCAAGGGGTCAAATGAAGACGGTTAACCTTCCACGTGCCACAGTGGAGTGCTTTTTGTTTGAAACTACTTTGAACAAGGTAATAGAGCAGTAATTAAAATAGATGCTTACGATGTGACAGGCTAATTTGAAGCTGCCACATTTCTTTAAAAAAAAAAAATATATATATATATTTATCATCAAGGGGAGCTGCAATAGAAAGGGATTATAGGTGACTATATTTAACAAGAGACCTGTATCATTCACGAGTTCACATCCTAGAAAATATTTATGAATAATCAGTGTGGGGAAAATATAGAATTGCAGGTAATTAAGCAAGAAACGTCTCATTACGTTTTTCTTAAATAGCACACATAAAAGCAGCAAATGTTGACCAACTCAGAGTTCTTAATGGCTGCTGCCCTCTTTCACTATGAAGAAAGAGACAGTGATGGATGGATGACAAAAGAGGAAGAGAGAAAGAGAAGGGGAAAGGTAAACGATTAGTCGCTGGTATTTCACGCTGGTTGATACTTGGCTTGGCCTCCCTTGTGAAACTGGCTCTCTGAGCTTCAGTGACAGGGCCCTTGTCCCTTCAGGCTGATTTACAACCAACCACTTTTTTTTCTCCTCTCTGTTTGTTTGCCTGTTCCTAAGCAACCGCGTGTTGTTTTCCTAATGTACAGTTACCTGTTCTGTTTGTCTCCTGACAGGCATGGTAAATTGTGTCATCTTATTATGTTGCGCAATGGCATTGTTGTGTTTGGGGACAGTTGGACTTGTTAGATTTGTGTTCCTGGTGAAGAACAAGGACCGTCTGTCTGCAGTGAGTCCATCCCTTGCAGACAGTTTAAAGCACAGTTTGGAGTAATTTATGTACTTTAGTTAACAAATGCCTTGTAATTTTTTTTTTTAAAGCACTTTATCACTCAAGTGACTGTCTCGTATCTTATTATTTCCTCCTATCAAAACAGAGTAAAAAGCACTGCAGCGCTCTGACTGACCAGCTTTGGGCCTCGGGGATTCAGCCACCACGCATCAACGCTAAATCATTACGTGCTCGCTCAATCAATCTTGTCATGACACAAAGGGCTTTCATTGTCCTTGTAAACACATCTTTGGAGTTTTTGCAAGAGTTTAGGTGCGGCCATTCGGAGGTTGAGTAACCTGCATTGTGGACCTGGGAAGGTTAGTCGCCATTAAGATCTCCATTAGTCACTTTTAAGCCTTTAATGCCGTTATTGCTTGATGAAATCACATCATGTACTATTCTATCGTTCCCGTAAATTGTTGTTTTTCAGTGAAACCACCATTTTTTATTTTTTTTATTTCACACAGCATTATGTCAACTGCATAAAAATGTATTAATAGTGTCATGGTATGTAATAAGATCAAGTAATTCATGCAAACAGTGTCTTCTCATATTTTATTTCCACAAGATGCACACATTAATCGGCCTTTTGCATGTTTCCACCTGCGAGTCGGCAGCACTTTTAAGAGAGGTACTTAATTGTGAGAGGTATCCGCCTCCCTTCCATTACCGCGGCATTAGCGGTCACTTTGCGCGGTTATCCATGTAAATAACTACCATTTTTATTAACTTTTCTTGACACCGTTTTTCTTTTAAATTGCCTCTTTTTTTCTTTTTTTTTTTATGGTCCGCTTTTTCACGATAATTGCATTTAAGTAAATTATTGCACACACGGCTGGTTGTAAAGTGTTTGCAGAGGAGACAATAAAGCACCTCCTGGGCCATGCACGCATTCATGTGCTCTCGGAGACATCTTTTGCCAGGGTATGAAGTAATGGTTATACAATTCAAAACACATTTCACATATGGTGCTTTAAAGGGGGAAATTGCTCCTTTGGAAAATACATATGAAAGGTTAAAACAACAGAGTTTTAATCTTGTAAAGTCTCCTTAATTTTGGTTTTGTTCTCTTTAGATAAGCCGAAATTGGGCCTGAACTGTCCCCTTCCACGCGGCTGTGTTGCAACAGGTGCGGCCCAGTGTCTCCTCTGATGGATATAATAGCTGCTCTCTGGCTGGGATTCTCAGAGGCCGCGTAATCCAGCCCTAATCTCCCTGTAATTCAGGGAGGATTGGGTTCTTCAGATGAGCAAGTGGAAACCTTTCGCTGGTGTGTGAGAGCTGAAGACGTCTATATTGGCCCTACATGAAAACCAGGCACAGGTTTGTTTTTTCATCCGCGTCTCTGTTTTCTTCTTCTTTTTTTTAATCCGTTTTGGTCTGCGTCCAAAATCCATATTCAAGGCTTTGGTTGTAAAGACAACTGCTGTTTGTAGTGTCGCTACTGTCAGAGCGGACGTTTTTTCCCCACTCGGTAACAAGCTTTTATATTGAAATCTTAGAAACATCATGAATATCACTTTTCTATAATCACACACTGGTTATTCACACATTGTACATTTATACAAATGAAACATGTCCTCACAGTCAAAATAGATATGTTAGGTTATTGCAACATCTTCCAAAAAGAATCTTTCTAAAATGTGTATTAAAAGCACATTAAGTTATTCACTATGAGTGAGCCATTTTAGATATGGCCTTTAGAGTGTAACTCTGAAACACTTGATGGTTACAAAAAGTTCAAACTGTTATGTTTTATTTCCATTCGTATTAATAAATATGCTCCTTGATTGGAGGATTAGCCTAAAATTGTTTTTGTTTAATTGATTAAATGACCCCATTAGTGTTCTAACAATAGAATATTTCCTGGAACTTTTCTACTGACGTCTTATCAATTGTGATGTGACAGTTAATAATAATTATCGTACAAAAACACGGCATTCAAAGTTGAATTGCAAAATGACACATTTGTGTACAGAAGTGTTTCACACGACACTGACCCACTGACAGCGTTATGAATTCACTTTCTCGGTATTCTGATTTCTTTATTTCCCAGACCGCATTGTGACTCCATACGGCATCAGATGGATTCAGATTGTATCGATCTTCCCCACGCACGCGGCGTACAAACGTCTTTCCTCTGATTCCGGTGTGTGCCGTCTTCAGTGAAAACTTGGTGCGATTCACAGCTGGGTTTTTTCTCCCATGCAATAAATATCATTTATTGGATGACCATATTTACCAACAACTGTCACAGGTGGAATAACTGGTGCTTTTCATTTCATTGATCTCAAGAGCGACTGACTGACCAATAAAACGCAATGCATCATGGGGAAGAAGAAACCTTGGCAGGGGGTAAATGTTTTCGTCCGATTCACAGTCGGGATGCTGCGGTGCCCTTACATTACTATTATAGATTGGTTGTGTTTATGTATTACAACTGCCATTGTTTCTTCTTCTTCTTCTAAAAAACAAATACATCTGCATGATATCAATGACTCAATAATAAAGAAATGTAATTTCTGAAACCAGAAGTTTTGAAACCTATTCTTGCATTACAGCGAGGCCCATCCCTTTGAACATGTTTTCTTTCTCTTCAAAAAAGGAAACCAATAAATACTCGACTGTATGTTTGACTTCCTGGGTGCGTGTGTCAGTAAATAGTTACAAATGGCTGCTGACTGAACAGGATGCTTTCTGCTGACATGTGTCACAGTGTCATCGGTTCAACTCACTCGGTGCACTAAGCTCACCGAACGAGTTGCTGTCAACGCAAACCAACCTCGCGCAAACACACACACAAACACACACACACACACACACACATGCAGCAAAATGCACACGCCTATGTATGCACACGCGTACACAAAGATCAGCCAGGATTACTGTCAGATGACAGGGTGACTGCCTGAGCAATCCACATACATGTGCCAACAATTTCCTCTCACCTGGGAACAAAGAAGGGGGGAGGAAAAGAGAAAAAAAGGGCAGAAGATGATGGGGAAGAACATCTTTTTGGAGGGAAAGAGGGTGAAAGAGAGAAAAAACGTGTTTATTTCCTTCTGTATTGTACAGATGATGGATTTATTGTCTCGTAAAAAAAAAAAGAATGTGTAAGAAGGTTCCTTGTCTAATAGCTATTGAGAAACTGAACACTTCGTGAGATGGAAATCTACAATGATACAGTTTTTTTGTTTTTTTCAATGTGGGAGGTCTCCAAGATCACTTTGAGGTTGTAATCCAATTAAGAAAACAATAATTTATGTGTGCACTGTGCCAGAAGGGTCTGCAAGACCTTTGTTCTCAATAACTCAGGCCTGTAATGCCTATTTTTTATAAATGAGGTCTTCAGTGATTGAACTGCTGGGAAAAAAACACTTACGAGAAGCGACTTGGTACTTTTATTTAATCTTTGAATCAGCAGGCATTTTAGAGTCAAATAGATAAAAGATACAAATCCAAATAAAACGCACATCTTATGTGCAAGACAAGCAAAACCATGAACAAAAAGGACTTTGTGCCACTCGTATGAATTTCCATCTGGACAGAAACTTACTGTCAATACATTTTACTCAATGTGCGGAAAAAAGAGTGTCAAGGATGACAGTTAATGTAAAACACAGAAGTATCAGGTGTATCTCTTGGCTGAGCCTCCGTTTGGGTAACCTGGCACACTGACAACAACATACAATGAAGTGTGCACATGCACCACAAATCCATAACACCCTGTATGAGTAATGCTCCTGTATTTACAAGATGAAAGGGTTATTGTGCATGTTTGTGTGCAGTCGGAGTCAGCACACGTGCATATTAAAATGCACGCATGTATAATAAGTGTAACCGGTATATTCTCCTTCTGGTGTTGTCGTCCAGCCTATAACGCTGGACGTGCACTGTGCCCTGCCCTTGTCTTAAAGGCTAAGTAAATCATTTGTGTCTCTCAGAACGCGGAACACTGGTTTTCTTTGTGCCTGGCCACTGGAGCTCACAGAAATGTACCAGATGTGTTTTGAGTCTGTGTTGATAAAGATAGCAACCAGTAGTTGTCCCGGAACAATAGCCTCCATTGTGTCTTGTCTTCTGCTGACTCACCCTGAATACCTGCTAAAGTGATGCATCGCTAATGACAGCATTTTGTGTTTAATTAGCTTGGACGTGTGTTTCAAGTGAAATAAAACGATGCCTCATGGCTTCCTGAGAAAAATGCGGATTTATAGGCTGTTTTTATTGTTGTCGTCGTGCACGGCTGCGTGAATGCACGTTGAAATTCAACAGCATATTATTTTCTTTCTTTTTTTTTTACCGTAAACTTGCACGTGGCACAGAAGGGGAGGAGCTTCTTGTCCACAGTCTACAGTCTACTACTAGAGAACAAATTCTAATTTAATCTCATTCTATAAACTACATGCAGCAACAACATGGACTCACAATGGAAAAATAGTAAGTTATTTGTCTTTTAATATGTTCCAGTCAGCATTAGTGGATTCCCCTGAAGTGTCTCTGCAGTATCTCGTAACTTCACAGGGATGAGTGGACGTGAGCCCCAGAATCCGTGGTGCTGACAGCACCGGAGTGATTTAACAGCAGGGAGCGTCAAGAGGAGGGATTCAAATACCAGGGCCGGTCTGAAGGAAAGGAGAGTGGAAATATGAGAGAAAAAAAGTATAACTGTGTGGTTAAAAGACCTAGTAAGACATTTGTGCTATCTCCGATATCATATCTGAGATGCAATAAGACACATCCCGCCTATAATCCTTCTTTGGTATTTAAAAACAAAACATTCCCAACTACAAAGTTTATTCTGACAATTATGTATATTGTATTTGGATTGCGTGTCAATGTGTAGCTTCTCTGACAAAACAAAGAGAACATTCCCTTTTGAATTGGACTAAAACCAGTGATCCCATCCTTCAACAGTTGGGAAAGCATTTTTTCTTTCAGACTCCCTGAAATTCAACCCTTTTTAAAAGTGATCAAAGGTCAAAGCCACGTTTAGTTAACTTCGTCTGACAAGCTGACCTTTGACACGAGCACCCCGCCGCTCCGACTGCTGGATGAGAAGTAAAACTAAGACAACACCCTCCTCTACACCTTTCTGTTGTTTTTGATCTCATTCTCCTGCGCACCATGAAATCAGTTTTCCCCCCACAGCCAAGAGTCACAAATGCCTCGTGTGTGTGTGTGTGTGTGTGTGCGTGTGTGTGTGTGTGTGTGTGTGCGTTTGAAGGCCAGAAGGGTCATCGGTCTCCTCCATCCTCTTTCTTCCCTCTCCGACGTCCCAGAATGCCACAGCACATGAGAGGACTGAGGATTAGAGAAAGTGTCCTCTCAGATGACTCGTCCATCTGTCCCCGGGATCGAGTTATAAGGAGTTGTGATATTGGGCCGATTCATTTCAATCAACAGCAGATCCAATTCAAATAAGCCCCTCAACTGTGAGGAAAATCCCCCCCCAGAGGCTCTGTTACCGCGTTCGTTTGGGTTGAAGAAAAATAGCACGGTGACATTTTTTTTTTTCCCCGTCTCTCTCGTGTTCTTTCGTTCGCCGCTCGACCAGCGTGGCTGTTCCTTTGCAACATTATTTTCCAAACCTAATAGTGAGGCCATTTTCATCATGTCTTCATCGCTTCTTCCCTGTTTTCGCCTCCAGTTTGGTGGCTAATCCGGAAGCACCTAGTCCCTATTCATCATGGAAATTGAATCATTACCACCCACACCACAGGAAAGAAAAACATCATCATTGTCTAATGCATTTTGTGGCTGCATTTATAGTGATTGCCATTATGCATTTTAACTGATGCGAAGGGTTAATGATAATGCTTTGATCTCCGCTCGTTGGCTTCAGATGTGACCTTTTGAAGATGTCCATGTTTCAGCTCCGTTAGAAGCGTCCCACAGGAAGACGTCCCGATATATCCCTATATAACTTATAACTTGTAACTTTTCTCAAGAAAATATTTATACTATTATATTGTGTTATATATTGTATGAATTTAAAATAATCCTACATTGTTGATCCTAAATATATCAGTATCATTACTTTTAGCTCAATTAGTTCTTGATCTTAACTTGGTGGTTCCTCGAGCCTCGAGAAATGTTCAACATTTGTATACACACAAAATAAAAGCTTTAAGATCATTTCAAATGTATCATCTATTTGTATTAAAGACGAAAGGAAGAAAACACACAATATTAGCAGCAAGTTATGAATTGCAAACACAACAGAAGGTTTGCTATGCCCCGCCTCCGCTGGATGGCATTTTCTCCCCGTGTGAAGCTTTTTCTGCTCATACACATATACAACACATCTCACAGCAGTTCATGAAGTACTCACATAATTAATATCTAGTGGTTCTTGTACACCGACACACATGTTCCATATTTTTCTGTGTTGCTCAGCACAATAATGTGTTTCAATACAAAGTATATTTTCGAGCCTGTTGCACGTCTCTTTCTGTCAGTTTACAAAAAAAACACCTCATTAGGTTTTGGGGGAACCTTCATAAATGCATCGCTTCACAACTAAACTTTGAGACACGCAGCCTCAAATACCAGTTTGACCAATCTATCCCCCCACCACCCCCACCCACCACCACCGCCACCATGAGAGGTCTTTCTGAACAGACTATTGGCATTAATTTTGTGCTGAGTGACACGAAAAAGAAAAAACAGGAAAATGTGTGTTCTTGCAAGACTGGGTCGGCACATAATGCCGTTTACCAGGAACATTTACCACAGTCAATTATTTGAATAATGAATCTTTGATTTCACACAGTGGCAGACAGAAGCAGCTTTTTTCATCACTGTAAGCGAGGTCACCGTGGTCACCGCCTGCAAGTTAAGAGTGGAAAAATGTATAATCAGTAGTGGAAACACGAGTCCAAACTGTTTGAATCACTCCATGAGATTTTGTTGAGCACACAGTCATAAATGAGCACACAAAATATGCTGTTCTAGCAGCATGCGAGATTAGCCGTACAGACAAGACACAGAGAGAGATGCACATTCACTCGCACACGACCAAACACAAAAGCTCCTGGAGATAATAATAATAATAATATTAATGTAATGCTATATTACATGTCATCTCCCCATCGTAAAAACAGACGTCGATCATAAGTCATGACGGGAAGCTCATCGTCCCGTCAATGTGAGAGTTTAACACCAATTATAAATCACTTGTGATTCACGCTTAGGAGTGCAAAGCAGGAAGCACAGCGATGAATGCAGGCGATCGGCTCATCGTCAAACACAAATTCAAACTCATAAGCTTAAATATGCTGCGGCGCCGCTGCGTTCCAGCTGAAAGAACCAGCTAAATACTTAACCCGCTGAAATCTGTAAACAAACCATGTGTGAGCTGAGCTGCAGCCGTAAACGGGGTCAATGCAGAGGGGTCAAATTAGCAAAGAGATAATATCGTCAGTATTTGGCTCAGGATGTGTTATTCATCGTCGAAGAATGTATTTTTTTCATTGGCCCTTCCCTCTTGACACCTGCTGACACTGTGATAGAGTGTGTCTTGTTGTCAGTTAACACACACACACGCACGCACACACACACACACACGCATACACATTCTAGGACATATAACGCACCAACGTATCCCTCTTCCATCTGCCATGCCCTTGTGTTTCATCACCTTTAAGTGCTTATGAAATGATCTATATTCACTGATGGCTCAGAGCCTTTTCCTTGTGCTTCACCAGCCAGCAATGTTGTTTGTGCAGGCAGTCCTCGGGGCAAAGAGAGCTCACCTTGTCAGGGCTAAGGACAGAGCTACACCTCCTTGTCCTCGCTCCACTCCCCTACTCATTTTTTCCCCTTTTCCCCCAGCATCTCTTCTAATTTTCCAACTCGTGGATGTGTGTTTACGTGCGTTGTGAGTGACTGTGTGTGTGTGTGTGTGTGTGTGTGTGTTTTCGGGCCTGTGCGTACACCCCGAGTGCATGGCGCGGCGCCAGATGCGGGCAGATAACATCTTGAAGGAAACATTACAGAACTGCATACCCATTTCAGATTTCTCAAATGTTTATAGCAACCAGCGCCACAACAGGTGGAGATGGATGAACCGTTGGCAGTCCTGCTCTTCATGGAGCTGTGGTTTGTGATGCCTCGTGACAGCAAGTCAAGAGGAACTGACTCACTTGAAGCACGTTCCGTAGAAAGAAGGTTTTGTCTGCAGCGGAGAAAGGATTGGATGTGCGGCCGTAAAAAAAACGTGCAAAAAGTGCACGCTCTCTTATTACTGAAGGGATTCACAATACATACACTGTGCATAGCCTTTGTTTGTTTGTTTGTTTATTACTCCCCGTTATGGGACTTCTTGGACATCACAGTTGCGATTCATTTAACGGAAGCCGTCCACAAAAACTCCTCCTGTCTGCGACTTGTAATTTGCACTTCTTCAATCATGACAATCACGAGCGACTTCGTGTTGTATTTTTCCTTTTTTCTTTTTTTGAATAACCCGCAGATTAGTCACGCATGAACCCGCCCCCACGTGTAGCAGCTTGTGCGCGAGGCTTTGTGCACAGCTGTTTCAGCACATCTTCAAAAAAAGAAAATCTCCTTCTAACGACGGGCGGCGCGATCGTCTTCTAAAAAAAATAATCGATAACGCAGAATGCAGATGCAATTAGAAGAATACCGAGTTTAGTTTCATTCATAAAACCACATATGGGAGTCAGTAACAGCTAGCTAGCGGAGAGCATGCCAGCGCGTCGGCTCCGCCCCTCCGCCCCCGCTCTGTTAAATCCACCCCTGGAGCTGACGGATGACCCCTGGCTGCTCCCTGACATCAGCCGAGGCAGAAATGCACAGAGCCCCTTCACAGGATCAACGGCATGCTCTGCTGTCAGAGCGGGTTGACAGAGGACAGGCTAAACATGCTGAGGAGATAGAAGCTCCTCACAGCTTGCCAATCACAAATAAATACCACATCCTCTGTTTCTTTTTCTCCCCCCCCCCCCCCCGAGTGGAAATATTTGAAGAGAGGACAGATCGCTCACCTGAGCTCATTACCTGCCTGCTGGGCCACAACACCGCACAATTTAAGTGACATTAAGACCTTCTGTACACACACACTTTACTCCCCGCAGGAAGAGGGGGGGGGGGGTAAAGTGTCCAACTGTAGAGAAAAGGAAAAGTCGACTGTGCCCGGATTTGTGTCAAAAAGAAGTCTTATTCAAAGAAATGTTGACAAGGAGGAAGTTTTTTCTGAGCTCTCGGAGAAGAAGAAAAAACACCATAAAAAGGTGTCTGAATGTGAATGGAAGACGGAGAAAGTCTGTCGAGGAAGGCGAGGAACACACAGAAAGAGGGAAACACACTCTCACATTTCCTCGGTTCACTTTGTTTTTAGTTCGGTCGGGCACAGGCATATGAAATGAGCTTTCGACAAATACGTAATTGCTCAGTCATTCTGCCACTCGGTTGATCCCACATTACACAGCCGGCACTGTTGCACGTTCCCCCCCCCCCCCGACACCCCCCGACACCCTTTGACATTTCCTTGGCTTTTAGAGCGGCTTCCTTCATAAACTCGAGACTGTGTGTAAAATGTGGATTACAAGCCCATTGAGCTCGGCTTTTCATGGAGTCTAAATTAAGTCCATTAGGCGCTGCTCTTTGTTTACCATTAGGGAGTGAGAGCTTTGACAAATGAGATGTCATAAGAAAGAGAGGTTGAGAAAATATATGAGTGAGGAATAAACCCTTTTGTTTGTGCAGGACTGGTACAGTCTCGGGTATATTTTAACTTGAAGAATATTAAGGACAGTTGTTTCAACTTGCAAGTGTTCTGCCTCGCCATGGAAGTTGGAAAGGCAAAACTTTTCTAGATTGATTCAGCAATTGATTTTCCGCCAGCTGTAAACATTCTCCCCTTGTACGCCATGCGTTCTATCTGGAAGGTTTGATTTGTGGCTTTAAAGCAAAGTGATGCAGAGCACCGTAAAATGTCTTGACTTAAATGGTAAATGAGAGTACATCTCTCAAAGGCCAGACCAGGTCACAGAAGGAAGAAAAAAAACAGCGGGCTTTGGTTGGATTTTGTATGGATGACTCCCTTGAACTCAGCTGTCGCTGAGAATGAGTTACGATCACAGTGAGAAACTCTGTCAGTGTGCACCACCCACATAGCCCTCACTCTGGGTTTGTCTATCCAGTTGTTGCTGTTGTTTTTATGCCTTTTGTATAATATTTGATGGAATCACAGACAGTGTCTGGAACAGGAAGATTTAAAAAAAATGCCTCAGGCTTTTACATTAACTTTTAGTTTTGCAGTATTAATCATCAAACATGAAACATTTCGCATACTTGGTAGGAGCTTTTGCTTTTATCTGGAAAGCAACAACAACAGAGGAAATACAATGATTGCTCAGACCAGTTATCCAAACCACGTATTGATCATGATCACTATGAGTGTGAAATAATTGGTTTCGCTCTCCAAAATCTAATGAACATATATGCAATGGGCAATTTTGGGGAAATTATTTGAACCTTCACATTTTCTTTTTTTTATTCCAAAAACAGCGGTTCAGATCATTTAAAATGTGTCTGCTTCCATTTTAATGCCTTCCCAGGCAGCCACTCGCTTCCATTCGTTTCAACAGGACGTGAAAAACATTCTCGAGACGCTTGAAACTTCCTTGAGCTGCGTAACCCATCGCAATGAACATTGTCTATTCAAATGTTTTGTCAAACTTACATTGTAGTTAGGGCTGCACGGTGGTGCAGTGGCCTAGTACTGTCACCTCACAGCAAGGGTTCAATCCCCAATCCCGGGCGGTCCTTCTGTGTGGAGTTTTCCCCCAAAGTCCAATGACATGCAGCTCAGGTTAATTGGAGACATTGGCTGTGAATGTGAGCGTGAATGGTTCTCTGTCTCTATACGAGCCCCGAGACAGACTGGAGACCAGTCCAGGGCGAACCCTGCCTTCGCCCAATGTCAGCTGGGCTAAACATTTTAAACTGTGATTGACTGTTAACGGTTTGTGTTGTCACGACTGAAAGTTCACATTTAGGTCACGTGATGACACCGGAGACAGTTCCACTCTGCTTCTGCAAAAATCAACAATGACCTTATCTCCACATGGTGACTGCAGTATTATTAAGATATTTTACGGTTAGAGGTTTTTCGCCTTCGGCAAAAAAAAAAAAAAAGTTGCTTATTTTGCTACAGGCCCATCTATCACCCTCACCGTCTATCTAATTACATTGAGGCACACTATGTCCTGCATTAGCAGGTAAAACGTTGGCTATAGTAAATCAAGAGGTGCAGAACAGCTGGAGGACACTCCCAAGGAAACTGGGTTGGCTTTAAAGATCTGAATCATTGTACAATTAGTGGACCTTCGAGTTTAGATTCAATTCATTCACTTTTTTTTTCTTTTTTTATACTAAAGACATACAAAAATGGGAAGTTCATGTGGTTTACAACTAAGGAGAAAGACATTGCAAACTGGCCTATCCGTTACATCCACACATGAAAAGGCTGTTACCAGTTGGAGTTAAGTCATCACTGACTGGGATCTCAGTGGAGGTCTGTGGGGTTTGGGGGAGTCGGCAGTAATTTGGACACAGCAGCACACGGTAGCTCCTGGGTAAAAGTCAACTGACAGGTCTATTACTGCCCATCTCCTCAGCAGGCGGATGTACACCCCTGAGCTAGTGATCATGACTTCCACAACAAGCCCTTCAATATCCCTGCAGCAAAACACACACACACACACACACACACACACACACACACACACATGTGCTTACTGGTTGATTTATGAGCTTGAGAGCCTGGAGGTGGGAGGCAGTGTCGTCGTCTCCCAGACATGTTGACCAAAGCATGAGCTATCAAAAGACGACAGGGAGGCGGGCTGCACTGCAATTAAAGCACTAAATACGTTAGGCTGAAAGATCCCACAGTACATCAACAAGGGATGATCTGAGAAATGATTTGGGCACTTAGTCCCAAAGCATCTGTGTTAACGATGATTGCGTAAATGACGGAAGTGATTGGAAGAAAATCTGATTCATATGGTCCTGGCAACACATGAATGCTTCTTTGTGTTGTTTCCCAGTTGTTAATTTACATTTTAGATCCTTCTTTTGGAAGAAAACTAAATCCAGGTACTATCTCAATCGGTGGAGGTCCTTGCATGTACTTGTTTTCTTTGGTTGTTACACTTCTTTGTCTTCCTTCTCTTTCATATTGATTTTAAAAAGAAAGTAAATGTGTTCGATGACTTCCATTTATATGGAATCTACATTAATCTTGTATTTGTTTATATCTGTGCAAGTGACCTCTAGTGGATAATAGATGGTGCGTGATGTTTACATGAAGGTAGTTTCACTCGGGATACCTCTCAGCTGTTAGCAAACAGGTTGTGGATTAAACCACGGTCGCCATCTTGTTTTTTGCATACAGTTTACGGAGGTTTACTGGAGCGTAAAGACGCCATCTACGGCTCTGAATGGTGACCTGTCAATCACATGGTAGACACACCCTTTAAATCATACACTGTTTTTATTGTTTATTTTACTGTAAATGGCACCATCATTTACTAAATGGACATAATGCTGTATTGAAGAAGATTAAAGAGCAATTGCCACCATCACAATGTTTACTGAGGTAAGAATTATTTATTTTTTCCTCATAGACTTCTATACAATCAGACTTCAACCAGACGCCCTCTGATGGCCAGTAGAGTAAATGCAGGTTTAAAGCGGTTGCCACCCGGGTTAAACAGGGAAATAATGTGTTTCCCTTTTAGTATTAGATCAACTGTATCTTAAGGCATTTATTTTCACTTGTACTAACGCAATCAAAGATTAAAGTTTGGATCTGAATGATTGAATGCAAAGAACATTGAGGACATACCCAGATATAAACTTTCTTGGTAGATTAATCAGAGCCACATGTCTTTGTACTTGTTAATTCTTGAAAAGTTTTACATGACACATAATTGCTTTAACGCACGTCTTAATCATCATATTCATAACAACAGGTACAGTCAGCCACATTTCTTCCACATGCTCCTCAGAGAGGAGGTGAGCCCCATGACACTGCCCATGATTACTGCCTCCCTTATTGAAGACAATGGAGAGCATTATGCGCGTTGTAGAACGCCTCCACCTTTATTGACATAGGTAAGCCCTGCTGTTGCTCCTGCACTCAACATTTAGAGATAACTTCCTCTGTCATGACACAAATGAGGGTGACACACCGCGAGCTACGCCCGCTCCCCCCTCTCAAATCGGCCCGTGCGTACACTAAGCTGACAGGTGAAGGTGTGCAATGGATGTCTTAGTGGGGTGGAGGGGTGTGGGGGTGTGTGGGGGTGTGGGGGGGTGGGGGGGCTGGCTAGCGTTGACACCACTCCACTCCTGTGACCTACGGCTGAACTTGGTCTTGTGAGAAAAGAACAGGTTCTCCAATTAGGCCCGCCAGTGTTTCACCTCGCCACACAACAATTAGCCTTGAGGAGCTCAGCAGCCTGTGGAGACTTGCAACGCGCGGTTCCTTGCAGAGCTGCCTGCCTGCCTGCTTGGCAGCCAAAGCCTGTGTTTTCACAAAGATATTTAATAAGAATATGATGTTGCTGCAATTAAGGCAGACACCCTGAAACGGTTTCAAAGGCTTTTGTTGTTTAAGCCTTAATTTGAACAGGTGTTGAGGTTGAGTCTGAGCTCACTACATGAGCCTGGCAAACTGCAATTCTGAATAAGTAATTTATATATTCCAAATTAATTGCTACTGTATGTGCCAAAAGTTGTTAGAATTAATTATTGTAGACCTAATGCATATTTCTCGTGCCTTTAAACAAGCAGTTGAAAGTAGTACTTATTTGAGCAATGTGTACTTATGACGAAAAACAATAAAAATAGAAAAAATAAAACATTAACTTTTACAATCAACACTTGAAAATGATGAAGTCACTTGCAAATGACACGCTATAGTACCAAATGTAAAGCATACTTTGGTGATTCATTTTTACCTCTTTACTTATAGGATTTCATTAAAAAAATATTTTTATTCATTTTACAAAATGTTTTGCATTGCATTGTTTGTAGGAATCCATGTGCGCACCTTTCAGGGCTTACTTTACACTTTATACATATCTGTTTCAGTGACTTTATTAGTATGATTTATTATATGCTAGTGCCCCCTATACCCCTTCCAAAAATATTCAACTCCAATGCTTTTAATATTGTAATTCAAAAATACATATATTTATTTATAAGCTTTGTTGGCCCTTACATACCGTTGAACATAATAATAAAGATATCCCCATTTAGATAGTTTCTGGTAAGTGCACTATATTGACACCAAATCAGTCATATACTGTATGTACATATTCACATGTGATGTAATCACACTCACCAATCATGTAGAAGTTATATTTATTCTTGTTAATAGGCTCAAACGGCGATACTTAGATTACTTTTTTTATGAGAAAAGGACTGCAGAAAAGAATCCGGACGTAGAAAACAGTTATTTGGGCGAAAAGCTACGCTCGAATCGGCACATTTTCGACAACCATTTGGCCTTTCTTTTTTTTCTTTTTTTTTTTTTCTTTTTTTTTTTTTTAAGTGATGAAGCGAGTTCAAATCAGATACTGAAAGAGTCAGATGTTCAATAATACTTCTTGGAAGTGGCGGAGCCTCTGCCAATGAACGCACACGTAAGAAGCATACTTCGAATGTGTACACAAGGCGTTGAAGCGCCGTGCGCATAACTCACTGCTAACCTGCGCCGTTTGCTTTACAAACCATCCATGTCCGGTATCAGGCACTAAAAATACACTTGAGCCTCGCACGGGGTCACGGAGGAGCCCTCACGAGCCAGCGTGTTTGCTCTACGGATAGAGATGATAAATGTCACAGCGAGAAACGTCATTCATGGTGAACTTTGACTGCGGATAATACATTGTCAAAAGCTTCCTCGGTAATGGATCTGCCTGAACTTCAACCTGCCAGTTCTACTGTAACTGTTTGATTTACACACACTTAGAATGACGTGACAGAAACATCCGACCTGCAAGACACTTTAATTTGTTGATGAGCAGTTTTGTGAGAGACACGCCAAAATAGATGAGAATGTCTGGTTGCATTATGCAAAGTGGAGCATGCGTGTGTGACGCATTTCACATTCATTCACCAAAAGATCCAAGCAAGTGGAATTTTAAATGATTGCTGTTTTATTCAGTGTATTTAAATACGTAAACACACACTTGTACATGGTAGAAAGGATTGTACACAAACTTAAAAAAAACTGCAAACAAACTTAGCAAACAAACATTATTTACATCAGAAAAATACTGCACTTTTTTTTAATATATGGACACAATAACAAATAAAAATAAATCGTTTGGTGTAATTCAAAAAAAGTGAAACTCTTTAATCACAATTCTTTGCGGGGGTGGGGGGGGGATGGAGAAGACGGGAGAAGTTGGAAGAAGTCAGTTTCAGGCAGTTATGTTAATGTGAGTTTAACTGTTTGGGGTACTCATGCAACGCCTGCAGGCGGAATAGGTCTGAGATTTTAAATGTTCAGCATTCGCCGCACATCTTTTGGCACAGGCTATGATTTATGCCCTTTGAGAACCTCTGACAGGTTAAGAGTCTCAGTGGCCTCGTGGCAGAAAGTAGAGTCCTCCTGACTCCCATGAAAGGAGTAAAAAGATCAGGGACAGCAGTAACATTACACATACAAACTATTTTAATCCAATCTAAAACAGCAGTTAAAAATACTGTTTTACATATATATCTGAAAGAACATATATTTTAAACTTTATACACATTTCTACAGTATGATACAGTGTATGGCTTGGCAGAAATATTGTTTTTTTCTTCTCTTTTTTTTCAGATTGAAAAAATAAAAAAACGAAAGCTTTACTCACCATATAATGAAACATTTGCGCCTTAAAGCAGTGCAGAGGAACTCCACAGTAAACATAGAGGTGCTCTTCAAAACTTTACAACTCTGTCTCCAAAAATGGAACTTGTAATCAAAAAGGTTTTACTGTAAAAAATATACTTATTATATCAACACTTTAAAAGCTTTTTTTCCTCTGAGACCGACCAAGGCACTGTGGCCATTGAATAGTATCTAGTTGTTGGCAGTGAAGTGATTTATAGTACATAGAAACATAGAGACACTACAGTAAGGCAAATATTGATACTTTGGCACATGCACGTTGTGAGGCAGCTCGGCGGACCGGCGGCGCATTTGATCGTTCATGTTCGCACAATAAGGGGGTGCAGCGATGCGAGTCTCGCTTCGACTCACCTGACCTTACGTTTGACAGATTTACACTCCTTATACCAGGGTCCTGCTCAAATACAGGCCACATATTCACCAGTGCAATCAGTGTGTATAGGCATTTTAGCCCTCGCTGTGGTACATTATCGAATACACGAGGAAATCAACACCAAAAAAAAAGGCTGCGTTAGGTAACGATTGGATTCCAGCAATATGTTTTCCAGTCAAATTCTCTCTAAACGCCACACAGGCTTTTTACAGTGATCCTGAGGCACTAATTGTTTTCAGGTAGGCATCAGTCTTTGGTTATTTTTGTTCTCGCTTAGCTGGCTGGATGAGTCTCCGACTGCATCAGAGGCGGCAGCTCTCGCTCGGATTCCTCCATCGCCGCGGCCGGATCGTGAGTTACTGAGCTGAGATCCTGAGGTTCCAGCTGAGACGCCTCTCCTCCGCGAGCCAGCGCCGCTTCCTTTGTCGCCCTCCTCATCCGATCCTCTTCCTCCGCCTTCATTCGTTGCTCTTCGGCCTCTATTTCCTCCGTGGTGGGGATGGAGTTCTTCTTGGGTCTTCCCTTGGGCTTGGTCGGGGCCTCATGACCTCCTTTGAGCACCTAGAATAGCACACAGACAATCTTAGTGGACTGGTAATAAATGGCAGCAGCAGTCAAAGGCAACGCTGGCTATTATAGTAATTAAGAGAAGACGTATCGCTGCTGGCTGCCCCTCGTGCACTCATTCATCTTTAATGATTTCAGGTCCTTTTTGTTCTCTGAGTTGTTGACCCTTGCCGTCATCATCGGTCACGTCTCACACCACACCCTCTCTCCTTGTCATACGGCTACCTTAATGCTAAAGTTCAGCACCATACGTGAAACACTTTTGGACAATGTTTTTTTTCTTTTCTTTTAAGAGAAAAAAAAAAAAAGATAACAGGAGTCTCTTTTTTTTTTTTTTTTTACAACAACCCAGACATGCTTTACTGTGTCTCTTACCATTTTCTTCCACTTCATACGCCTGTTTTGGTACCATGTCTTCACCTGGAGCTGTGTGAGGCCAAGTGACTGGGCCAGGTCTAACCTGAAAGAATCACAAACAAAACAAACGGCAACATTACGTCGACGTTTCGCCAGTTGCCGTGCCAGTAATGCCGTGGCCGGGTGCCACATACCAATCACGTGCTTTCAAATTAATCTGCACGTTTCTCAAAAGCACTAGGAGGAAGGTTGAATCCGTCTCCCGCTGACAGGATGATGAGAACTGTGGCACTAATTTTGGTTTATACCTTTCCACCAAATATATAATGCAGCTTCATGCCTAGGAGGTTGCCAGCAGTGCGAGCTGAAGTACAGTATAAGACCTGTCTTAAAGTCTTAAACTCTGTCTTTGAATCTCACATCAAAGCTGCCCGTAGCTGGAGTTTGACACTGTACACCTGCAGCCCAGGAAACACCGCTTGAATTGAAACATCTGTACTGGGGTCAGTAATCCAAACACGGCGCTTGTACAATAGGTGCCGTTGGAAGAAAATTTGCGAATGCATCCACCACATGTGTTGATCCATGACTAATAGGGCTATTGGATGCTGTGTAATGGGATATTCCAGGAAGGGACAGATAAAGTGAACAAGGCATCCATTTGTAAAGGAAAGGAACGGTTATCTGGATTTATTTTTTATTTTTTTTTAAATGAGATTTCCTCTTCCTTGCTCTTCTCAGTCGTTAACAGTCAGATGAAGGGGTTCTCAGGCCCCACACCCCCACACCCCCTTCACCCCCCAGTGAAAAGAACTGGCTTTCATTTGATGGTGAAAGTGGAAGCCGAGACGGCGCAGAATCTAAAAAGGCAGAGCAGCATGATTCGCAGGATCATCTACATAACTTAATACCGTCCATAAAGAGCTGCGTGTGTGGTTTTTGTGTGCGCGTATGTATCTGCACTTCAAAAGGCCACCAGATACACAGGCAATCAAACTGTCTATCAAACTTCACAAGCATGTGTGCCTCAGTCTATGGCAGTTCACGACTGGAGGTAAGGAAAAGTAATTGCAGAAAAGTAAAACACCCCTCTTGTTCATGGTCATTAGCTCTCGATGGATAGAAACCACCCGGCAACAGAAACAGTGTTTGAATTGCTCCCTCCAGGCTACCGCGAGGCTGCCATTTTGTCCCATGCTTCCACCTTTCACCAAGGAATCTTGGGTGTAGCTGAGAACCTTTTTTTTTTTTTTTTTTTTTTTTTTTTTTTATAATGATGATGATGACAGTGAGGATTATTGAGACGCTAATTATTATAATTGGAACCTGTATAAAACCATTGATGCGATATGATAAAAAATAATTAAGTCCTTTTTCAGGGGTTATTTTTTTTGGTTTTGGTTCCTCTCGTCTGTGTCGTCTCAATTCACAGCCGCTCAGGTTTCCGAGGGAGAGAAAAGACAAGTTATCTTTGGATCACAACAAACCAAAGTAGGGGAGCTCGCCACACCTTTTGATGTGGGGCTTTAAAAGAAAGGCTTTTCTCTGTTGATGTTTTTCCGCCAGCTGGGTATTTAATTAATTTCAAACACAGCGTCAGAATCGGATATTTTGACAGGACACAGTATTTTTGGCACGGCCACTTGGTTGGTTTTGATCACCGAGTTGTGCTCAGCCTCGTGGCTTCTGCTTTAAGACGACACATGGAGCCTTTCCAAACAGCTCCAGGCAAGCCAAGATGTGATATATTTAATAATACATCGTGGGAGTTTTCCCCAAGGGTGGGATGTAAATGCAAATGACAAATAAAATCCAGTTTATTCCATAAAAGCACATTTCTTTTCAAATCACGTGCACATTTGCATGTCTAAAGGCATGAAAACCGTCGTGTTTTTAAGCAGCCGCTGATTAACTCTCAGTAGAAACATGGATGAGTAACGAGTACAGACGTCCAATCTCTGCCCGATACAAAGGTTCACAAGTGGTTTTAAAATTCCTACCGCGCATGTGAAGGAAAGCTTTTTACAACATGCACGGCTCGATACTATTCTTGGTTAAATGGAAAAGCAGCCTGCAGGCCAAATATAAAAGTGAGGCTTACAATAAAACTGGAAAAATATAGTCTAACCTCATGTCAGGTCCCAACAAATGACCCACAAAATGGAACTTAAGACACACATATTAACATGTAGATTACTTCATCTCATTGCAGAAATGTCCTTTATATACACCTGCACATGTGTGAAATGATTGGCCGTAAATCAACGTAATATACTTCTGTTTGCTTGCGTTGGCCCCCGTCCCTGGCTTTTTTGAATGAGGCAGTGTTTCTTTGTTGGGGCTTTTTGCTGTTGGAGGGCCTAGGGTTAAAACGTTACTCTTGTCTCGACTAGAATGTTGAGGTAATGCTCTGGCTTAGACAAATTCACATTACATGAGACATTCCCCGCAGGATAAATCAAAAATGATGATGTTAGGTGAACCGCTGCTTGATAATTGCACTTGTGGCTTTGTGAATGTGCATGGATGCGTGTGCGTGTAGTATACTTTCAAAATGCGCTCTCTACCAGGTATGCAGGTTATCAAAATGTCACAGATGATTGACGCTTAGATGGCTGACTGACATTTGGTTGAAATGTAATAATTGCTGTGTTTTTTTTTCTTTCTTCTTCTTCTTCATCCTTTAATGCACCAGTGGTTCGCTTTCTTTCGAGTTAACAAAATCGTTTTAGGTGGCCGTGAGGTTAGCAAGCATGATTAACCATTTTCTATTCATGTGCTTTTATGTGTTGCTTCAGCTCTGTGTGTGTGTGTGTGTGTGTGTGTGTGTGTGTGTGTGTGTGTGTGTGTGTGTGTGTGTGTCTGTGTGTGTGTGTGTGTGTGTGTGTGTGTGTGTGTTCTGTTGATTTACTGTATTACTGTATTACTGCAATTCTAAGAGAGAAAAAGGCCCTCAGCGATACTGACCGATCAGGTGTGGACAGGTACTTCTGCTTCTGGAACTTCTTCTCGAGGCCCATCAGCTGCAACTCGGTGAAGATGGTGCGGCTGCGGCGCGGCTTCTTCAGGCGGGCGCCGCCGTGCTCCGTTTCCGACTCGCTGCTGATGCTGAGGGGCGTCTGGCTGGGCGAGGGCTCGGAGCCCCGCGGATGCTGCGGGGAGAGCATGTGCGGGGGGACTCCGACCGGGGACGGCGTCTGAGGGAGGTGGAGGGGCAGGTTGGGGGGCTGCCGCGTGATCACGGAGAGGAGAGGGTAGGCCCGTAGTGACGAGGAGCCTGGAGGAGCAGAGACAAGTGGGTCAGGTGACAGAAACAAAGAGATACTGGGTAAAAAAAAAAAAAAAAAAAAAGGAGGAGGAGGAGGAAGATTAGATTTCTATTTTGAACTTTTATGTGCCACTCAGTCACCTCGGTTGTCCCATTATCGACCGGCAGTAATCACATAAGACGGGTTCATCGTTAATTGACCTGCGTTTGCTGTGAAAAGTGTTTTGCTTTTGACCCCCTCCATGTAGAGGGGCTGCGATCCCAATGACGCAGACTGTGTTTTACATCGCTTCTCTGAACCCTTCAAATGAATGATTATTTTTTTTTTCGCCGGTTGTTAAATAATAACTGGCTTTCCCCGGTCACAAAGCCACGTGCACACACTGATTCTGACAGCATGACGCAGACACGGAATGAGCCGTAATAAAATACCGAAAAACTAAATCAAACACTGATCAGCTAATAAACTTGTGTCCCTCACTCTTGCACATGTACGTAGTCACACACACACACACACACACACACACACACATGTATGTTCTTTATCAGTACAGACAGAAGCAGCAAGACGCCAGAATCAATAAAAAGTAACACTTGTCTGGAGCCAAGATGGGAGGGAAGGAGACCGGGGAGGTTGGTCGAGAAGGATGCGGTGGGTCATCCAAAGTGAATATAATATCTGCCCTGGAAAATCCTTACGGCCTCAAATATAAAATCAATTCCGTCACCAACATTTACAAGCCAACGGAGCACAGCACAGTCTGTAACCGTGTGGGCTGATAAGGAGCGAGCAGAAAGGACACAGTGGGGATCATGGGAGTCGAGGTAGAAGATATAGAGGGAGATAAAAGGCTGCAATGGAGCAGAGGAAATAGGAGGTTATCACACACCAATACACACCGTGTGTGTGTGTGTGTGTGTGTGTGTGTGTGTGTGTGTGTGTGTGTGTGTGGAGGAGACAGTGGCCCACGAGTCAGACGTTGACTTTATTGCCGTTGCTTTAATGATTTCTGTCTTATGTTGAGCACAAATGTGAAGACTTAAGAGGAAGAAGACTTCAGGAGAGGACGAAGGCGACTCTGGGAGAAGAGTAGGAGTAAGAAGAAGACTCGAGGAGACGGGGGGAATCGAGGAGGCGAAGGAGACGACTCAAGAGGACGACTCGAGAAGATGACACAAGAGGAAGACCCGACTGGAAAAAGAAGAGGAAGACGTACAGTCGGGCATGTCGGCTTTTCTAGGACATGAATGCAGATGCTTACACATTTAGACTGCACTATTTCACAATGGCCCCCACATCCAGGTATAAGGCACAGTTGCTCTTCACTCATGCACAGACACACACACACACACACACACACACACCAGACACTGCCTTGGGCTCATGATGTCATCAGGCGCTGAGGTCATCACTAATCCTCCAACGTGAGATTGCTGCTATTGCAACAAGTCTAGACAAGAAGACCTCTTGTCTCTCACTCTCCATTTATACCTTTCCATTTATATTGCTCTCAGTTTTATTTTTTTGTTATTTTTTTTACCCCTGTGTAAATGTTAGATCTTCTGATATCGTCATCTGATCGAACGTGTATCGAATTAGGTGTCATGCTGAATGGGGGGGGGGGGGGCATCTCTGTTGTCAACAGAGAGCTTGAGGTTGTCTCCGGACAGTCCCCTCAGACGGAGAGAAGGAGAGAAAGAAAGAGAGAGAGAAAGAAAGAAAGAAAGAAAAGGAGAGGGGAGCAAACAAGGGGAATGTCAGCCGCCGTGACTTTCCACCGACAGCCAAGCCGTCCCTGTGACATGCTGTTGACAAGTGCCAGTGTCCTGTCAATAGTCTACAAATAAACTGTTTGAGGAGCGAGCTGCGACAGAGACACTCGGCCGCGTGCACGAGCACAGTGATACTCTTGATACGGTCGGAATGTAAGGACCGGCACAAGCGCTTATGGCGAAGACATACCTGCTAGGAATAGATGCAGAACGTTTGTTAAGAATTCCTTTTATTACCGACAATTTGCTCTATTCATCTAATCTTCTTTTTTTTTTGTCAATGGGATATGATTCATTGCTTAAAGCTATGACAAACGTACATGAATATTTGCCATGTTTTCGGGATCAAAACTGTCACGGTGACAGGTAGGAAGGAGGCCGGTCAATTAAACAGGTTTTCTTCTTCTTCTTTTCTTCTTCTTCTTCCTTTGCCTTGCCCTTTGGGGGCAACGGGGGCCACACAGCTTTCTGCTCGTTCTTACTCATTGCTGTTGTCATCATCGTTTCACCTTCGGGACATGATCGGAACAATGCAATGCTACCGATGAACAAATGGTGTGAGGGCAAGTGGAGTTTTGTGGTCACCGCTTCACTGACTCCGGCCGAAGCTGCGCGCCGAGCATTACATTAAAAATAAGCATTAACTATTTAATCTGAAACCCGATCCACACATGTCTTCCCCGTGGCAGCTGAAATCGGCCTGTTCCACGACTACTTTTAGAACTGATTTATTACTGATCCTTTGTCCAGATAGAAAACACGTGACGGTCCGTGGCTGCGCAGAATCGACGGGGAGGTGACAGCTTGTCGAACATTATCCCCAAAACCCGAAGATGGAACATCTTTGTGTGCGTGTGTGTGTGTGTGTGCGTGTGCGTGTGCATACTTGCCCATGTGTGTTGACATAGGTGTAATCGGCCTTCTCAAGACGGCTTTATGCCTAATGGGAAATGTTATTGTGTGCAGCGGATTAGGGTTTAACATGGGATGAAAAACCCTTTTGCTCAGTTGGATTTCTTCCATAAGCCCCGCAGCCCGTACAAAACCAGTATGCATCGGGCCCTTGGGCTGTACACACTCCTGCTTTTTTGCTATTTGTGGTGGTGGTGGGGGAGGGGGGGGGTTCTTTTTTTTTCTCATCATGCTGTCAAGTGAGATTACACCACAGTTGATGTTAATCTCTCTCACCTCTTCCAGAAAGCGCCACTAAAAGCCCTGCCCTGGGTCCTGCTGAGAGACGGGACTCCAAATGAAATAGTGTAACCTGCCATTACGTCGTTCTGTGTTCAGCACCAGGTCAGCCTCATTGTCTCTGATCCTGACAGGGAATTAGCTCCTCGGGTATTGGCCACTTTAACTTTAACCATTTCGGAAGGAATACAAATGGAGATTCGCAGTAAAAAAAAAAACATTTTTTTTAAATGTCACAAAACGAAACACGGCAAGGATTATGATTATTATTACGTCGGTGTGTTTTGAGTGGCGTGCCACAGATAAACGCGACAGAACAAAAAAAATATTGTTGTCGTCAACCCCTTTTCGGGCAGCGTCGTGGGGCATCACTGTGTGTTTTTCTGCGGCCTCCGCTGGTGGCTGCAGGTTATGGCATCCCTTCCTTTGCGGAACATAGAAGTCAACTGTCAGTGTTCGGGGACCGCCAGTCGCCTCCCTTTTGGCCCGGGACCTGCAAGCTTGCCAACTTCTATATGCGGCACGAAAAGCCATTGATGTGAGGGAATATACTGTGTCTCACACCCCCGCAGCTACAAATAAGTGGTGGGCACAGTGTTCTGATATGCAGGGCGGGTCACTCTATCCATCCGAACAGAGGGGTGCCAGAGCCCGGTCGTATAGTGCCCCCCTCGCATACACCAATCCATATCGGAGGGATGAGGGAATCGCTCACCCTATTTTTATCCACCAGCCGCTGTCATCGTCAAATTGCAGTGGCTATTATTTCAGACTTTGGAGCAATTATCCTAATGGTTACTGGAGCGTGCAAGTAGCCTTTTCAGTTGTTCGGATTCATCTGGAGTTACGATTTAGAACACTTTTGTTTTGATAAGATAACATGTGCATGTGAGCTTTACTATTATGGACAATTTTCAGGAAGTACAAAGGCTGAGAAATCTGTTTAGATTTAGATTGTTCTTAACATCTTATAGATGGGGGGGGGGGGGGGGGGGGGTACTTCATGGGCGAGTGGAGATTGGTGATTATCATTCAAAGGAATCAGCTTGGAAGCGTATTGAATGACTCTTTGTCTGTTTTCTTTCTGTATCAGTCGAGGTGAATCCGTGTGCAGTATAATGCATCTTGTACAGAGTGACAGGACCACAACAACGATGTAAACGACACCTTTTTGTGTGTGTGTGTGTGTGTGTGTGTGTGGTGGGGGGTGTGGTGGTGTGTGTGTGTGTGTGTGTGTGTGTGAGGGGTGGGGGGCACAACTTTACTGTGTTGTCGGTCACAGATGTATGTGACACAGTAGCGCACTAACACGATACGATCCTCCCATTTGCAAAAGTTCAGCTGCAGCAAAAGTGATTAGGGAAGGCCTTCAAACAGAATAAGAGAATTAATCAGGTGAAATCAGATGAAATCAGATGAAATTGACAAAAAGATTTTAAAGCCGAGCAACGCCGGTATGTTTTCCTTGTGTATCTGTCCCACTTCATTGACCTTAAACTAAAACAACTCATCAATTGAGTCATTCATCAGCTCAACAAATACCCCGGAAGCATCGCTGACATTTACCCAGTGCACGTCTTTGACTTTCAACACTTCGCTGCAGTGATTTATATAATGTGCAGGAGGGAGGAACGTGGTGCAACTTGTGGAGGAAGTAAATTAAATGTGATTAATTTGTAACTACTTTCTTGAGAGAGAAAAAGCAAAGCGTCTGATGCATTAGTTTTGTTTTTTTCATTTTAAGCGATGAATTTATAAATTAATTGTGATTTATAATTTATAATCACAGATAGGAATATTTCCATATGCACAGGTGATTGTGATTGTGATTTTTCATTTTTTTAAAAAAAATAATTAGGCACACAACTTCACGGCACTACACAACTGTTGTTATTACACCAGCATCATCACCCACTTCACACTAAACTTACTCCAGTGTAAATCCACATTTTCCGAAACACGCACCATTCAAATATATCATCTCTTTGATTTACATCAACACATTCATAAATCGATCATCAATCTGCAAACGCAATAATTGCCTTTTATTTATTTTTTCAATTTAAATTGTATGTTTTGTTTTCTGTCTAAATGATTGACAACAAACCAAACCAAAAAAAGAACTCTTACCCGAGCATGAATGGAGAGGCTTCGGCCGCACGACGAGCGACGGGCACACGGAATACAGAGACAGCTTCTCAAAGTAATCACACGTCTCCTTGGACAGGATCTCGTCAATCATGAACGTCTTGTAGCGCCGCCGGGCAGCCTTGAGTTGCCCGGGGGAGGAGAGCCTCAGCTCGGCTTGGCAGTGCATGATCTCGTCCCCTGGTGCGCCGCTTGTATACCTTTCGCTGTCGTTCACTGATACCTCTGAGGCGCGCGCGACTCGTGCGGTTCATGCGTTGTTGGAGCGACGCATCGTCTGTGCTTTTTGGACAACGCCGCTCAGCTTTCCCCCCGTGACGTGACGTGACGTGACGTGACGTGTCGTGTCGTGTCGCGGCGGAGATTTAGCTGCCTTCAACTTGAGCTGCGCGGAGCGCCACAGTGGCAATGGAGTGACTGCGGTCCGCGCGCACACCCACTGCTATATAAACCATCCCTGAACTCATCATCCATTGCCCTCCTCCCTCTCCCTCTCCCTCTCCCTCCCTCTCTCTCTCTCTCTCTCTCTCTCTCTCTCTCTCTCTCTCTCTCTCTCTCTCTCTCTCTCTCTCTCTCTCTCTCTCTCTCTCTCTCTCTCTCTCATCTAGCCTATACTGTACACATGCATCCCCCCCCCCCCCCCCCACACACACACACACCACCAACAAGTTATCTTTCTCGCTCTGATTTCTTTTTTCATATTGGTTGTGCAACTTTTCTATTTCGGCTCTAAAAAACGTTTGGTCATATTTTCAATATAAAAAGGAATAGGCCCATTCATCAACACCAATAGGCTAGTCCATGTCAAACCATATGTATGTATGTCAAAAGTTCACATTGAATCTGAAGACCTCTGTAGTACGAACTCGTTTGCAATGAACACACATTGAGCCGTTTCTCTGATTCAAACGCTTCATTAGCATCATTTTGTTCTTAATCATTTTAATAATTGTGCGATGAATCCACGTCTAACTTCTTTTCATATAAATATAACGTGTTACTTATTGCATCCGAAGTCGTCTTTATACTCAATCCAAATGTGTTCGATATCTTAACTTCGGACTGGGACTGAAAAGACTTTTAGTGGCATATGCAAACCAAACTAGGGGTGGATAATTTGTTCTTTCTATCTTTCTCAGTTATTAACCCCTTAATGTGCTGCGGTGTCACTTTAGTTCCGTGGACGGTGAACTAAACGGGGCAATCGTTTTTGTTCTTCTTTTTGTTTGAATTAAATCATTAGTTAGAATGAAATATATTATTTGTAATAATAACGAAACGCGTGGCATAATAAGGGGAAACCTGTCAAATAAGTTAAATTAGCAGAAAGTCAATATAGCCAGAACTGCGGTCAAAGGCCAAGTCAATAATGCAATTTTTGTCTTTACTTACTCGCTCTGGATTTATTTATTTAGTATTAATCAACAATCGCGGGGGCGCTGAATAAAAGAAATGTCAAATAAAATAACCCACCGCGAAATAAGTTTGATTCAACGATTAACGATTTTTATTTTTCTGTTTTAGGAATAGACCATTTTGGTTGTCGGTCAGATCAATGTCGGCTGATCAGCGTCCCGGGCTGATGAGCCGGGGAGAGGGGAAGTGAAACCTCCCATGCCGGTGCGGTTAATTCTCTCCACAGGCTGAGGCAGACACCGTGAGAGGCTTTTCCATCGTTTTAGTTTTCTATAACTTTTTTATTATAATATTATGGCAACGGTATTATTATTTTGTGTTCAATCCTCGTCAGATCAGCTGATGATCGATTTCCTTGAAATACAATAAACGGAGGAGGTCATGAAAATAGTTTGGTCGCCTACATCTTTTTAAAAAAAAAAATAATGTACATGTTGCAGCCTCATTTAACTAACATATAAGATGAACAATCCATGTGCAGGTTGAGTAACTTCGGTGTCCTAAAAAAAAGGGTGTGTGTGTGGGGGGGGGGGGGGGGGGGGCGATTATCATCTAAAGAATAGGAAATAAATGCAACTGGTGTTCAAAGTGGAGGAGGAAACGTGGGAGCTCTACAGGAAAGCTCGGCTTCTTTTCAGAGGCTTGATGACTTGATCAAAGAGGGAGATGAGAACAACTGCTGGAGCACATTGTCCGTGTTTGGGGTGGTGAGAAGGCACTGAAAGAAAAGAAAAAAAGACCCGGCACTAATACATTGTGCCTTACAATTTTAAACATTTTTTTGTAATACTAAAGTATTTTTTTACTAAAGTAGTACATTTTCCCATAATTGTATTGTTAGGCGGGTTCCTTTCATTATTATTGACTAATGCGTCGTTTTCTGGTAGTTTTCCCACTAAAGAAAGTGCGAGTGTAGTCGAAACAATTTAACTATTGCTTCCAGAAACAAATCCACGTGTTATCCTATTTTAAAAAAGGGGGAAATTAAAATCGCACTCTATAAACCAGCTAAATCAGGCCTATAACTCCGGGCTACTGTGGCACCAATGAACCCAACAACCTGAGGTGTGTGTGTGTGTGTGGGGGGGGGGGTTGGAGGGCAAAGAACCAGGAATCACGGCTGCAGGCATCTTGTCACTTTGTGGTTCGCGTTGCGGGACTTGACAGAGAGAGAAAGAGAGAGAGGGAAGGGAAGGGAGGGTCTCTGGATGCTTGGAAGTGGATCATTTCAGCAGACACGCTTCTATATAAGTCCACACAGCAGCGGCTACCGAGCGGCCCCTCTAATCCGCCCGCTCCAGGGCTGGAGACGCCAGGCAGATCAACCAATTAAAAGAGTTATGCCTCGGCCAGAAGCGCGAGGAGGGCCATCCCAGTACCAACAACACCGAACAGCGGATGCGCTCTATTAGAGCGATTTGGAAGCATCAGGATGCAATCCGACACGAGGCAGATTATAAAAAGGCAAAGACGGAGCTTAGTGCAGAGAGGGGTTTGAAATGCACCTCCACTTTTGGACACTGGGAGATTTATTGTGGGGTGAGGAGGAGGTGGAGGAGGGGAGATGGTTGTCGCTACAGCGCGCGATCCGCTGCTAAGTGTCATAAGCGCTTTCGGTGGGCTAGATTATGACCCCAACGCGGACATTAAGGGATCGGATCATCACGTTGTGATAAACAAGTCCGAACAGAGGCACTGACGTTGCGGTAGGCTCATCGCAACACGACACGCGAAGGATCAAAGTGATGCTAAATACGGGATGGAACATCTGTAGATGAACAAAAAGAAGAAGAAGAAAAAACCTGCGCCATTTGCAGAGTGGCGCTAAGACTCCTGATGAGAGAACAGCCAGTCCAGCTCACGGTGGACACGAGACAAGACCCCCAACGGGGTTGAGAGCTGTAACGTGTGAAATCCATGTAAAGGACTTGAAAGCATCCTAAATTAGAAAAGGCCAAATGCAGGAGCTGATCACGTGGGGTTATATTAGACATCTTAATTGATTCAATAAAAAGGATGCGTGTGGCGCCACCTGTAGATTACTTCATAACCCGCTGCACAAGTGTATTAGTTACAGGCGGGCCATTTATAGGTGCAGATAAGACCATGTGTTCATGCATTACAGCATGTAGCATCAACATACAAAGGCTCACTTAGTACACACACACACACACACACACACACACACACTGTGGCGAGAGGAAAGACAATGCAACAGTCAAATGAAGGGAGCTTTATAATAATGAAAATGTTCCATTTTTAAAACAGTTAAGTCTTACAGACTCGGAATAAAAAAATTGAAACAAAGCCCATTTTTCTAGAAAAGAGCAAGGTCAACAGATCTAACATGATTAAGAAAGGATGGCGCCCCAATGCTGTAAAAGTGGTGCTGGTGGAATCTTTAGCTGAACATTCAGTCTTTACTTCAAAGTACCTGAAGAATTTTGGAGAGCACCGGTTAAATATCGTTTTGCATAAAATAAAAACTCGCCAGAATTCTACAAATCTTTTCTTTTTTTTTTTTTTTTTTTAAATACATTTTCCTTTGTCTTTCAAAATGACTACTTGTCATGTCTGGTTTTCTTTTTCTCTCCTTGCCCTCATCAACATAGCTCAAAATAATTGCGACATTTGTGAGGAAAAGCTCACATAAAAGAAGTGTACAAATTTAAAAACGCCTTAAAAGTAAAAACAAAAATGTCGAAGGCATAAGTTATCAAATCATCAAATTGGTAGCATCATGGCCAAACAACCTGAGTATACATGTGAACAACATCATTTCTTTCCTTTTTTTGTACGCTGTCCACAAGTGTGTGAACAACTGAAGTCTTTACAGGTCTCAGTACCGCCGCCATCTATTATCTTGGTGGCCACGGTTGCTTCCCTTATCGTCGTGGTGTCTGTTGCCACCTCTGTTGCCATGGTGACGGTTGCCACTCCTGTCGTTCTGATGGTGATAACTGTCCCGGCCGTGGCGGCCAGGAGCTGGTTCTTCTGCGTAGCGCTGATTCCTGCCACCGCTGTTCGACGAATGCCGATAGGGGGCGCCGTCGTGTTGCCTCGAGCCTCCGCCGCCAGAGTTTCCACCTGCGGGTTGCTGCCTCTGCTGGGGCTTGGAGAAGCCGTCGTTCACCTGCTCAAGCTGCGGCATGTGGAGCCACATCATGTTGTTCATCTACGGATTAAGGGAGAGAACAGTTAACGTGACCGGCGCGCAATATGGATGATTGAGAACAAAGTCGTTTCTATTGCTGTCAAATTATACAATGCAACATTTATTTATTCGCAACACTGGCACATTTCAGCTAAAACAAGCAAAGAGCAGGTCTGAATAAGCACTATGAATGATGTCATGATTGTGCAATGCTGTGTCATAATAAAAGTGTATATATATATATATATATATATATATATATATATATATATATATATATATATATATATATAAATAAAAAAGGGTTACCATGACATGCTTCTGCAGATTATCGGGAGATGAAAAAGACCTCTGCATTAGGGTGGGAGGAGGAGAACTGAACTGCGTCGGGGTCCTGGAAGAGTTAAAGGGAAAGAACAATATAGTGTCAGGTGCACATTCAACATATTGACTACCAACCAAGTAAAATAATCTATATTTAGTTGATGTTATAACTCGTGCTTTGACCTTATTCTGCCTCTTTGGCGTAGGGATCGGTCCTGTGTTTCAACATTTTATAGGATCGCCTCAGGGAGATTTCATTAAGACAAGCCCCATGTGCTTCCGTGGTTTCATATCGTTTTGAATACGTGTGATCTAACAGCACAATAATCATCAATGATAAGGGCGGACAAACATTTGAGTATCTCAATCAGAGTACAATCTCTGTATGAAGCATGACGTAAACAAGATCTTGCGCAGGCAAACTCAGACTTCAAGCCAAGAGCAATCAGTATTTAGTCCAGCAACACACGTTATTGACACACAATTCATCTATCCAACCATGTCAGCGACATTACCATCAACTGGGAATATGCTCGAGATAATCGTCTTATTAGAGACATATATTGTTCACTGGTAAAGAGGGACATGGAATGCGGAAGTCAATCTGCACCGACACGCAGCCAAGTCTGACATCCATTTCCGAGGAGTGTAATGCAAGTAATGTTGCAATCAGTGGATTGTTTGCACCTGGGCCTGAAAGTGTGCTGCCTGGTGCAAATGTGTGTCTGTGTGCCACCCCTGGATGACTGATGCATCAATGCCACTTCATGTTGTTTTTAAAAATCAACTGAACAGCAACAGTCACCGTTGTCTGCCTCGTTTCCAACCGATAAGTTTGGAGAATGTTATCGAAACAAGATTGCAGATGTGATCTTTATCTTGAGGAAATGTTCCTCCAAACATTAAAAAAAATTTAAAAAATGTCTCTCTATTTTTGTGGAGATAAAGATCGCAAAGTGGCGGTTTTGGTTTTGGTTTTGTTTGTTTTTTAGCAAGTTTGTGTTGAATTCAGTCAAATGTTGTGAAAAAATATATTGAGTAGCAATGTGAATGCAGCATTGTAATGAAACTCAAGCTGACTGGAGTGAAACCCCTCTACCGTGGAGCAAAGGATGCCACGCTGATCGACCCTAGTGAAAAGTGAGCCCGGTTAGTGACACCACAGAGCCTACTTTAAGCTCAAAGTTAACTGTTCTTTGTGATGCATATTCCTGGTGTTTCTGTCAGCCTGCTATATTTTTGGGTGTTAAATCTGCTTTCGTCAAACTGAAATGGAATGCATAACAGCATGTGCCGGGTAGTCCGTTACATCATTGTTTAAACATCAATTAAAAAAAGAATCTCCATTCTAATGTGTACAAGAACGATCAGTTATTTTAAACTAAATATAATCTCCAATAATCTCAAAATAGATTTTGAACTATTCTTTATACGTTGAATGAATTAAAGTCTCGCAAACTAAACATATACTGGATACATTACGCTGGTCTGATACTACCCAAGTTAACTCTCGGGGCAATACTCTTCCCAGCAATTGCCCTAACAGGCACTGCTGCATGTAATTTGGCATAAAAACGTGGAAAGGATTGCACACCGAGTCTTCTATACGAGTAAATACAGACCAGTCTAATCCCATTTAATGCCACATCTTTTTGCCAGAGCAGAGGGCACTGCCAAGAGCATGAACAACCTGCATGTCTAAGTCATATTTTCCGACTATACCTTGAATAAAAACAGATTAGCACAATACTTGTGGTATTTTTGTAGTTTGGCTTTCTTGAAGAAACATTACTTTCTTGATTCTTGTTGTTCCGAGTTTGTACTCCTGGTTGAATGCACTTATTGTAAGTCGCTTTGGATAAAAGCGTCAGCTAAATGACATGTAATGTAATCGTATTCAATAAGGTGTAACCATCTTTGGACACGCTGAAAAGCTGGTACCAATTACAAACCTACATTATTGCCATTTCTCAAAAATTATTAACTAATGACAAACTAGGCAACTAGAAGAAAAAAAAACGTTCAGCTGCTACAGCTGTTCATTGCATCCTCTCAATAGCTAGAAACAGCCAGTGCTGTGGTTATGCTGTTGCCACAACAGCCCAACATAGATGTATTTGACTCTGAGATGCTGCACCATCTGGCAGGTCAATGTTGAGATGAAATGTACCACGTGGACTTTCCCTGATGAGCAACAGGTTACTTGCTTGCCTTAAAATCAGTGTTAGAGACATATTTTAAGATGCAGCTGTGAACCACCATGAGAGCATTAGCTGCTGTAATGCTATGGAGAGTGCAGGTAACCAGATTTAGTTTCTGGCACTGCCGGAAAAACTGTCAATGAGACATTCTTACCTCTGGCCATGCGGATTTGGGATATTTGCAGGACTTGTATTCTGTGAGTTCCCCGGACTGCTGCTGTGACTGCTTCCTATGATGAGGCAAACAGAACAAAACTGTTTATTAATGAAGGACAAATCAATTCCAGTTTGAAAATAACTACCACATATACTGTGCAAGTACAACAACTGTTTTTCTTGTATGTGTCACATTGTGATACAACAGGGAACACAATTGTGTGAGAAAATGACTTAACTAATAGTCAATATTTGACCATGTCTGTTTTAGTCCCATTCCATTATATTTTCAGATGGCATGAAAACATGTCAAATCGATCTTAGATTTGCATTTATATGCTGAAACACTAAACGCGCTGTTTGGCATAGATTCAGCGAGAAGTGACGCATGCCATTTTGTGCTTTCTATACAAACGGTGCAGTTTTCAGACAGAAAGTCAACAGGGTTACATAGAGACGCAGGTTCAGGAACCCAGGAAAAACACGAGTGTGCTTCTGGGACTTCAGTTGATTGTAACAGTGATGATAGACCTGTGTGAGTGCAATTCATTAACTCATTCTTAATTATATAATACTAAAAGCCAGCTCGCCACAACCACATTCTGACAAGCCACACAATGCTTATTAAAAATGTAATTTTAAATCAAAACTGATAAAATGTTCAAGCAACTAATTTGCCGTTACTTGAAAATAAAACAAGTCTTTGTGACATGTTAAAAGTTTAGACTCTATATTAGCCCCAATTTGGGCCCTTTGTATATTAACATACATTTGGTTCACAGAGGTAACCATTTTTCTTAAACTGAATTTACCCACAAGGTCATTAAAAAAACTCCACAACAGAGGTTGTGAAACATTGGATCAAGTGTCTTTCAACCACGGTTGACTTTGCAACTGCGATGACTATGCATGTGTATTGTATTTATTTGTTGTTTTATATATGGACCAATGTGTCTGAAATAAAGTTAGTTATCTTGTTGAGAAACAAGTTATACAGCCCCGGGTAGTGCATAACGGCACTACCCGCGGCTGTATAACACACGTCCGGCAGTGCAACCCGGTTTAATTAACGCCAATATGATCCGAGCAACGTTAATGCTTCTCCAGCTGTGCAAAGAGCCCACACCCCGTTCAACGTACCTGATCTGAACTGCACATGAATGTTTCTCCCGTACAGCGATGTCCCGTCGATTAGTTGCATGGCGTATGGCACGGACACTTCGCTTTTGTAAACGGCGAAACCAAATGTTTTCTGTTTCCCCTCCGGGTCTTTTGGGATTTTAGTTTTGATGAGAGGTCCCGCCTGCAGAAAAACAACACACACACAACCTAACGTTACACGGACAACGACTAGCTAACGCTAAAGCTAACTCCTTTGAAGAACAATATATTGAACTTGGCTACAACAAGCGCACAACAAACATTGGTACTATCACATGTATACAACATGTCTACAGCTATTGTAAGAGAGCGTACTACCTAATAAGTGTCCACTTTAACTGAGACAAGCGTCCAATATGTTAGCATGTTGTGCTATCTGTTGACTCCGTATTTGCTAGCTAGCGCTAGCTATGTCTGCCCGTTAGCGACAACCGTACCTGTAAAAACAGTTCGAACAAAAGCTCCTCCGTCACTCTTGTATCCAAATTCCTTATGAATAGTGTCCGGTCCGTTTCCTCCTCTATTCCCATTGTGCTTGAGCAGATAATAGCGCTCTCGAGCGATGTAAATGCGAACGTCTAGCTTAAAATAAAAGATCCGCTCTGCCAAATATAGCCGGAAGGCCTAACGTTAGGTCCGTAAAGGGAAGTGCCGTTACACTGGAGCTTCCGTCGTAATGAGCCGCGGTCGCTTTACGACACATACGGTACGTTCACCTAAGATGTTCTACCTTTTGCTTTTAGGATAACTAATTGGGTTAAACTACAACCGCAAAAATGCATGCAAACATGTTTTTTTATTGTAAATGTCTTACACATGGCATATTTAATATTTGGGGTCTAAGGTTTTCCTTTTTGGGAGCTCGACTGCATGGGAGTATGGGCCAAAACCTATAAGTTAAAATAACCATAGATAGACTGTATATGAAAACACAGCACAGGAGAGCTATTGAAACATCCTGCGCGTTTCTATACCCAAACTACAATAATATTTACTATGCCAGAAAAAGTGGATCCCATCACATTTCGAATTGCATTTTTTATTTATTTTTATTCCCTTTGTGTGTGTGTGTGTGTGTGTGTGTGTGTGTTTTTGCACAGCACACATTGTATTGCTAATAAAATGAGCATGGCACTCTGAGTCAGACAATTCCAATTACTTGCAATATTGTTGCCCTACAAAGACAACTCAGTCAAGCCCCGCAGAAGGTTATGCATGTTGCCATATCCTGTTTGCACCTGTTTTGTGGACTGTCTGACTTTCATTATTTTTTTTTAATGAAGTTTTGTTTTAATATCCTTTTTTAATGCATATGCACTCACATCTTTCTTCTTTGGTAAGGCCAGATGCAACTTTAACTTTGCTACTATAAAGTAATTATTCTCTTCAATGGCATATTCAGTTTATTTGACTGCCTTGCTGTTGCACACAGATAAGGCTTTCTCTTTTTTTTTTTACGCTGAGGCTCACTGATTGGGTCAGTGACTCAAGCGCCTGGAACCAAGTGCCTCTGGTGGTTGCGACATCGTTGAGTGTGGAGGTCAAGCAAGCGGCGCGTGAGGCTTGACTTCCACCCTAATCAGATGGCCCACGGCGTCTGTACTCCATATTAATTAGATCAATTTGAACTAATGATTTTCTCCTTCATGCCTGGGAAATATCCTCATAGATTCTGGGTCTAAGGAAGAGAAATCGGGATGGCACATCCAAGACAGTCTGAATCTTTTACTCTTCATGCTGTTTAATTCACGAAAGAACAAAGTGTGCTGTGTGCTGTCGTCATTATAGAGGACTCAACACCTTGCAATCTCTATGACATATTTATTCCACAGGCAAGGTGATTTTTTTCCATCACTTATATTTCTCACGTGGTAATAAACACTGCAATTTAACACCTACGTCTTGGCTGTCATCATGTCTTGTGGGACCTCTGCGGCTGTGCATAGTTGTTAACACTTGACGTATTGGATGTATTGGCGCTTTCACAACAAAAGTCTTATGATTTAAAATACTGCAATGTTGCAATGGAAGCAGTACAAAAGCCTAAACTATAAAACCCACACCTGTGCAGTATACTGTTTGATGATTAAAGCCGTTGAATCTATTTTGGGTCCCCCTTCAATTGCCATCACCCCATACATCTCCCTGATGTTTACCTCTCCTCTCTTTTTACAACCATTGGACAGAATGCAGGAGTGTGTGGAAATTAGGGGAGAGCGGTAAGAGAATTGGAAGACAACACAGGCGGACCTGCTGGATTTGTTAAACCCTCATTACTGTTCACAGAAACTGACCCAATATAACGCCATGAAGCCTATTTTTGCTTTGCCAGTAAATCAAGATGTTTAGCTTTTGATTTCTAAACGGAACTAGATTCAAACATCAATTAGATCCCTTAACAATAACCATTTCATTCATCACTCTGAGTACTGTAATGCTTTGTATCCTATAGCTTAGTAACTTAGCCAAGCCGAAGAGGCTGAAAATGAGCAGTAGATGGCAGCATTGATCCAGTGATACTGGTTACGCCAGCGGTGCATTAGTGGTGCTTCATCTCTGGGGAAGTCAGATGGTTGCTATGCAATGTGGAAGAAAACAAATGCTTCAGCCCATTTTCTTATAACATTAAAGGGTTCCAAATAGCTTGTTCTGGAGGTGGTATTGTTGTCCATGGACCTACTTAGAGTATTTATATATTTTAATTTAAGGAGGAGGTCCTGAGGTAAAGTCAGTGGCCCACAGAACAGATTTACATTCGACACTTTCGAACTCATCAGGAATATGACCATATTCGGTCACGACGAGGCCTCCGCTGCTGTTCATGTGACTATCACAACATTCAATATCTTGTTTTCAAGTTTGCATACAATATCACAAAGGCCTACGGTTGACTGAAAGATCACAGGTTGAATTCTAATAGATCAGTGGTCTGCGTAAAATGTCACTAAAATGAATATACACATTATTTTTACAAAGTTTATTGTACTGGAAACTCACATAATTGCCTTACTTTGACCTCATGATCCCAGACATTGACAAGCAGAGCACTGTTATGCCTTTCAATCTGCCTGGAAACAAGTGGTGCTCATGCAGAAAGCCATTGTGCTAATTCATAGCAATTACAGAAACCCTTTCGGAGCTAAATATGAAACAGCGGTATGCACTTCAGCTCGAAAACACATCACATCCTACACTCAGCGCCATTAACACAAGTGCAACAGTTCCTTTTTTATGACTGTTTTTTGTTTTGTTTTTGGATGCCTGCACACACATCTTGGCTGCATTGTTTTAATTAATAGAGGAAGAAAAGAAAAAAAAAGCATGACAAAATGGGAGCAATGCTCAAGGGCAAGATGGTAGCAAGCGAGCGTTCGTCGAGGGAAGAAGTAACAGGGCCGGACCCCAGAAATAGGCCACCACCAGCCACCCCTGCTCTGGTCAGATCAGGATGGAATCTCAGTGCTACTGTAATGAGGCTATACATACACACACTGTATGCTCACTTCCAATTATGACCTCTGGCCTGGAGGGTTTTGGTGGGACTGTGAAGTGATTGACTGGTGGCGAGACGCATCCTTCTCTCTCACCGACATCCACCCTTGCTTTCGGCTCTTAACTGTACACAACACGCCCTTCCGTTGCCCCCTTCTATCTTGGTCATTAATATTCCTAATTCATGTGGAATGAAGTGATTCTGGATCATTAAACGCACATGAATATTTGTCGGATGAAAGTTTAATTAAGCCATCCCTCTTTGGCGGTGTGACGTCACACAGCGGCCTCCCAGTGAGCGCGTGGTTTAAGGGCCTGTGCCTTCTCAGTACTCGGTGCTGAGCGAGCAACAATCTCCACCTAGAGGCAATATTTTAGACCTCCTGCGCTGCTGGATAGACTCAATTGATGGGGATGCTGTTTGAGTGGTTCCTATAGTTCCGGTGTCCATATGTGGATTAATCATACTTAATTCAATAGAGCCACTTTCGTGGTGGATGTTATTTATTATTTAGTGCTGTGGACTTTATATATGTAGGCTAGCGTCGCTTTTAGATTGCTGAGTAACTGGTATACACACACTGCATACATTATGTCCCTGCAAGAATTATAATGGGCTGTAGGTTACATATGCTGAGTCCACATACAATATGCATATGATCTGTTGTGTCTAGAATCCGGCATGTAACGGTGTGAGATTCTTTAGATTACTGCACAGGTCTGAGTGTAATGCGGTAGGAGAGCAGCTACAGTGCACACATTCAGCCACACCACGGAGTAACGCCTTGCTCAGCAGAACAATAACCATTTACAATCAATCACTTTCTACAGGTTTGCTTCAAATATTAAATGTAGGAGTTTGGAGAAATGTTCTGTCCTCACTTTGTAAGACACATCTGATGACACACACACACACACACACACACACACAGACAAGAGCTCATCACTGGCAGCACGGCACCCAGATTCAACACCCTCCGAAAAACAAGTGGATGCAAAGATCTTCTGAGGGGTGTCCGAGGCGCTTTGTTTCTTTGCAGTTCTCTCTCCCGTTTCAACATGCTTGTTATCTCAATATCGCCGCTGCACGTTGCTGCCGCCCTGACATGCTGTGACTTCATTTTCATATCTGCGACCCCCCTCTAGCGTTTTGTCTGTCTGACACACACACACACACACACACACACACACATACACACACAAACAAACACACATTAAGGGAGAGATCCATCCTGTTGCTACAGTGCTGCAGTGCTGAGTAGCAGTATCAGAGAAAGAGAGAGAGAGAGGGATGTCTGGCATCAGCCCCACACTACAAAACAGACTGCGGCAGGGCATCCAAACCCCTCTTTTATTTTTCCATCACTTAACTCAAGCAGCGCTGTCTTATTCCCCCAGCTCTAGAAGGTGTCCAGTGACTACTATTAACTTACAGTATATGATTAAGAGCATGGAATCACTATCTGTTGCAATACAAACAATAAGGGCTATATCTTTCTCCATACACAATTCCATCTGCCCCGCCTCCACCCACTACCTCTACCCTTTTAACCGTTCCAAAAAGTGAGGCGTCAGCACATTTCAGATGGTTAGGCTCACCCGCCATGACACCTGCCTATTGAGGAGCAGAATTGTGCCCTTTGCCAAAAGTGCCATATGGAGGGTGTTTAATGGCGGAGGAGGGGGGAAATGGCTGTCCTTAAGGAATAATTAAGAAATAGATACCCGCAGTATAAAGCTCATCACATCACAAATCTGCAGCCTCTCTGGATATCCCATCCCCAGCTCCTCCTGCTGCTCCTGCTTCTGCTGCTGCTGCTGCTGCTGCTTTTTAAAGTCTCAAACACCTTCGGAGAAGTTAATGAGCTCTGTCAAAAAGAGTCTGTTTCTCCAGGTTTTTTTTCTTTCTCCGTCTTCCAAAAAGTAAGCTTTTGCATTTTCCCCCAACTTCATTATAATCAACAGTGGAGTGTCCCATATTCCTGCTGCTGAACAGAACATGCCCTCAGAGACAGTCGCTATTGCAGCTTATAACCTATAACTTTGAGCTCAACCCCCGAAGACGAAAGTTTTCCCTTTGAAGATTCTCATCACTATGGTAATCAGCTGATCAGAGGATGTTATGCCAACTCCTTGTGATGCAAATATTTGCTTTACTTGCAAAGCGCCTTTCTCTAATGCACTTCAGTTCAGGCTAGCACTGTGGCTGCCATCAATTATGTAATTGCACAGAGGAAATGACACTCATCGGATAAAGAACCCTAGAGAGTCGGGCAGAACAACATCTGTCTTGTCAGTATATTGAAGAAATGACAAAGGAACTGGAATGGGTGTGTATTTTTAGTTTTATAGTCGAAAAAGGAATTCCTCCACTGAGACAAGATAAAAACAGCTGTTCTCCAATCGGAGTTTCTCTCCTTCAAAAGGCACTCGAGAAGCTGACATTTCATAATTCCACTGAAGTGGTCTGCTATCATCCTTTATATATTTGTTGTGGATTAAGGAAACTCAAACTTTGCATGTCACACAGTTCAAATGTTTTTTTGAAGCAACATAGACTCGGGCTAAAATCGCCAACGCCCAAGAAGTATAGGCAAATGAAATAATGCATAGCCTTGTCATTTATTTGGCCGTCTGCGAGGGTGTTTATGGAGAGCATACAAAGGTTCAAAACTTGTGCTTATGGTGTAAATTAATTTCTTGCTGTAGCTTTCAGGGATACTTGAACTCAAATGCTGTTTTTAATTAATTAATTTTGTTGCCATAAAATTGCAGCGCTAACCTTCAAATTCACTGTCAGCTCACTGGAGACCTCAGCGTTGTTGTTTCTTCCTCCTCAGCCCTTATCTTCACTGTCAGGCATGACTTCAAACCCCATGCAGGAGCTGCTCCAGGCTTCAACTGTGTTCCTCACTGCAAAAAATAATACAAAGAAAAGTTCAAGAGTTTGACAGATCCGGCAAGATGGGACGACGTCAAATCCATTGAAGGCCGTCGGAGGGGTTCGGATCTGTCATTGTCACAACTAATATTGGACGACCCCCTCTATCCTTGGCTTGTGGGTTCCTCTGTACAAACGTTCAGCATTCGCCTTGACATTCAACTCATTTATTCATGATGTCAGAGGGTTGTAGGCGAGCCATGAAACTACCACCAAATGAGTTGAGAGACAGATGTTGCATGGACGGTGCATGGCTCTCCATTCCATTGTCCAAGTTTCCATGGCACGATAATTACGTCCTCATGGTGGACGGGTCGAGAGTAACTGATCAGTCCCAAAAGGGAAGTTGTTACATGATGTCTGTATATTTAGCAAAGATATTTCCCTGTCATTAATGTAAATTATATAGTTTGTCAAATATAATGCTTGTACCGTGTTGGTCCCAGAATTAGAGACAAACAGGCTTTTAAATCTTTACTTTTTCTGCACCGGCCATTTAAAAAAAAAAATCCCTTCCGATATCATGGTTGACCCTTGGACCTCCAGGCACCCCTCCAGGCACCCGTCCTGAGACCTGCAGGTGGAAGACAAATGTCACAGAGGCAATAAGAGATTGTGTAAATTTCTGCTCATTAATCTTTTAAAACGTAGTTTCTGGACGTCTCAATTTCGGGGTCAGGGTTGCAGCTATAGTCGTAATTCCACTGCTAACGTTTTGTGTGAAGTGCTTCATAATTCTGTGTAAGTGCCTGGTGGTGATTTACTATGTTGGTTTTTAACATTAAAACTGAAGAAACGCCTTAGGTAGTAAATGATTTTAGTCAGTTGCTAGGACACAGTGTGCTATCAAAACAAATCAGCTGTAAACAGGAAATCCTTGTGTACATGTTCCATATAAATAAGGGTTTGAGGGGGTCAAGCATTATGTTGAACTTAACTGGCAATCCTTTGTGAATGTAGTCATGACTTTGTTTTATATTTGCATACAAAGTATTCATGTCGACTCAAATGGATGGTGTCAGTCAGAGAGATTTTTTTTATTTTTTATAAATAGGTTATATACTATATTGTCAGAGTTCTACCTCAGTAATACCTGGCAGGTAGATTAGATTAGATATACTTTATTCATCCCCAGGGGGACATTTCTTTGTATATACCATAAAATAAAATAGCAGGGCATATTACATTTAAGAATTTAAATAATCAAGGAAATGAAAATGAAAAAAAAATAAAATGAAAAGTGTATACAGTGTATATAAAGTAAATAAAGCCAGAGGTGATTTATTGTACAGTCAGGTAGTCCAATATGTAAACATTTAAGATGCAAGAACTAGTTTTTGTGGAGCAACCCAATGTTTAGTCAGTTCTCCACTTTGTGAACACTTACATTATAACTACACTAAGTTTTTACTAACGGAGAGCTGAATTTAAAGAATAGAATAAAATGTTACAGAACCTACATTGCCATAGTGGTAGTTGAAAGTATAATTATCATTACAGTTGACATAGAAAACTTTTATTTGAAGAAGAAACACGTTTTTCTGTCCACATTTGTATTTGACAGGATTTGAGCAGGGATATTACACACACTGTGACAAAGATGGGACATTCCTGTGACAGAAATGAGACGTTCCTGTGACAGAAATGAGACATTCCTTTCACAGAAATGAGACGTTCCTGTGACAGAAATGAGACGTTCTTGTTACAGAAAAAGGACGTTCCTGTGACAGAGATGAGATGTTCCTGTGACAGAAAAGGGACATTCTTGTGACAGAAAAAGGACGTTCCTGTGACAGAAATGAGACGTTCCTGTGACAGAAATGAGATGTTCCTGTGACAGAAAAGGGACGTTCCTGTGACAGAGATGAAATGTTCCTGTGACAGAGATGAGACGTTCCTGTGACAGAAAAAGGATGTTCGAGATGAGATGTTCCTGTGACAGAGATGAAATGTTCCTGTGACAGAGATGAGATGTTCCTGTGACAGAGATGAAATGTTCCTGTGACAGAGATGAGACGTTCCTGTGACAGAAAAAGGATGTTCCTGTTACAGAGATGAGATGTTCCTGTGACAGAAAAGGGACGTTCCTGTTACAGAGATGAGATGTTCCTGTGACAGAGATGAGATGTTCCTGTGACAGAGATGAGACGTTCCTGTGACAGAAAAAGGATGTTCCTGTTACAGAGATGAGATGTTCCTGTGACAGAGATGAGACGTTCCTGTGACAGAAAAAGGATGTTCCTGTTACAGAGATGAGATGTTCCTGTGACAGAGATGAGATGTTCCTGTGACAGAGATGAGATGTTCCTGTGACAGAAAAGGGACGTTCCTGTGACAGAGATGTGACGTTCCTGTGACAGAAAAGGGACGTTCTTGTGACAGAAATGAGATGTTCCTGTGACAGAAAAGGGACGTTCCTGTGACAGAGATGTGACGTTCCTGTGACAGAAAAGGTACGTTCCTTTGACAGAAAAGGTACGTTCCTTTGACATACCCCTCTGCTTTCCATTTCCCCAGAACCCCACTGATGCATGCAGCAATGCATCAGTTGGCTGCCCCACTAGATTAAAGGAGAGAACCAGGGATCTTCCAAAAATAGCTTTTGTATCAACACTGCCACCAGCTGCTTCACGCTCCACCCGTGGACATCATATTCCATCAATCTTTCAACCATTTATTGATGGGATGTCCACATACATTTGTCTGACGGGCGTTGGAGCACTATGAAATATTAATTTTTGTATTTTTTCTGGTGTTCTTGGATGAAGGGGCAAGTCCGGTCCCGCTTGCAACAGAATGCAGCAGCGGTTCATACGTTCACCGGCAGATAATGTTGATGGAATACTGAACAGTAGTGACGTATATTCACGGCTCTGGATCATATCCCATATATGCACAGGGCCAATTGAAGACAAATGACAGAAAAGTCACATTTTAATATGGGCAACGCAATGATCCGGTTATAAGAAAGACTGAATTATGTCATTCAATCACGATAAAGCATTCAAACTCGAATAAGACACTGAATCCTCAACCCGATCTCGTGGCAATGTGCATAAACAGCATGTCCAGGCCTTTCTGCATGTTATTAGTATCACTTTCAATCATATTTCATTTATTTACACCTCCGTTTTAGGTTTATGTTATCATAGTTACGCTAAAATAACTATGTGCACTATAAATAAATACAAGTAAGGAAAACGGATCACCAACGTCACTAACGTAACATCCAGACTACACGCAGAAAGACTACATGCAGAAAGACTACACGCAGAAAGACTACACGCAGAAAGTAAGAAGGGCGTACATGTGGCCATCAAAATCTAACTGCATGTATACCGTTTTTTTTTTTATTAATCAGAGCAGTGGCAATTAACTTGATTTGTTGCGTTCTCATTTTGCCGTTCGTAGAAACAACCGGGGCACACTTTGTTTCCTTCAAAGTGGCAGCGATGTAACGGCGCCAAGGTTACTCCGTGGTTTGATGCGTCCCATTTAAAACCAGTCTCAAAGTGAACACATTACACACGTCAATCCGTGCACAGCGAGTCCAAAGCAAAATGCCGTTGAGTGTAATTATAGCCGCGGCTGCCGTCGATGGGAACCGGAGGGGTGACGGCGGCGTTTCCATAAATCATATCTGTGTATTGTGTACGCCTTTGCATGTGGCTCTAATGGCAACACATGCCTTCACTTTATGGCAGTGCATTTCAGTTTTCGCAAACCCAGGATATTGCCGTCACATCACTGTGCAGGAGAATATGTAGATTTATTGTTTTCTTTATTGTGTATTAAAAAAAGGGTTCCGGACATGGTCATAAACTGCCGCATAAACCTATATCAACAGACTGTCAGGCTGCGGAGAAGAGAAATATCAACGTCTTGAACGGACTGAATTTCAAGTGCAGCAAAGATATAGTGAGTGGAGTGAGCGTATCTTAATAATGGAGGGCTAATCCCAAACCAATTCTTTATTCATCTGCGGGGTCAGCAAAATGTCAGGCAAGTTCGAGGGACCAAACAGCGCAGTGAATGACTGACAACCGCAGAATACGCAGTCCTTATAATGATGTATGACTTCATTAATGGATGACACGTGAGGGGGAGGGCTGGGGGGGGGAGGCTACGCTTCCCCCTCCCAACCTCTGCTCCCAATGTTTTGATTCCATTATAATGCAGGGTTGAGATAAGCCAGCTGTTTGGTGGGTCACGGACCACCAACGCTGAGATCAATATTGCTATCTACTCCACAGCAGCCCAGTGACGGGAGGGAACAGTAGGAAGACATAAGCATAGTGGAGCAGATTGGAATAAATTGGTGTTTCTATAAATATCTTATAATATATATTGTTTGACCAAATCAACGAGCAAGTAACATTTCAGTGCAGATATCGGGACTTGGTTTTACTCACTGAATATCATCCAAGATCTCTTTTTATCTTGAAAGGCCTTTTATATTACGGCTCATTTCAACAATCTATACCAGGCACATTTCCACTTGTTCCATTGGCAACTGCTTTTTATTTTTACGTGTTTAAATTGAGAAAAAAAAAATCATTAAAATAGACAAATACAGTCAGTAAAGTATAGCAACCTGTTCCCATGCATGTGTTTCTTCTCCAATTGGTTTGCATTTACATATTGCATATTCTTTGTTAATATTCACCTTTTGGTAAATAAAAAGCAACATCTTTAACATTTCCAAACCGCACATCCGTGCACTGGGGGGGGGGGGTCCTTTTATTATCCTATTTTGATCATTTCCATCTGGCTTATTTTCTCCATGCCCAGAGGCACACTTGTATGTATTGTTGTATTTCATCACTTGGTTAAATGTTAAATGAGCTTTTCATATCATGTGTGCTGAGTTAATGTCTCACTCAGGATTTCTCCCAAATTAGCTCTAAGGGTCTCCGCAGGTGTTGCCGTTCCGCTCGCAGTGCATGGTTCTGTGCATAATTGTTTGTTGGGAAACCATCTTTCTTCGCTTAATGAGTCGTCTGTTGGGTTTGGAACAGTAAGCGGGGTTGACCTGCAGACTCTATAGTTGTCCAGGCACGTGATGCTTTTCCACCCCCGGTGTAATCATTGCAATACGGGATCTCTGAAACATCGGAGGTATTAACAACTGCATTCTTCTTTGTCTGTTTAACATAATCAATGGTTCGCAATATTAAAAACCCCTCTGTCTCATGGCGCTGTAATTACTCCAAAGCGTTTTGCCGACTGCCATATGAGCATATGCATATGAGCATATGCATTGTACCATATGATGGTACAATGGTGAGTGAGAAGTACGTGCCAGATACAGTTGACAGGGGTCTTGTTGGACACCCAGTCCCTATGATAAGTTATACTGTATATTTACAAAGAGATATAGATGCTCTCTGACCTTAATGCATGAGTTAAGGGGGTGTGATATCCGCGAATGGATTTCAAGATGCTATTGTCGCATGCATGGAAAGATTTCGATTTCATTTTTACACGCGTATGGATGACCAGAAATGCTCACTGTGTATTCAATACACACATTCACAGTTCAATTCAATTCAATTTATTTTGTATAGCCCCCAATGACAGTTTTATGACAACGGGAGCCCCCAAATGGACGACATGTTTCATTGTAATGAGAATATTTTTGCTTTGGGGGCGGCAATAAATTAGTCAAAAGGACTCACACACACCAAAGTAAACATGTGCATCAGCAGGATTGTGTTCATGCACCGCGTCATTGGATATATGAATGCTCTTGTTTACTTGAGTCACAATCAGGGCACTAAAGTAAGGGCTCCAGAGTGTGCAGTCAGCAAGCTTAAGTGGTAAGATTCTGATATAAGTGAATAAGGAAGGGAAATTGAAGAAGTTTATGGCTAATATAGAATCTTTGAAACCAAGTTTTCAGGGCCTTTTTTTTTAAACCTTTTATAGTATTTGAACAAAGGCATTATATGCCTATATCTATATATTGCCATATCAGGTTGTGCAGACGATACTTGTTAGTAGAACCAAAATTGTTATTAGTGTTGGTCTTCCAATGAGATTGGTTCAAACTAATGAATATATAATAGCACTACTCCTACGCTTCAAGGAGTACCATCTACAGGAGGTCAATATGCATGTGCGTTGGAAATAACGAACTATATAAGATGACACTGAATTCACCATGTAAAATATATGCATTTAATATTTATAGAGGAAACCTATTAACTGTCCTGTTACTTGGCACCGTTATACAGTGACTGGAAGCCTGGGCCAAGCAGAGAAGTAAAAGGTAGAGAGAGGCGCAGATGGACAGGAGCAGGGACAGGCATGGAGAGGAAGTAGCAAGAGAAGAGTCGCCCTCAGCATTGCCCCAAGTCATGTTCAGGGCGGTGGAGCATGTGACCGAGGCAGTGGCAGCCGTTGGTAATTACCACGGTATCAGCAACGTGTCGCCTGCGTCGTCCATTTAATTAGCTGCACATCAGCTCCCCGTGATACGGAAGCAGCATTCTCACCTCCCCATCCCTTTTCTTTTCTTTCACTATGCCATCTCTGATGAGAGTTAACAAGCTCTGGAGGAAGAATTATGTGCGCTTATCAGATTATCTTTTAGTTTTTTATATATATATATATAAGTTTCTTTGTAGTTTTCCAGGACTGAATAGGTTAAAAGCCCTGAGAGAATATATTATTAAAGCTGTCCTGCTCTTCTTCTCTCTCTCTCTCTTTTCTACTTCCTTCATGCATGGTGTACACCAATATGCAAGCACTTTCCTTTTTACAGTAGAGGTGTGTTGAAAAGTTTAGTTCCAACAACAAGACCTCCCTTAAGGACCTCTCTCTGGGGTAAGGAGTGCAGCTACCTGAAATTTGAGCCGGTCGGATAGCCACAAGCAAAATCCCACAGCAAGCAACAGCGGAGGAAATAATGCAAACTCCTTAACGCATGAATAAAAACATGAATGCAAATGCTGATGCTTGCTCGCATACACAATCGCAGACACACACATGAAGTTCTGGTTGCATCTAAATTTAGAGGTTCAAGGACACTGATGAGGGTATTCAGCTGCTACACAACCACACACGGCAAATCATGAGCATATGAAACTTGACTCATAATCAATTTAAATATGAAGAGAGTTTTCAAACGTTTTAATTCAGACTTGATCCAGACTCATTGATGATAATTTATAAGATATACAATTCAACCATAGATTGCCAAAGCACTCTGAACATTTCCACAGAGGCCCAAATAAATGCATCCGCTGTATTGAAGGGACTGTCAGCTCGACACGTTGGGAATTTGACGTTAACTCTCTCCATCAACACACATAAATATGTATCGGTCACAGCTTGGCTTACCTTCAGAGTGGCTGTGAAGACCTTAGAGTGCACGTGTTCACAGTAGAAGTATTGCACAACAATAGCGATCACAAATTGTATACTTTCAAAGATTAAAGCAAATGTTTTTTTTTTTTTTGGGAAGCGCAATCATCACGTTTACGTTTTAATAATGTGGCTTTTGAGCTCGGCAACAACTCGACGAATCAAGTGCAAACGAAACCCCCGCTGAAATTACCCAGATGTGTCAAAACAGTGACGACAGCTCTCCAAATGAGACGGAAGCTGCCAATCAAGATAATTGAGAACCCCCACCCCCCTCGGTATGCTCGAGGCTGTGAGTGCACATAGGAGTATATGACATCCTCTTGAGCTGACTGTGTGCGAGAAGGAGTGTGAGAGTGTGTAATGGGGGGGGGGGGTTAGTGGTGGAGTAGTTTTTTCCTCTCATCATTTCTCTCTACCTGGCATAAATCATCCTCATCCAATTATGATAAAGTCTGAAGCCTAGATTACATGGTTTTACCATGGGGCATGTGGGGGGGGGGGGGGGGATCATTCTCACAGACGTCTTCTACAGTGAATAAGAGTGAGATTTCATTTGGGCTTCGACGGAGCATGTCCTTTTAATTAATGGGGCACGGCAGCTATTTAAAATGCTAAATGGTTTTTTGAATTTTCTCTTTCTTGCTCAACAGACCCCCCCCAACACCCAACCAGCACTGACACACACACACACACACACACACACACACACACACACACAAACACACGTACCTCTCCCTCAACGCTGTCAGACTCACTGTTCGTGGCATCTGTGATTAATTCTTCCTGTGCTGTGAGGAGGGCTTCGTTGTTCTGCTGCGGGATGAGATTGAAGGAGGTGCAGAGCACTGATGGATTGATTGACGCCTAATGCCATCTGCAGTCTTGTATTACCCCAGAATTTCTTTTAACAAGTCCAAGATATTGAGTTGTATTGGTCGGGGACGATTGGAAGCCAAACTCACAGGAACAAGGGATTAGCATCCACACTCACCACGCATCAGGTGAATTTCTTTATGCCACACTCTGAAATATTTAAATGCCATTATATGTCTTAATCAGTATAATGTACAGTGTCCTGTTGTGATGGGAGAAGCTATGTGACACGCGTTCCTGGTGGAGATACTGCGAGCCTCTCTGAATCATGAGGATGACAAATCAGGAGATGTCGTACATTTCTAAATGGTTGGATTGCAAATGAATGCAGTTGGTATCAGTGTGTGAGACGCTGCATTAAAACGATCTATATCTATATATTTCTAAATACCCAAAAGCCAATTAGTTTAGCTTAGCTTAATGACTGGAAACAGTTTTTTTTTTTTTTTTTACAGGCGGTTATGTGCAGGAGTGTTTCTTTAATCACTTCATTTCTGAGTCTTGTCATCACCATGAGGTTGCTCAGGCAATCAGCGGAAATAATAATATTAATATTTATTGCCCACAAATGTGGAAATTTGCCCCACGGCTTCAAAGGTTTGTAAAAACACATCACGGTGAATCAGAATAGATACAGTACAACACGCACAGTACAGACAACACTGACGGCCATGGTCGTAGTGTGAATAGTTTATACAAATAAAGCAAAGTTATGGCAGTTTGTATGAAAGAGCTTTTGTAAATGTTGGTTGCTGTGAGATTTGGCCACAGACATGTCTGTCTTCTCAACGCCTTCCCATCCCAACTCGTAACATACTGACGCTTTGTCAGAACTCCCGGCACCAGGTTGAGGAAAAATCATCTTGATTGGGCTTCAGATTACTGTTAATGTTCATGAGATTAAAATAAAAAGTAAATACAACAAACAACAGGTGGCCTACGAGACAGGAACAGCTGTTGTTGGTTTGTCGATAAAGGGACAGTAACAGCAGTAATCTGCTTTAAAGTAATGTGTCGGTGCAAACTTGTAGTCCTGTATGGACCTTGAATGTTACCTCGCGCTATGAAGGCTTCAAACATACATAAACATATCTATGAAGTGTTCTGCTTATGTCTCATCGTAGAATGGCATCACATAAAAGGTGAGTTGTTGAGATGTTCCATCACAACAAAGAGCAGAAGGGGTTGAGGGAGAATCCTGGCTGCACTGCAAATATTTTACCCTCGCTAGGCCCTTGATAACCCCCCCAACCCTCTCCCCCCCTCCCCCCACACCCACTGGTCCCTAGGGCTACCATTTGTGAATTCATCTCTGCCCTCACAGCCCCGCTCAGCTGTCACATCGCATCTTGCATGCGCAGACAGTCAACGATAACCGTGTTAGGGCTTTTCATATTCCATACACCCAGTTTCCACCTCCCACTATACCGACATGCAATATTACCCACAGTCTCTCTCTACTATTACCCCCGTATCTGCCTATGCACCCATCCACCACAGTTGTGGTTAGTCGGCAAAGGCTTGCCTTTGCTTTCTGTTTTTGATTCCCCCCTCTGAAACGTCGTCGGTGTTTCTTTCAAGGAGTTCTGAGAAAACGATGGCTTTAAACTCTATATTAACACGCGAGAAATTGCTTTTTCCATTCACATTGCTCACGTTGCCGCTTCTTAAAAAAAAAAAGGAGAAGGAAAAAAAGAAGTTTCAAGACATATTGAATAGATCGTCTTGCATTGCAAATCTAATTTCAATTGGAAATCGTAAAACACCATGGCAACGACGGAGCAAGCGTGCTTCGTATAAAACACACACAAGCTGGCTATAAGCTCACCAGCGTCTGTGCTTCTTGTGAAATCATCATTTCGTACTGATGATTTGGACCACGGAAATAAAACCCCGATCCGGCACAGGGCAAGTCCATAAACTCTCCTCAGTTCTGAAGTCCTGGTCACAATTCCTGAGACTTTTCTAACCTGCTTTTAAGGAAATCTTGACTCAACTCGCATGCCACAGGTTCATGCTTGGACCCAAACAAAGTATAAAGTCATAGCTGCCCATCCAGCTGCTCTCGTTGTTCGGTTCCAGGAATAAAAACAGGGCCAACTTTCAGATGTTGAATGCCAAACCAGTTCCAGAGAACTGAAAACACAGGCAGGGTCTGACCACCCCCCATACCGTCCCTATCATTATCAGACATGGTTGGTATTTGATATTGATTGTGAGATTGTCTCACTCTGGCAAGCCAGCAGTGTGTGTCCACTAGTATGTGAAATCTAAGCAATGCCTGCTACATGGGTGTAACTGCAGGGCTAATATTGTTTTCTGCTTGTGAATCTGCGTGTGAGTCATCATGGAAATATGTGGTCCTGGAGACACCCACAGCATTGGAAACCACCACAGAAACCCTTTTGAGTTTATTTTTTCTGTCTGTGGACAGTTTTTCTTCTCCTCAATAATGTTGCAACCGTGCAAGATGCAGTCACGAGACTCGTATTTAATTACATTTTTCATTTTACCCTTATTGAACCAGATTATTCTATTGAGAACCAGTTCTCATTTACAATGACGACCCGGCCAAGAAGCCACAGGAGGCAAGTCGTAACAAACCAATAAAACATGGAAACATCTCAATCAATATCGTACAGCAAATTACAACATCATGTGTAACGACAATATGAACAATATATCAGAAACAGTTGCAGGGATCAGAGACGATCGTCTGTAATAATTTATTGAAGGCGGGTAACGGAATGAGTTTGAGCTTCTTGTGTAACTCATTCCAGTCGCATGGAGCAGCAAACTGGAACGAGAAACGGCCGAAGGCGGTGCGGACTTTTGGAATGGCCATTTTGATGAAATTGCTTTGAGAGTAAATTGCAGGTTACTGTTGGAGATGAAGAGTAGAGTAGCGGAGATATGTGTTTTTTTATTTTTTTACCAATGATGGTTTTATAGATGAACGGATACCGGTGGATACTGATAGCCGGTTGACTATATAGTACAGGCTGCAGTGGTGAGTGTGGAAAGGAGCACCCGCGACGGTGTGGTAGATGACATCTAGTTTATTGAGAAGATTTTTGGATTAACTGGTGTGTAGTTGCGATCAAAATGAAGGCGGAGTTTGAAGATGGGTGTGTTCCGATTAAGGGCACCAGATGTAGGGGGCGGTAGGAAGTGGGGAAGGGGCCCTCCCACTTTATGCCTCCCCCCCAGCCCGATATGGCATTATGATTTGTGTGCAAAATTGTGTCTATTTTTAATTCAGCAACACCAGTAGAGACGTAACCAAAAGTGACCTAATTAGAAAATACTCATATTGGTCGTATGGAAGGAAATTGCACACACGGTGTACCTGCAAACTGAATCGTGTTCACTTCCAGTGTGTGATGGCTAATATATATATTTTAAGTAATTCATAACTCTTCCGTATCACTACATATTTTGTACTAGTTTGTCATGAAATGGAATATTTATATAAAAGGGAGAGAACATCAAAAACATTTGATCCTTTGGGATCTGTGTTTTAATGGATGGTTGAATTTAGGGCAGGAGACAGAAGAATGAGCTTAGCTAGAGGAAAGAAAATGTCTTATGAGAGCTGGTCGAATGCATTGTAGAGAGTGCAGTGTCGGGACAGGAGGCCTAGTGGGATATGCCAAAAGTGGAGGGAGAGAAGTGAGAGTCTGACAGAATAAAGAGCATGATGGAAGGACGATGAGACAAAATAAGAAATGTATGTTCAGCGAACTGCTGAACAGGACAAAAGACAAGGTAAACCAGAGTAGTTCCTTTTTTGGCTTTTGTTTTATAACTTGGATGTTTCCTAATACATTTAATCAGTTATAATATCATTTTTTGTGGATTAAAGCCAGTTACCTACATGATACATTATAATTATCATTTATCATTGGCATACATGTGGCATACTTAGTATCAACTCACCCAGAAATAAGCTTGAACAGGAGAACTGAACAGTGAATACTAACCTGGAGTTGTCACTCACTTCCATACAAATAGTTAATCCTTTAAGCAGACGGGTTCAGCGTGTTTCTTTGGGTCTCTGTCTCTGAAAATGTGTCGAGGAGAAAGGAAAGCACTTGCGGGGTTATCCAGGACACAAGGACTCCTTACAAATGAAAAAAAAATCACAAAGACTTTGCAGAGTATTTGTGTAATATTCTTTATCTTCATTGCCATGAATTAGCATTTCATTAAATTGAGACCCGTAACACAATGAACCCCCCCCCCCCCTGAATAACATTTCTGACACAAGCCTGGAATAAGCCTTGCTAACCCAGATAGATGCTGTTGGTTTGGACAAATGCATTATTTCAGAGATAAAAAGTCACGCGGAGCCGTGTCTGGAAAAGTTGTCGTTGTGAATAACTGCCAGGACGTGGCGAACCACTGAACCGTTCCCTGCCCGTGTTGTGTCCCTGTTGTGCTGATATTCATTTTTGCTGACAGCCCCTTCCCAAAAACCCCTTTATCACCCATTCTCCTGGACATATTTCTGTGGCTTGTCAAAGGAAGGTCTCTCTCCCTCAATCACAGGGATTCAGCCTTCCGGATGCGGACGAACAAGTTTCCAGGTGTCACTGAAGTGCGTTGTTTCGAGCCCCCCCCCCCCCCCCCTCACCCCTACCTTGTCGAGTGTGAAGATAAGGAGAGAGTTGAGCGCGAGAGGAAAAAACAATAAGGCGCAGCGTCACTCGACTTGAGTGAGTGACGGACTCGACGTGTTATTGAACTGCGCGAATAAAAAAGGAGATGAAAACACACAGTGTGCCGGTTCTTCAATTTCATGCAAGACCGCCTTGCATCATTGCAGTGTATCCCTGTAATAAAGAGCCTTTTGCTGTTCTGAATAGTGCTCACCACCTCCTGCCGATCGAGCTATACCCCGAGGATTCTTCACACACGGCGGGCGCCTCTCGCCCTGACCTCCATCCGGTCACACGAGGACACCTCGGTGTTTGTTTGCCTGAGCGTCGGTTGTTTGTTTGTTGTGCTAAAGCGTTTTTGTTAGCCGCGCGTCTTTGCGTAGAGGTCACCGGCCGACATATTAAAGAGGGAGCCACAATAGCAGGTGTCTTTCCATTTCACCTTTTGTGTTCGTCTGTGCTTCCCGTATCGTCTGGGACACCTGTCGCATGAACTGCCCCCCCCCCCCCCCCCCCACGGGGTACTGAAAAGAGAAGGAGAGACAAAAGCGCCGCGAGAGGAATTAGGCCGACAAGGACACCTGTCAAATCGGCTGGCAGGTTGCCCAACATGACCCCGCCAACTATGAATGTGATCGATATGGGGGCCAACGTTGTAGACGGACGCACAAAAGAGCACGCGTATCCCAGAGCCGCTATTTACTATCTCCACTCCCTGATTACCCTAACTCACTTATTTACGTGTCCACTTATGCCAGCAAGAAAAATGTCCCGCATCAGCATTGTGCCGCTGGGTTTGTGTTTGCCATTAAGCTTTTGATTGCATTATGGGACATAAGCATGATTGATGCAAGTGGGTAAAATGGTGATGCTGCAGAGGGAAGACGGTGGACTCACACAGATAACCCATACGCAGGTTGGACTCCTAGATTATGTAAAAGTATCATATGGCAATTATTTCATGTTGTTTGCTCGGATGTTAGACATTGGCTGTACTCATCTTATCTGTGAGTTTGTACTTAAAAATATCTTTGATTGATCTCATTTAATTGTGATTCAGTTAATGAAAACTAAGTAAATTTTAATCTTTACTGTATTTATTTATTTTAACTTATTAACTTGAGGAAGCTCACTTCAGGTATCCATCCACTCACCTGGTTCCAATAAAGTTAGCTTTCCTTTTCATAAATGTTATTGTGTGGTCCTGCAAAGCTTCGTGATGAGTTCCCGCTGTTTAGTAGGATTTTGGATTATTTAATGAATTCATAATACTTAGAACCGGTAACGTTAGCTAACGTTAACGGCAGAGACGTAACGTTCTCGAAAAGCAGGATGGTGCTTATTAGTGGAACAGCAGTTCAGGCAGCTACTTCAACTTCTGAAGACAAAATACTCAATTTACACAGGTACAAAGCGTTGTGAAAATCTGCATATTATCAACAATTTTTTCCAAATGATAATACAAACTGTAATTTGGGGTTATTTTTGGGCCGTCGTCACTCTTACATGATGCAATTGTGCCTCAGGATAGTATTGCACTATAAGAAATAATCCACCATAAAAATGCCTCCAATTAATCCCCTTGTAAAATCATTAATTCATAGCCTAATCTAATGAGTAATTTACTATTATAATATGACATTTGCTCTTTGCATCAGGCCTGGGTGCTGAGTCAGAACATTACTTTACATGGTTATGGCCTAAGCCTCCTCCTCAGGGCAGGGTCTGCGACGATGACCACGACCGATGACTTGGTTGTTTTGTTCTTGCTATCTGCATTTCCATTTCTTAGACCTAACATAGGGATTACTCCCGTATCACTCCTTATTAAATCATATATATATATATGACTGATTCTCTCCGTTGTTCTTTCTCTGTCACGATGGCTTTGTCACATCCACTCATCCTTGCCATTAAATTTACTCCGAAGCTCCAGCGTTATCATGTAGATCCTGGTTGTGTTCTTACAGCTTCAGCTAAACATCAAACACATTGTCACCGGGGTTTTGGAAGGATTTGGTCACATCTGCAGTCGAGTTCACAATACGACATGATGCATTCTCCTTCCCCGCCACTCATCCCCTCTCCTTCCCCTGTCTGTTCCCTCTCATTCCCCAGTTGGATAGAAATGACAAGCCGATGTTCTGGAGCCAGCCAGACACGCTCTAGTGGATGGACTTCGCCGTAACGAGTGACAACTGCATGCTCGTCAGTCCCAGCAAATCAACAGTGAAAACAGAGAGAGCTGACCGGCGGACCTACTAGAAACCACTGGTCCTGTAACTGCCCATCTAATGGGCCAGACGGACAAATGCACACGCACAGAATTCAGTAAGTCAGAGGGGATCAAATCCAAGGATATTGTTTGTTCTCGCTAAACATATCTTTTGCGTTTGAGAAATTATTCCGATTTCTGACACCACCACCACTTGACTACGTAAGACTCCGAGAAAATGATGGACCTTTACAAAATATACGCCTGTGCCTAGGCTTAAGGGAACTGGCGCTCCCATTAATAATTCATGGTCGGACAATCAGAGAGAAAAATCTGGTAACTGACAGCCTTTCCCGAAGTGTGAGGATGCAGGATATTGACTGCTGCAGGGTAGGGCAACTCCACACTTCTTTTCACTTTTATTATTTTCTCAACTTCCTGCATTTTTTTCCTGATGGACCATCTGACCCAACCATTCTTCAGTTCCCCAAGGCAGAGCTAGTGACAGACAAGGGTCCTTAGTAACCATCCGTCTGGACATTCTCTCCAAACAGCACCCACTATGGGAAAACCACCATAATATTAGGCCATGCGCCTATCATTTTGTATTTCCTGCAAGCCGATGGCGGATGACACCTCTGTTGACAGGTGTAGACTATACATCCCCCAATCCCCAGACCTGACAAGATCCTACAAATCCTGGACACCTTGTCTCCAACACTCCTTCAGTCATCCCTCAGAGGCTGGCTGCGGGAGGCTTGGAAAGAATGCAGGGATCCAATGACGGAAGGACTTTGATACACATGAGACTGTCAAAAAGTGAATAACAGGGAACTTTGTGAGAAGTAATCAGTCGGAAAGGATCTGACCTTATCACAATACTGAGATGAGGTAAGCCCCCTCTTCTTTTCTGTCACTTTTTTCGGGGGGAAATCAGACCGGTGCATTTGACCTCTGTCAGGTATTGAGCTGACGGTCATGTGAAACGCATGCAGCATGCAAACCGCTTGTCTGCTCTTTAAAATACCAAACAGCTCTCGTTTATTAGTGAGACCGTTTGATTCCCGGTGACAAGGCCTACTGTCTTAAGTGCCATTTAATAAATGATGTTCTATAATGGCGGTCGTTCATAACAAGTACTTCATTTTCTCACTTGTGTGGGTGCTAAAAGGTGGGTGGGGGGGTGTCTCCATTTGCCCTGAATAAATAGTGCAAATGGGTTGCGCAGTGATGGGATTGTGGTCTCTAACTGGCTTTTGGCACCAGCTAAATGGAAACCGTCTGTAGGGGGGGGCAATCGCTGATCTTCCACTTATCCCCGCTCATGCCTCTCACTAAATATAAAAGGGCAGGAATCCTATCAGAGCGAGGCATGTAGCGTAGCAGTGTGCGATCTAACGTGAGTTTTAGCTCCAATTATGATGTTCACTTCAATCTTGACTGCACCGTGGCTTCGCTTGTTTAGCATCGCAAGGTAACCGGCTCATTTACAGCCCTCATTGAAAAAAAGGATGTAAGCACTGTTACCTCAAAGAAAGCAAGGTAAAAAGAACACATAAGGAAGGAAGATGTTGAAAAGTGGAGGGGGATGTGGGGGGGTATTTGTGTCGGACCTCCTTTTCATATACCCAAGGGTCAGCGTGATTCATATTAATGATTTCCTGCCACATTTCAGTAAAGAATAAAAAATAGTACTCTCTGTACCTGGGCAGGTAGTCAAAGCTGGCCCAGCTGTGTGATGCTAGCTCCCTCTGTGGGCACTTAGCCAACATTTGCATTTATTTATGCCGGCGCTCGCTCACCCAACAGGCCCCGTGATATCCTGCCAGTATCAGCAATCTCATCTGCTGCCTCACGACTTGCTGCAAACTTCTGTTCTCACCTTAAGCCCCCTCACTTAGACATGAGTTGAATAATGCATCTCCCTACCACACACACACACACACACACAAGTGGTATGTTGGAACAGGAATATATGATGTGGATTAGGTTGAAATCAAGTTACAGATGACTAAACTTTGAGCCCATTTTCCAAGGGAAAAATGTGCTGGCGTTTGTATGTTTTATGCAAACCACGAATATTTTTGAATGTGGACATTTTTTTGCATCTGGTCAGAGCAAGTGACGTACCGCAAGCAACGGTTATTGAAAAGTCCACTAAGGACAAACACAGGACTTTCACCCAGGAGCTGTTGGTGTGTGTGAAACCAAAAGTAAACATTGGCTTCCCAAAGGGAAGAGGGTCAAAATGATGAGTGCCTTTTTTAGTCCATTTTAACCCGTGTAGCGTAAATGGTTTTCGACAATAAAATACAAAATGGAGTACTTATTCATGTCAGAAGGTGTTATAAATACTCAGAGCCTTCATATAATCATTTGACCACTATTTGTGGTATATCGTGCTGCCACATATTGCTCGTAATTATCGCTGATGCTCGTGTCATAATGCAGTTGTCACTCGTTACGCCGAAGTCCATCCACTAGAGCGTGTCTGGCTGGCTGCAGAACATCGGCTTGTCATTTCTCTCCAAGTGGGGAATGAGAGGGAAGGGACAGGGGAAGGAGAATGCATCATGTCGTATTGTTGTGAACTCGTCTGCAAATGTGACCAAATCCCTCAAAAAAAATTTGACAATGCGCTTGATGTTTAGCTGAAGCCGTAAGAACAAAACCAGGATCTACACGATGAATCCGGAGTATCTGCAGTAAATTGAAAAATCTAAAATATTATTTGACACGTTGCCAGCCGGACTCCCTCCTCAGCCCGTTCACACAGTGACACCTTTTTTTCCCTTCCCCTGGAGAAGAGGAGTTTTTTTGTGTTTCTTTTGTGCTCAAATAAACTACGCCGTGTGTTCGGCTAAGACTAGAACCTTCCTGTTGTCGTGCGCTTGGGGTCAGAGACAAACCGTAACAGTTGCTCTTCGTTGGGATCGAAGGACACGTGTTTTTGCGACGAGAGGTAATGGTCAAAACAACAAGAATGGAATATATAGATTGATTTCATTTTCAATGTATTCATTTATTGTAAAAAAAAAAAAAAAAAAATCTCTTCCCCCTCCTCTTCGTGAATGTGAGATGAGTGGTGTGCATGCAACGGCGTAGCCTCAAACAGTTGCCGAGGCTCCATGGTAAATGTGTAACTTGGCTAGCAGCATCAAGTAAACAGCAAAATGCCTGCAAGTACGGGCTCCATGGTAAATCCCTGTTAATAGACTGCTGAAAGATTTAGACAAGGTTAATGGCAAGGTTGCAGAGATTAATACAAAAAACGTGATTTGCTCCAGTTTACTGATTACCACGATGAAAAAACAATGACTAATGTCATCCACTGAATAAATTGTGTGCACCCTTTTGTTGCAATCTGACTAATAAAAACAGATTCTTCAGCGGAGAGAATGTTATTATTCTTAATGTAAAATTGAAATTAATCTAATTGCACATCGTCCCCATTACCCTCAAACCACCGTCAACCCCCCCCCCCCCCGTCTTGTTTGTGATTCTTTCCCTAGAAGCTCACCAGGCTCTCTCAGTGTAATTTATATCCAGGACTAAACATCAGAGTTTACACTGAGGGGAACCATGGCTTTCTGTAAGTGTAAACAGAAAACTTCCTGCCCTCCGGTCTGGATCGTGGCGTGTACAAAAAAGGCACCTCTCTGTCTTCAGCCTCTTCCTCTGTGCCTGCATATTTTCTTCTGTGTGATGTAGACAAAGTCACGCTTTGTATACTTTTATGTCGTTCAACCAGTCCCTTTCCCCCATTCATATATCAACAAGGCAAGATTTCATGAGAGTTGCCATGCCTACCGGGTCTCCGTGTTCACTGTAATTGCTTCCACTGCCATCGAACCCGAGCGGCTCTCACTCTGCCTCCGTGCGGGACATCGCTCGCTCGTCATCATCTCAAGCGAGGTCGGGCACGTGGCCAAAATAAACGGCATCGCTTTCTTCTCCACGGGCCGAGCTCTCAGGGTGCCTCGCGAGCAGATGTCCAGGGACTGCCCCATCCCAAGGGGGAAGAGCGCGCAGGCTCTGTTTTTTTGTTGTTGTTTTTTTTGCTCGTGAATTTGCTTTAAATGTCAAGTATTTTTAGATAAAAGACCGTGCTGAAATGCAGAACACGCATCCCACACACCGGAAGTCTTGGCGTCGTGACAGCAGGCGAAGCCTCATGCTCTTCCGCACTGTGGCGCGACTCGGCCCGCTCCTCAATGCTGTGTCATTTGTATGTTGCTGTCAGTCCCATCGGGGGTTTGAGCTCTCCGTATGCCACTCTGTGACTCTGCCTGGATGTGTGGTTTTCGTGCAGTGATACAAAAAAAATGGGAGTGATTTAATAGCGGGACTTGAAGCAAAAACTTGAATCGCAACACAACATTTGTGTTTCGTTTAGGAAACTCATCTTTTGGGTGAACGAACTCGACTGAATCACTTCCTCAAACAATTTGCTTGTTTCTTAGTTCAGTTGAGCTCTCATGTCACTTGCAGGTGAACATGCAGCCTCCCCGGCTGCATGTTCACCTGCAAGTGACATGAGAGCTCAACTGAACTTATCGATCACAGTCAAAGTCTGAGTCTGGGATTCTGGGAGTCTGAGTCTGGGAGTCAAAGTCTGAGTCTGGGATTCTGGGATTCTGGGAGTCGGAGAGCGATTCAAGTCATGCCTTCGCGCGAGGAACGCTGCGTGCTGTGTTCCAGACAGCAAATACACAGCGGATTCGGTACGATTTGCTTATGGTAGTTTTCATACAAATGTATGTTTTTTTTCTGTCTAATAGACGCTTTATAAGTAGAGATTTTATTTAGTTTTGTTTAGTTTTTTCAACCTGAGGCCTCGGGCTACAAATGTGAAAGTGATACAGCTTTTGATAAAAATGTTTCTTTCTGAAACTAGCTGTCACCTGACACCTGACTGACGGGACTCAACCATTGTTCGGGAGTTATGGCCACTCGGCACACACACACACACACACACACACACTATCATCACAAGAATTGACAGGATGTCTCCAAGCATTGCTGGTTCCCAAAATGTCAGTCAAGAGCTGCCGTGGGAAACCCCATGCAGCCCAGACAAAGGCGGCATGCCCTCTTTTGAAAACTGGAAAACTGGAAAATCAAAAATAGTTGCAGTGTCAATTATATTATATTATACATTCGATTTCGGATTAACTTTGAACATGTGTTAATAATCCCTTGCATACATGAGCATGCATTTCTTTTTTTTATAGTTCAGCAATATATATATACTGATTTAATTTATATAATTAATTAAGATAATACATTATATTGTATATTCTATATATGATGATGATATCATTGTACAAATGTACCACATACTGTATTTATTTGTTGTTGTTTCATAGGGTGTTCAATTATTTACGTAGTATAATTGAATTGTGTGCCTCTGCTTCTGCCCCCATCTGTCTTAAGACCTCTTCTGCCTGTCAGTTATTCTATTCCCCCAATGACTCGCTGCCATCTGGCTTTCTGATGTATTGATACAGATTAGCGCCGGGGAGACACGCATTAAGTCGTAAGAGCAAATTTAGTTAACCCTCTCTCGCACGAGAATCCATTTCCGCCAAGTTGCTTTGCAAACTATTTATGTTCTCTGCCTCCCACACACCTATTAACCTTTTGTTTCACTCAATTGAGTTTGCAAATGAGTGTCTTGTGGAGGCAAACCCAGGGATAAACTCTGCTTCAGACCCAGGTAATTGTCTTATCAATGGAGACGTAGCAGGTTGAAGTGGCAGCTCGTGTGAGGCTTTCAAAGAGGTTGTATGAGTATGTCATCTGATAAAAGGCGCTACGCTCTCACGTAATCAGTCATAGTCGACGGAAGGCCACTTCATTAAGAGAGGCGGGCAGGTCGGCGGAGAGGTGACGGCATCCGAGCCAAGGTGACCTTCGTACGTCTATTGGCTGCTCCCAAGTGTGCACACAGCTGGGGGATACACTGGGGCTCCAGAGGCAACAGCATGCCAACTCAATGTGGTTGTATCCTTGCATGATGACATGCACACGCAGCTGCGGAGGTATCCTTTTAGGTATTGAGCATGTTTCCGTGCTCAAAGAAAAAAAAAAATAGATGTATCTGACACATAAATAAAAAAGTATATTATTGAGTTACAATTCCTTAGAACCAACTGTTATATGATGGAGGTATTGATCTTTCCATCTTACTTTAATGACAAGAAAGCAAATTAGAAAGCTTTCCAAAAATGTCTTTATTTATTGCTTCAAGAAAGGTTTCGCAATGTATTATCCATTTAAAAAGGAATAATCAAGGTGATGAATAATCAAGGTCCATTCAACCTATTACATTAGTAATGATGTCATATCTGCCTGTAATCACAGATTAGGGTTTTCAGTGTGGACATGAGTTGATGTCTTTTAGTAAAATGGATTCTTTTGAAGTCAATTTAGACAACTGAAGAGTTGAAAGTATCCAATATTTAACAAAAGAGAATTGTGAACATGATTTTGTGTAACGTTTCTTTTTCTTTCTCATACCTTTTAATCCTTTTGTTACCCCTCATATTTAGCTTATTGAACACCTTGGTTAGCAGGATTTCTATGAACTAGATATTCAGAAATGAGTTTGCACAGAAATACCAAAAGCCTTTAACTGTGAATATTAAGTGAATATGGGGATTAAAACAGCTCGGATATTAAAGTGCTTCAAAGCTCCTTACACAGTCACAAAGACACATATTTACCTTCCTTAGATGTAATTAAAGTACTCGTCTCTTTAAGCTAAACCCACTCCCTCTGATATGCAGCTAAATGAGACCACCTTCTGGTCCGTTAGAGGTCACAATGTGGCCTCCCATCTTTCCAAAAAGTGGGGCCAGAGAATCATCCTTCAGTAGTTCTGTGTGGACAGAGGGATGGGAATGTAGTGAGCAATAACACTTTGTGTTGTTGTTGAGGGAGGGCTTCTTTAAATTGTGGCACTTTTTCTTTGTCTTAGCGAATCCCTCTTTCCAAACTTAGAAGCCAGTTCCTCTCTCTAGTCCTCTCACTCAATCTTACCCCCCCACTGGTAAGAGTGCAGCCTTTTTCCTCCAGTTGCTTTGAGCGGGCTAATTACAATAACTACACCTGCGGGATCCATTTTTTTGGGGGGGTATTAGAAAGCGGCGATTAACTGCTGTGATTCATTGGTCATTACATTTGTGTAATTGTAGAAAAAGGATTAATATACAAGAATACAAATGTTTGTGGAGCAGCTATGGCGTACCAGTTCTCAACAGGAATTAGTGATGATTCAAGGTCATAAAAACGGCTCTTTAGATATATATATAAAAAAGAAAGTACAGCAAGTAAAAATCTAAGACATGAAGAAGTGCAAATCTAAAAATAATATATATATAATTTTACATTTGCATATATATATATATATATATATAAATTCTATATATTCAGTTATTTGTATTCTATTGTGTATATATATTTTATATATATATTTTATTTTGTATATATCTGTCATCCCTGTTCTTATATTTTATTTTATTTTGTGTGTTTAGTTTATTCAGTCTTTTCCATTTGGTGTCTGTAAAGTGTTGGGCACTACTATGACAACAAATTTTCCCCCTTGAGGATTAATAAAGTATATATCTATCTATCTCTATATATATACACATACAAAAATAAACAGCTTAATAACCTTAATGTTATATTAAGTGCCTCGCCAATGACATTGGCCAATGGGCACACTAAGGTGTTTCGTAATTGGATGCACTAAGTAAACAACACTCCAGCTGACAAATTAGCCGGAGGAGCGCGTAAACAAAATGTGTCCTTAAGCTTGTTAGCTTACTTTCTATCACGAACCACAACAAAGTTGGACTTTTCCATCAAACGGTCGCAGCATGTCCCTGGAAACGCAAACACAATGGGTGTCTGTGAGTGACACCTGCTAGAAGACAAGGCTTCTCTCTGCATTTCTGCTAGAGCAGATTGTGCAGGGCAATGGATTCCTCTTCCTTTGTCCTTTTAAATTGAAAAAAACAAAACAATCAATGCTGCTTTAATGTATCTCTGCGTCCACACATACATGGGATAGCAAAACTAGAGGAAAAGCTGGCGGGGATATCTGGAGGAAATCAATACACAGTCTGTTATACTGCTCATAACAATGTTGCTATATAGCATGAACACAGTAATGTCCACTGCAATGTTTTGTTAAAAGCATGTCCTCTCGGTTTATTGATGTATAAAGCTTTACATGTCGGTTGATGGTGCGGAATGAAGACCAAAAAAAAGATGTTACCGCCAAAACAGAGCACTGTTTCATTTTACTGCTTCAGTTATGGCAAAGGGAATCGATTTGGCTCTCCTACGGTCATTAAGAGGTCAGGAAACCTCTTGGTAAGTTCCCTCCCGTTAAAAAAAAGAAAAGAAAATGATGAAGGTAATCAGCTCTTGAGCGATAAGAGGGGGATAAATGAGGAGGTATGCTCCTTTGGGGTTTAGAGCACTCAACCTCATGACCCTCTAGGATCAGGCAGCCAAAGTCAAAGCTGTTGAAGTCAAGGCAACCGGATTCTTTCAACGTTAAAGGAAGGATGAATGTGTCTATGAGAATGTTAACTATAAAGATATTGTCTACAGACATTCCAATAATACCTTTTTTTGTTGTATGTCTGAATGTCTGTCTGTACCTTACCACTAGTAGGCCAAAAGGCTGGAGAAATCTGAGATTTTAGGACATCTCAGATTCACTTGTTTTTATCAGTTTAAGATGTACTTTCAGTCGGTCGTTGCTCGATGCTTTGATCATTTCCATAATTATGCTGAGCAAGCTTACAGGTTTAGCGTGTTAACACGTATCGAGCTTCAATGTTTGGCAAGTCAAAATGTTGACACCAAAAACGCTAGATCTTTTGGGGACTGCAGTGTACCAAATTGTACGGCAACGCTATTGAATTGTCGATATTCTACTGTGATGGATGTTGAAATAAACCAACATCCTTTGGATATTAAATACAGTAATAAATAGTTAAACAATCCGTATAATCGTTATTCTTTTGTCATATTTTTCTTGTGACAAAGTGGGTTTGGAACCGGAGCTTGAAGTATTCGGACTCGTCACTCACCTAATATGATGTCGGGCAGTTACCTACTTTTCCATCCACAAGACTTCCATCCCAGAGGGCCCTGGGACATCAGCTGCCCTGTTAAAATCTCCATCTGTCCAGTCCCATCTGTGTAGACAGGAGGATCTGCTCTCTGCTCGCTCACAGGTGAACTTCAGCATGATCAAGATGAGCAACCACCTGCACTGGTACGTGGGACATTTGGTCCGAATAGATTTTCAACCACAAATCAAAGTGCTGCTCCTCAGTGGGAATGAAATCACAGACGTCCCGAGAATGTAACGCTTCAAAGGTATTAAGATGAGCGCTGACAATGGCTGCTGATCTTGCAGAGTCACTTAAACAGGGCTATAATCAATGCTATTGTATGGACATACATAAACAAATATGTTATACTCATCCACAAACAAACAAAGTGTAATATAATTGTCCCTATGACAGAAAATTCATGTCTCCCCCTCCCCCCCATACACACACACTCACACACTGAAATGTGAACGACTGATGCTGTGACCAAATGTCACACCAATTACCATACCATGCAATATTTGCAACAATGCATAGTGCACTTACTGTAAAACTGATTGTGCAGTACTGTTCTCACATGTCTGTGCCTTTTTTATGTTTTGTTTGTACTACTAGCATGTACCTCCTTTCTTTGTATTTTAAAATGTTTTTACCTTGGGTTTAAGTTATTGTAATTCGGTGTGGACGGAGGACCTAGCAAAGTAAAATGTTCATTGTACGAAGTAACTGTCTGTTAATTGTGCAAATGACAATAAAGTATCTTGGATCTTGAATCTTGAATCTGTGTTTCAAATAGAGAATGTGGACATTACGAGGGCCGTGGCTAATCGACATTGGTAATGTGCTGAGAAGACAAAGTGCGACGGAGCTTTTTTTAAAAATCTTTTTCTTCAAATGTCAGCAACGCGCCAACATGAGGACAGTTCATCAAATATTCCTCCCAAAGTCATATTTCCACTGACGAAGCACTATGACCTTGTTTAATTCACCTGAATAATCCAGGCGTGCTGCTGTACCATTCAGCACTTTCTCTCTGTTCAGTAGTCACAGCTGAAACATGACAAGACTGTGCCGGGAGAACCCATCTGGCCTACGACTTAGTGCATCGATACATTATTGAAAATGTCCAAAACACAAGCATTGTCTCACTCTTGAGTTGCTGCCTCACACCCCATTAAACAATCACGCAAAGCTGCAAAGCAGTTACTCATACTTGTGCTTTGTCATTCATGTTCCATGATGATCAGCAGGAGGGCTTTTTGGGCTGGAATTGTGGAGGCAATCTCGGTATCCTCTGCTTGTCCAAATGTCTTTTATTGTGTGGCGGATCCCGAGTTCACAGAAAGAAACATGAATTTATGACCATGTGGATTCCGTTTTATATTCCAAGCAAAAAAATATCCGTTTGCTCTCTATTCTGTTTGTTTTTTTTAGCTTCAAAGCTTTCAAGAGGGAATGGATCTCGGTTCTATTCCACTCAGTAGCACACAGAATAAGTAGTAACACAGAATAAGTCTTAAGAAGTTCAACAAAGTTGCTGTCGTAGTGTAAAAGACGTCCAACTCATTTACAGTACATGTACTGTGGATTGAAGAGGAGACTGGAACATGGCCTGCAGAGTTTTAACTCGCAGCCATAATCTTATGGATCTTATGAACTACTTTTCCACAAGAGCTAACAAAGATGGTCCCTGAGGGAGAATGACTTGCAAGAGTTGAGGGGATGTAGACTTAAGACAAAAGTAGCCCACATTGTGTCTGGATCAAAGGCTGTGACGTTTACCCACTTATTTGCTACTAATTTAGCAATGTTGTTATAGTAAGACATAAATGTTAACCTCTCAGCATGAAATATGAATTAAGAACATAAAGGAAGGTTAGATTAACAGTGAAAGGAGCTGGATAAACCCTTTTTTCTTACTTATTAATAAGTGAGCGTTGAAGCTAATACATTTTAAATTACATTTGATTTATTTAGCCCAATATCACAAATCCCAAACAATCTGAACAACATATAACACCTTCCGTCTTTTGACCTCGATAATGAAAAAAATAAAAGAGCAACTGAGGAGTAATTCCCCCTCTCAGGATGGACAGAATGAACAATATGTCATTATGTACAGAATAAACAACATAGCATAGTCAAAAACAAAGTTTGGCTAATTAACTGTATTTTTTTTTTCTTCTTCTGTTAATCAATAAGTCCATTTCAAATAAACTAGTATAATGAAAATGTAATGATGTAAGCTATCTGTCTGATGTACCTTACACAAGGGTTTTCATTTAGCTTAAATTAAACTAGTCACTATAAAGCACACTAATGAGATCAACCCTGTACTTCAGACAATAATTGTCAGGCCACACTCGAACATTCACACAACTCTGCTTGTGACTCTTGAAAGTTGAGTCTAGGAGGGACGTTTTAAGCCCCGCGGAGGAGCAGACTGGAGCCTCATGGCAGCTCCGCAAAGGGGAGCTTTATTTTTAGCAGTTGAACAACAGGAAGGAGAAAAGGAGGCCAATTCTACCTGGCAAGATATGTAGGAATGATGACATGGGCTCAGCGGAGTGGAAAGTGAACACGGAGGGGTTGGTACAGTTTGATAGGTTGAACAGTGTCGGGGGGAGAGAGGGGGTGAAAAGTGAGGTAAAGAGTGAAAATAGATGGTGGAGCAGTGACAGAGGTCCCCACGGCAGACAGGGCTCAGGTCAGAAAGTTGCTCTGGTGAGCAGCCGCAATCACCCCGGAGATTGCAGTGACAGTTAATGCGAGTCAAAGTCATATTCTGGAGACGGTCCTTGGTAAAAATGGACTTTACACATGGTAAAGACTGCTATGTCAGGCGCCACCTGTTTGTGAGGACCTTATCTAAAACACTCATTCACACAGACTCACATTAGCAGAAATTTTGGGGGGCAATTTGGGGGTTCATAACCAAAGACACTATGACTGAACGGAGGAGCCGGGGATTGAACTGCGGCCACTCTTTCTCCCGAGCCACACATATTCGAATAGGTGCAAATAGTATATATTGTCACTATGAACCTTTCGGAGAACAGCTATGACAAATATAAACAGCAGGAGGTTTGGCATTTCAGATATCAACGTATTTCAAGTTTGCTATCATGCTTGAATTTATTATCCAAATATGACCTTTTACTGGCTGTTGGCATTCACATGCACATAATCTTACCCAAGGTTACATATCTTATTAGCGTACAACAAGTAAACACAATGTAATCGTATTTATATCTGATCGTTTGACCTATTCCCAAAAGCCAGAGAGCATGACCATCAGTCAACGTTTTGGCATGCTGGAAACCCAAATCATATTTTAGCAAATGCTCATATTTTAACATCTTGTCCTGTATCTCTCATTTATTTAGCAATCCATTACTAATCATGAAAATGAAAAATCTTAAAAAATGGCAGTACATGAAATGGGCACTTTACTTTCATATTGTGACAAACTGCTCTGTAATCGTGTATCTGGCAGTTGTTTGCCTTTTGCTTCGCTCCCTCACAAAGCGTTTGTACACACTGGAGTGTACCGTGCTGACAGCTCCCAGTGTGGGCACGTGACCCGTATACTGAAAATCTCAAACTTGGCTCAGTGTGTCATTGGCGGTACTGCATGTGGGAGATATTGCTCCTCTCAGCGAGCGCCGCTTCTCAGTGATTTGTTCAGGTGCCGGAGAAACCAGCGGATTCAACGCTCGCCTCCCGACAGGCCGCGGATACGTCGCCTGCGGGGTTTGCCGAGGCAGGCTTTGGTGGCTCCGTTGTTAGTTTTGTTGTTTAGAGCAGTGGTGTATTAGCGTTTTGAAAAGACTCAAAGTGCCAGCTACTATTCACCTGCACGGAAAACACAGCACGTGCTCCCTGGAAACTGTTTACACCGCTTTTTTACATGTTGTCACCCACGACACCGTAACATTGTGCTCACCGCGGGAGGGAATTGTTTGAGTAAGAATATAAAAAATATACTTCACAAGCGTCATCTTAGCCCACATTGCAGCTGGTTGTGTTCCCTTTCAACCACCTGTACAGAACCTCTGCCTGCCAGACCCACCTCAGCTCGCCCACCCCTTTAAATGCAAATAATACATCATGCCAAAATGTACGGCAGCCTGTTTAGGAGGCTTTATTATTTTTTTTTGGGAGATGGAGATTAGTGAATCATTTAAAGGCAAATACAAACTGCCAGTCACAGTGGTGGCACACATGTGTGCTAGCTTGGCTCACAAGGCGGCGTTGCGGGTGGGGGGGGGGGGGGGCTTCTACTTTTCATTACAAGAGGACAGATTGGGAAATGGATCAGTCTCTGCATTCATTAGTGCGCACAAAGAGGCGTGATTACCACACAGACTTCTAATTCCTCACTTGTCAGGCCTTTCTCCAAGGGAAGTATTCATCAAGGGGCCAATGAATACCCCCCCCCCCGACCCTCATAAACACCTGTGTTGCCAGCTTTCTCCAGGTATGCCACCATTAGGGCTTGAATGGCATTAGGTGCAATTAAAAGAAATGATAGGGAGGTAATCACTGAGTGCCCGGAGCCATCACCTCCACTGATGTGTCTGAAATATGCATAAGGAGAAGAAGGTGGAGGCTGTGGACCAGATTCAGGCTCTAATTAAGAGAGTGCCCCCAGTAACTCAGATGGAAACAGCTCGGTGGTAAAACCTGAGGGGAGGAAATGTCAAGCTAGAAGCTCAACAAATCAAGATACTGTATCCACACGTGGTCTGAGACTATTACGACAGCACCCTCGAGGAGACTTTTCAGACACCCCAATTATACTATAAAATGGTACTCTTTCATCCCGTGTGGAAATCATTTTCATAGTAGCCTTATGAATCAGAGAGCCACGACGTGCCGATGAACAAACCATATTCCACAGTTCTTCCCAGCTTGTGTGCGTTTTTCTCATTTCAAAATGTTATTAATAAGTAATGCTGGCGGTATCCGGGAGTGACTGAAATGTGAACGAAATTAGGTTTCCACCTCCGATATTCCACTTTTGGTTTTCTGGTCTTCCAGGGAGTTATTTTTAATGCAAATTTTGGGTATCTTGACTCTCAAGGTAAACCCCAATTTGTAAACCCCAGCCCCTTTCAGCCAGCGTCAGACCCACAATACATTCAGCTTGATTTGCCTTCTCTTAATGCACAGCCTGGAGATTTGGTGTACTTTGTTGGCTTTTTCTTTTCTCTTTTCTCTTTCTCCCTCTCTCTTTACTTCACGAGGACACGAGTGGGTTGCTGCGCCTGGCTTTGGTCACTTCCATTGTGATGTGAAATGAGACAGAAGGAGCCGTCGGAGCACCCTCTCTCTCGGCATATTGAAGGGGAAGCGGTTGACTTGGATGCTCGCATGTCGCTGTGCGTCACACAGACGGGCTTTAATTAGTTTCTAGGTTCTGCGTTACCATCTTCAGTGTCTATATTTGGATGTTGAAAGGCTTACTTACTCATATTTGTTCCGGAGTTTAACTTCGTCATTAGCGTTTGGCTCTGGTGACTGACCACATTTCGGCACGGGAAGGGGGTAAATGATATGCGGAAAAAGATTACTTTCTATAGGCCGTTCTGTAGGCGTGCGTGTCGTCAACGTTTTTTTTGACCCCTTTTCCATTACAGAATTTGACGGAGCTCGTATTTAATATTCTGCTACTATTCTGGGCCTTCCAGAAATCCAATTAGGCTCCCGAATTTACTGGATTATGACACGACCATTTGGGATTTGGAAAGCCTCGGTTCAGTCTTTGTGGAGGAATTATCATAGATATTTCAGGGGAGAGAAAAAATTTAATTGGGTCTGCATTTGTGTGCCGAAAAAACACACAAACGTGAAATAAACAATCAATTTGTCCTCCGCCTCCGTTTCACAAATGAGGAGATGCACCGGGTATTCGGCTGCAATAATGCCCAGTGTCAGAAAAATGTGTTTGATAATCTGATGGCGTCTTTTGTGACATAAATCATAGTAACTACTAACAGCAGTTTAACTCCATATCGGAGATGAGCTGTGTTTTTGTTATTGTGCAGCTAATAAAGCCCAGAAATCACAAAAAAACATTTCTCTGGGAGAAGTATTATTTTATTTGTATTACCACTCCAGTAAGCCAAAAGTACAAGTACCCCTAATTATGCTGTTTGGTTCACACTCGCCCACGGTAACATACACACGCTAATTCTTTCTGTTCTGTAAATGTATGCCGTCTCGCTTCAAGTGACGCCGTCAGACATTTACTTGAAGGCGCTGGTCGGGAAAAAGTGTGACCCGCAAACAACAGCTCCCCCCCCCCCCCCCTGTTACACCGCGCATCCAATTTACACCTTCAGATGGTTTATTTTTGAAACAGTACCGCCTCTACATCACCAAGGCAAATAGCAAATTAGGAATCACACCGCAGACGACTGGCTGTATTTGTTTTCCATCGCGGACTGAATTTCATCTGCCGCGCTTGAACGACGCCCCCCCTCCCTCCCTCCTTTCAAGTGGCGCAGGAGGCCACGCCGTTTGTCTGAGCTCCTCCATTCTTCACGTGCACAGGAGGTCTCGCCACCCTTTTTTTTCCCCTTCGTCACATTTTGTAGTAATTTGTTGGCTGAATCACACAAAAGGCACGAAGAAGTGTACTCCTTCAAGCACAACTCTCATGTCTCGTGCAATGTTCTGATGTTGTGTGTGTCCCCCCCCCCCCCCCCACCACCCTCGCTTGTTTGGCGTGCCAGGGGAAAACACTCATTGTGTATTCACCAATCACAAACGGCAAGTGACAGAGGATATTCCACCGCAGTGGCCAGATATGTAAAATCTTTGGGGAATGAGTTTCAGCCTGCGCCGTGCCAGAGTGATCTGCAAGTATAATGGTTCTAGCCTGCATGGGCTAATCCAAAGTATGGGAAGTATTTAATGAATTTAAAAGACCTATTTAGTAGTACACCATTGTGGAGGGAAGCATCCATCATTTGTTGGACTATTCCCTCAAGGCCTTGTCTACTTGGCCATGACTTAGCTGCTAAAGTGCTACCTTGAAATGCATGTAATTAGAGTCATTGTATTGGACGCACTCAGAGGGGCCCGAGCATCCTCCGTGTGCGCTCCTCACTCGCCCGGGACTTTGGTATTCAACCAGGCTCAAGGTGAATTCTCCCCCATGTTTTATAGCATGTCTGGAAATGATTCTTGTTTGCTACGGACAGGTCAGCCAATATATCACTGTGCCATATTTCCCTTCCGATCCCTCTCCACACACTTCATTTCTGTCTGTTGGAGCTCATTAAAGTGGGCTAAGGGACGGGGTGAGGTGAGCAGTATGTCCCGAGGAGGAAGCTTGTCTTCCAAAAGCATTACCATAACCTAGCGCATCTCTCCTGCAGGCATGCTGGTCTGCCCAACCCTCCCGCTCTGTTTGCAATGGCCCTGAGCTATGTGTGTGTGTGTGTGTGTGTTTGCTATTATTAGGATGAACTGCTGGAAGGTATAGAAAAATGCCAGGGAGGGCAGCTATTTTTAACAGCTGGTGCTTTGGCCTTGATCCTCGTTTTCCCTTCCTCTTTTTCTTCTTCTTCTCTCTTTTTTAAAATGTTATATTTCAGCACACCGTACGCTCCTTTGCAAATCGTACCATGTGCTAGCCGGGCATCTGTGCATTGCCCCCCTCGTTCAACTCCATGCCGGCATGTGCTGATGAATCGCAAGGTGTCACGCTCTCCTCTCCTCTTTTATCTCCCGCATGGCCGCCGCAGACAAATAGACACCCAAAGTTGGCCCGGGAGAAGAAGAAGAAGAAGAAGAAAAACTACAGTACAGGTTCTATTTTTAGAGAAACTTATCTGGGCATCTTTTAATTTGACTCAGCCAGAGGCAAATTAATGAACTGCATAGCCAGGCTTTAAAATAGTTTCTTGCTGGAGCTATGCAAGAAAGCCATTCATACAGTCAGTGATATACGCGAGTCCTCACTGACATTGCAGTGCTAATGCAGGCAAGAGAACTCCTCCTCTTCCCCTGTGCAAGCACCACAAGCTGAGAGCAGAGGCAGCTCTCCCTCTCTCTCTCTCTCTCTCTCTCACGTGTGCTTTCTCACTCTCTACTCAAACATTTGGCTTCTCAATTTTGTTTGACTATCATTTCCTTCTCTCCCTCCTAACACTGCACTCTTTCCATTCATTTTTTTTCTTCTCTTTGACTCGCGTGACTATCCCTGTCCATCCTGCCAAAAGAGAAGAAACAGATTCACGGGGAGGAAAATAAAATTAAAATAAAAACACTCCCCTTTGCCCCATTTCAGCTGCTTGCCTCAGACACACAGAGCACATTTTATTAAGCAATAGAAAATCATCAGATAGGATAATCTCTTCAGTGCCTTGATGATATTGTTTCTGGGGCACGTTTGAAGAGAGACAAAGACATGAGAGTGATATGACTCTGTGATTGTATCATCCTCAAAAAAATATCCAATTTGTGAGCTGTCATTTCAGACCAAGGGAGTAGTGGAACAGCGGGGAACCGCTCCCCTGTTCCACCTATTCATCCGAAACCGAAAAAAAGAAAAAGAAAATTATTTAACTCTTCTGCTTCCAGAGAGCTATTTCTGAATGTGACAGGTATGATTATGGCAGCCATATGGCTTTTTCTTATCTGTATTTTGACGGCAGCGCAGAGGTCACTCCTGTAAATCGCTGAAGTTAACCGCGTTGTCAAGGCTACCGCATGCAGGATGTGAGTACACACACACTTCATTTTCTTGTTCCATTTTGAAAGCCGTGATCACAGTATAGGCGTCATGCATATCCCCGTGTATTCCGTATCTCCCCGATTATGAATCTCACAGCATATTGGAAACGCGCTGCAGCTTTTGTCTCATTTTAGTGTTGGAATCAAAGTGTTAAAAAATTTCATTTCTGGAAAAGCCTGTATGGTCGAGCTCGCCCATTACACATACACCGTGGCAGTGAACGTCCTCGGAGAGAGCAGAGGAAGAGAGGATGAAGGTTATGAAAGACTGTCGATGGAAAACGAGAGAGGAAGTGACAGCATGGGAAGACAGAGAGGCTGCACGGCTGGCCTCGGCCCAACAAATTCATTTTGCGGGGCCACAAATCAGTCAGTGTTATGTGAGTCACAATCCGCAACTTGTGATTGCAGCCAAGCGGCGGTGAGTACTCGCAGTGTTGGAGCACGATCAAAGTGGAAGTGAACAGTCCACCGGAGCAGGGCCTGCAAAGCATTTTGCTTTAATTTACTTCAGGTCCTTGTTTCACTTGTTTAATGAAAGCTTGTGTTAGAAGCATTAAATACAGCTCTGGTATCCACCCACAGCACGGCAGTTGACCCTAACGTGGTGCAGACCAGTGCAGTCATGCATAAATGGCAACTATCCCCACGGGGCATGTTGTGTTGGAAAAAAAAAAACACCTTGTTTAACCTTATTCAGTAAAACTAAAAAGAGAATGGCATTAAGCCTGACACCTCCTATACCAGTGTAATACATTACTAAGTGTGTACACTGGTTCAGAATCAGCTACCAAATCAAAACATACACATCCCGGGGAGCAAGCTGAATACGTACCAGGATTCTTCTGTTGTGCATCACAATGTGTATTTATTAGAAATACCTTTAAGAGTGGATTTTTATTTCCATGTGCAAGCGGCCATAACGCCGGGTTCAGTAATGAGCCTGGTGATATTTAGTGGGTGGCCCTCCTGAGTAAAGCAAAGTGACAGCTGCATGCTAGGTTGTAATTTGTTTCTTATAAAACCCCAGTTCGGTGTCCAAGCTCATTACATGTGAGAATGTGTCACACGGGTTGTGTTTCAATGGTAAGTAAACAAGCACACACACAGTTACCTCCAATCTCCGGGGCTGAAGCACGATGCAATGCGGTGTACTTGGGTGGGTGGGGGTGGGAGGGAGGTGATCGGTTTACAAATTGTTTCCTTACAAAGTTTTGAAAAAGAAAACATTATTTTTGTCAAACAGATTTATGTATCAGTCCGAATGATGTATACCCAAGTGTTTTTCTTCGACAGATATTCAGATAAATTGCCACTTGAAAATATGGATATGTTAAATCGCTGTCCTAGAGCATTTATTCAGTGTGCGTAAAAGTTGCACCAGTCTGTGATCAAGCTTGTGAAACCATTGAAATCCACAGACAATCTCACCCAAAGTGTACTGTTTTTTTCAAATTATACATGCTAATGGATATTATACAATGCTAATTTGTTTTCCTATGAAGCATTATCAGATTGTTCATGTCCTAAATCAAAAATAAGACAATTACTTTTACCACTAGGGCTGATGTGGACTATGTGGTAAAGTCCACTCGTAAACCCTTGATTAATTGTGCAGTGGATTGACAGCCAAGAGCCTCTATTTCTTTTATGAGTTCTCGTATTTTAATTGCACAATACCCTTTACCCCTCACCTGCCAATCCATGTATCACACCCCGAAACAAACAGGTGGGTAATGCCTGCTAATTACCCACTAGGATACATTTCCTGATTTTAAAACAAGAAGGATTACCTCACTGGAAACCTGTTAAAGTTTTAAACATGCACCCTCTGTGGGCTTTATTGCTGTTTCGCAGAGGGATTTAATGGATTGGGAATTAGCTTGATTTTTACAGCTGTTACAATGTGGACTCAGAGCATGTCAAAAGGCCCATAAAGACATCTCAGACCAGTCTTGCATTGTTACATAGCTACACAAGATATCAAAATACACTACTTGTTATAAGCAATGTTTGATTAATTTAATACTCAAAGCAGGTGTGAATTGGAAAAAGTAATCATAATCAGGCTATATAGCTTATAAAGCAAAACAAAAACAAAAAAAGCATCTTTAGCTCCACGTTGTAGCTAATCACTCTCTTCACCTGCTCCACCACATTACTTACTGCTCATTCATTCTGTTCATTTCTCACTACAGTAGCTGCCAGGCATCCCAGAATGCTCTGGGACTGTAGTAGCTGCACTTGATTGTGTTTCTTCTGTCCACGTCTCTGGAGCCTTTGCATCAACTCAAGCGTGATATTTTCCAAAGTGGGGTGACGGTTTACCTTGATTCAAAACATGATTGACATATGAGGCAGACCAAACCTTCATTATCATATTCATTACCTGCGATATTGGAAATCACACATGCAGGGCAGAGCTTTCCTCCTCTTACGCAGGCGAGCCTCCTCCCGAAGACTAGAGGTCACCGGAGCTTCTTTTCTCCGGCTAATGTTAGTCTTACGTGGAACTACTCTCGTCATGACTCGTCCTATCCGAGCTGTGATTGGCTGTGTGCACGGCGAGATACCATCGGGGCAAATTAGGAAGACCATGAATAAACTTGCCCATGAGAAAGAGAATCAAGATGGACATCAGAGTTGCGCCTCCAAGGCCTTAAACTGAAGCTATGTGATGTACCCCAAATGGCTGGGCTGGATTAAAACCAGAATGTTGGTGCTAACAGCTGTGCTTTCACCGCATAGATAAATACATTATCTATAGAGATATATAAGTTTTTTTTCCCAACTTTAGTGAAAAATGAAATCTGTACACAGCTTGAAAGGTGAGGACAGAGATGGAGACTTAAAGGTGATGAATGGAAACAGTGATAACCAGAAATGACCTTTTTACACATAGTCGCCTGCTCTGTTTTTGTTAATTTGTTGAGGTAATGCCCCATCAATCAGGGCAACGATCAAAAACGATTTCACATGAGTCGAGGGCAATGTTAATCAGTCAAACTGTTCGCTGACAGCATCGCGAATGATGACTGCGAAGAGAACTCCTCTACGCCTTCCATCAAAAAGCCTTTTTTCGTTTGCATGTATTCATGCGATTCCCTTCAACAACAAACATCTTCGCTTTTTTTTATGTGCACATGTGTGTGCTAAGTCAACTGTTAATGAAGACAAGCAATCAGGCGCAACCGAGCACCAGTGCGGACGGCTTAGGAATCAGGGGTCAGATCGATCGATTGATTTGTGTAAGTGTGTTAATCGTGGTCGCCTGCAGATGGTCCTAAAATCCCCCCAGCATGATTAGCAGCTTCCTGCTGAGAATGTTTTGTAGCCCCGATGAGTTCAGACTTAAGGGGGTTGAATGTGTGAGGGAGTGTGTGTGCTGGTATTTCTCTAAAAGTATTTGATCACTGTGCTGAGACATTCACGGCAGAGAGGAATATGTGTCTTTTAACCGAGATATTTATTCATCACGGATATTAAGTAACCCAGGCTCGGTGAGGCACGGTGGACTGAAGCTTCACGATCATCTGTAAAGAAAACCCCCAACAGTCAGGTGTGTGTGTGTGTGTGTGTGTGTGTGTGTGTGTGTGTGTGTGTGTGTGTGTCACATGGTCCACATTGGCCAATAAGGGTATCATTGCTTTGTGCTGAACTTTTCATTTCTTGTCATTCTTTCTTTCTTGGTAAGGCTTGTCAAAGAAATGATCTTGCTTCACTGGTCACTGCATCAGTCACGCCTCAGCCGCTAGTTGCCCTGGAAAATTGCCTGGGCTTTAGTCCCCAGCTCAGAGCGTGGAATTGTCCGTGACCAATATCGGGGGTTTTTTACCTTCAGAAAAGGTCCCCCCCCCCCCCTCCCCCCCAAAGCATTACAACATAATCCTATATCTTTTTTTGTTTATGCCTAGTTAAAAGAAAGAAAAGAAAAATGGCATGGCTCATTTTATCCTTGGGCTCTATGTGTCCCTTCTTTATTTTTATTTTCAACATTGGTTTTTGCCATGTCTTTATCAGACAAGAGTTCCCCTAACTCTATATTGTAGAAATAAGAAGACAAGTTGTACGATGTTGCTGCTCCAGAACAAAAGCCAAAGTGAGCCGGTCACTTAGCGTGCATATGTTACACTATATTTCATACAAATCTGTGTCTAATTAATCAGACATTTTTTGTGCTGAAAATATAAACTCACCTACAAACTTTCAATACAGCTTTATATATGCGAATCAATCTCATACATGACGTTACAAATGAATATGAGTCCAACATTCACTCTACTTTTTGCTCTGTTTTGGTCTCCACCAACTCTGGATGGAAATATCTGTATCTTTAGCTGCTTAATGCTCTACAGTGTTCACCAGCTAGTTGCTATCTGTGTCTGTGTATGTATTTTTTACCATAAAATATATATATAATGGCAACTTTAAGTTATCAGGAGATTTGAGTGTAAAAAGATACATATATTTTTTGCAATCTTTACTACCGTAAATGATTTAAATACCTTGACCAGGGAATAATTACCTCTTCCTCTGCAATTAGTTTCCCTCAGGACCACCGAGCCTCTCACCGTATCTCATCACTTCATGACTATAAATTGAAATTAGGGCCTTTTGGCACTTGCTAAAGCGAAGAAGCTTTTGGTACAAATAATCCTTTCAAGAAATCCGCCGGCACATTAGAACTCGCAGTCTGCGTTAGCCGGGAGAGCGTGAGGGGATAGAGAAGCATCCCTCAGTCATTGAACAGACTAATGAAACAGATGTATTCAAAAGCCCTCAGTGAGCCTTCACCTTTTTAACACGGTATCAGTTCTCCCGGTTGCCCTTCAACCCTCAGGTGATGTATTTCTGTACAGAATTGGTATCGCCATACAGTGTGAGACTGAGGGTATGGCTCTTAAATATGACCTTTGGTCAAAGTGTATATCAACATCTTGGTCATTTCCTCAAGTGATAAGTGACGTTTGTGGAAGATGGATGACCCCCCCCAGCTACACCCACACCTGACATACAGTATGATGCTTGATGATTTACCACCATGTGGCTCACATGACTCATTTCCCCGATGACCAGTGTGGAGACCACTTCATCAGGGAGAGGGCAGCGGTAGAAGTAGTAGTCCTAGAGCAGATGGGGGGGGGACAAGGGGAATCTCAAAATCAAATCAAATGAGAACCCTCAACACCCCACCGCTCACCTCCATTTAGTCCTCAATCAAGCCAGCCCTTGTTTGTTTTCTAAACGAAAAACGGGCTCGAGAGCCCTCCGTCCTGTGTCAATAAACCTGAAGAGGCGAAGCGATCAATGACAAAGAAGCCATTCAATTTGCGTTTAAATCCGAGGCTAATCAGCTCATTTGCTTTGTTCTGTGTGGTTTTTCCGAAGCTCTCAGTGAAGGCTACTCGAATGTCCCGGTAATGAACATACTATTGTTTTCTCATTTGACATAAGTCAGTTAACTGTGGTCGGAGGGGTCGAGTTATACAACCGCCACAGTTTTTCATTCATATATTATGCGCATACCTGTCTCATTGAGCGGTGAGGCTACGAAAGAGCAGAGAAGGTGGTTATGAGGAGCAAAGTGAGCCACAGAATGTTTAGTTTTATGCTATGAGTTATACCATTGCAACAATTAGCTGACAAGTAGTTTGTTTTACTGAAATGAGGTTAGTTTGTCAGGACCATTTTTTTAATGATTTTATTTGAACACTGGCTGAATATAATGTTGGGATATTGAGTAAAATTAAATAATTGTGAGTCTTTTATTATTCTATTTAGTGTAATATGATTGTCGCTCTCAGGTTACAGATATACATACGGTATTGTGGTGTTCATTGAGGCTCTCACACAAATGAAAATCCATGTCTAAATAGCTCGAACAACCTCCTCTAATTAAAAATGTATTGGCTTTTCTTCTTTTTGTATGCTCGGGACGGGCAGGATACGGCATTTTCCCGTAAACTACCGCTGTGGAAATTGCCAGTGTTGAGGAAAAACAAGTTCTAATGCGACGTACAATGTGGAGGAAATGATATTCAAACGTGATTGATCTGTTTATCATGAAACGGCTCAAGCAACAATTTAACATCATTACTTTTTTTTTTGGCCAAAGACAGAGTGGTGTGCTTTTTTCAAATAAACAACAATCAGTCTTATTCCCCTCTTCCAAAGAGAAACCATCATGTGTGCTCGGTTCATGCAGCCATTTACTCTTGCTTTGGTTGATGAATTCATTCATTCAATCATTCCCTTCCAGCTGATTCATGCGCCTATCCACCACAGACTAACAGATGTTAAATGAAACTGTGCATGCTGCTGGGCCACTGGATTTCGATGCAGTGGTCTGCCTCGCCCTTTAATTAGAGCACGATAACATGTTTTTAAACTCTATCCTTCTCTGCGTCATGTTCCCCGTGAAAGGCTCATAAATAAATTGAGGAGGAACATCCACTTTTGAACTCGCTGGGCTTTTGCAGTACAAGGAATGCTCGCAGCAGACGACGGGGGGAAAATAGTCTCTTTCGCTTTTATCGAAGGTTATATGTGCAGCAAATATTGCTGAATATAATAAAACAGAATGTGTCGTGTGCTTGTTGGACTGAGTGTGTGTAGATCAACACACCGGCCTCTGTGCATATGACACAGGAGAAGGAAAGAAGCCGTTTACAGTCGGGTCTCTGTACACGACATGGCTGCGGCCTCTCCACGACAACACGTCTCTGATTGGCTAAATATGTATAAAGAGAGGCTGAAATAATGAACCTGGAGTGCATTTGTTTTATTGGCTTTAGAATGAGCTGACAATTTAAATTTTCCAATGGTGGGCTTGCATTGTACCGGAGGGAAAGAGTTTTACTGACCCATAAACAAACATCAGATTTGGATCAATAAGCCGAGTGGCCAATGCCGCCTTGAGACGCTCAACCATAAATTTCAGAGGGCCGCCTTCTCCCTCATTAAATTATAAAGGATCTGCGAGCCGTGAAATACCGAGGGTGAAGCATCGCAGCGGTTGCTAAAAATAGAGAGGCCTAAACAAAAGAGTTTTTTTTTGTAGTTTTTTTTTTTTATATGCCCCTACATCCATATTGTTACTCAGGAATCCTTTTAACTATCCACTTTTCTCATTCCCCGAGGTCAGCAGAGAGTAGGGGTGCGTCGTCGTCGACAAACACAAAACGCTTATTCTGAGCTAACCCTTCGTTTACTGGTGTGTCATTTAGTTCTGCGATTGGATCTGTCCCTTTAATACAAATAATATGCCTAATAGCATCTATTTCAGTCCAGTATTCAAAAGTTGAACGTTATTAGTCTCTTCTTCTAAGCTGGTTTGCTTTGTCGAGGAAACGAAAGGTTGTCTTCTTATACAAACTCTATAAAACAAACTTGGTTCATTTAGATCCGGATTCTTATACCTTTATGTATTAAACCTTGCGGGTAGTTTGATGTCTTAAGAACGGCTCTAGTTATTTTGTTTCTGGGCGTGGTTAATTCTCCCCCTTCTCACAGAGCATCTCAGTCTCTGAATAGCCCTTGGTTGAAGCCTATATAGGGCACGGCTCTCTAATTGTAAACCACCTTATTGGAGCTCTCTCTTCCGTAACACCTCCTACACTGGAACCTTAGAATAAATCTTTTTTCAGCTACTTGATTATGTTGTCTGTAAATGGTTTTCCCGCAGGTACTTACCCTTTTTAAGTCAGGCTAGATGTTGTAAAAACATGGAGTGTAACCCGGTTAATTTAGTTTTTACCCCAGTCTCTCAATGGGAGTGGGTATTTTATTGGCAAAAGAGTTTTTAAAGTTTTTCTGTCTGTGGCAGTATAGGTTATGTGGTTAGGCTCGGCTGCAGAGTGGGTGGAGGGGGCGGGGGGGGGGGGGGGGGGGGGGGGGGGGTGGTCCAGGAAACGGGACAGGTGTAATCAACCTCAGATGGGGTTAATGAGTGGGTGTGTGCGTGCATGTGTGTGTCTGTGTGTGTGTGCGGGTGTCTGTTTTTCCCTCAAAAGGAGCAGTAGTGACGGGGAACAGGAGGTCGGCGCGACAAGAGTGCGGCGTTTGTGTGCTTTTGTGAACCCCAAAGAACCCTCGTTGCTTCCTCTCTTTCCGTCTAAGACTCACGGGATGAGAAGCGTTACACTGTCCTTTTCAGGAAGTTACAAACAGCGAAAAAAACAGGAAGTGATACATCTCTTGTACAGGGTTTTATATATAGGAGAGACGCTTTCTGACGTAGGCCCCAGAAGCCTTTGCGCCTTCTCAGACGTGACAAGTATCACGTATGACTTTCGTGTACGGGCCTGCTCTCTGAGGCAAAGGTCAGAAATAGGTCCCAGAAGCGTTTTAACATATCTGTATGCCCGTATAAGTACATGTCACAGAAACCATGACTTCTGTGTGTGTGTGTGTGTGTGTGTGTGTGTGTTTTAACAATGGATCAACGTGTTTTAACAACGTAAATACAACAGGGCCAAATCCAGGCATCGCAGCCTGCCGGTCGGTGTGTGTGTTCGCAGGGTGGCGTCCCGTGCGTCAACAAAACATCAACGCTTCCCTGTGATGTCACGGTGAGGGAGATACAGCTGTTCATGGCGGATGGGAACACTCCGACTCTGCCAGAAGGTCTGAGGAGCGTCTTGTTGCCCAAATTTAAATTGCAAATCCACTTAAAGTACACAAGTCAAGAGTGCTCTGCAGCTAAAATGCAAGCCGTGTTGGGTCTGGAAGACTTTAAAAAAATCATGGACCTTGCACTTAGGAGGATTACGTTTTCATGCGTTAGAAAAGAAGAAAAAGGCGGAGGGGGGGGGGGGGGGAGAGAGAGCCCACACAGTGATTTAGTGATTCTAAATCACTATATTCCTCCTAATATGTCATCATAATTGTTGTTACAACTGGTCATATGTTCTCAGTGCAGTGAGAAAGGGGTCTGTGGAGATTGCCGTGTTCTTGTTGATGTGAAACTAATCAGGGAGAAAGAGCACTTTCCACACTGGTGACTTTTCAAGGCCCCCGCGTGGTATAAATATCAACCATCTGCGAGGCCATCTGCATTGGGGGTGCTATATCATGCACCAAGGCCAAGCCACCAAACACAGACAGCTTTCCTCCCATGGCACTATCTACACTGTAGTAACACATCGCAGAATCACCACTATCAACCGTGGATCTGCCCCCATATTTTATGTTGGGGTTGTCGTCCCTTAAGTGAGGTTACTCTCTTAAAAGGCGCAATCACGATAACCTCAGTGCGATGTAATGCACTGTATACGGCTGCATACTCTCTCCCTGTATCCAGACCGTATCGTGCACCTGCTTTAGGAAATGGGAAACAGAAATGTAATATATGTTGGTCATCAGGTGCGTTTTCAATCAATCAAGAGTTATCAGAACTCAGATTACAGGAGGACTGTGGTGATTGCAGGGACAAACATGTCTGTTACAAGCAGCCATCCATCAAAGCTTGACAGCTGATTTTGCGACAGCTTTTTCCGAGTAGTTTTTCCTCTTTTGTACTTAACTCCACTGCAGCTGGCTCCTGAGAACACACACACACACACACACACACACACACGTCTGCAGAAGATGAGTTGCAATGAGACCATGAACTTTTATATATTCAGCTGCGAAATGCAAAAAAGGTAAACAGAGCAACACAAGCAGGAGAGAAGAAGACTGCAGACGAGTGTCATTGTGAACAGAGTATACACGCACAGGACCGAAGACATCACGCCGGCGTGGTGGAATAATGTACATGTGTCGCCTCGCTCTCTGTGTTTCGTCAGCTGCTCTCTGCTTACATGTGTTTTCCTTTGTGTCTGCATTGAGAATGGGAGAAAAGGAGAGATGGGGTTGTGTGTGTGTGTGTGTGTGTGTGTGTGTGTGTGTGTGTGTGTATACTTGAGCGTGTGAGAAATTTTTTCAAGCTATCTAGTTATTGGAACGGAAAGGAATGGAGGAGGGCTGGTGCTGAAAAGCAGGCCACTGGAGGGGGAGAAAGAGAGAGAGAGAGAGAGAGAGAGAGAGAGAGAGAGAGAGACAAAATCCTTTTGTTATTTCTGTAGATTGTTGAGCCATTTGTCTCAAGGTCTGAGAGCATGCCATCAGCAGAACTCCCCCATGCTGCTTGTTTACCTAACTAAGACCGTGCTGCACTTGTAAAATATCTCACCCAAAGCCAGCGATGGGTTTTGCATTTTGTGGGGCAGCGTTGAAAAAACGAAAATTGAGAAGCTGGTCGACAAATGAAGAAAATGGTATAAACGAGCAAAAATAGCGTGCCTCGCGGTTCACAACAGATCTTTAACGTGCCTTTGATCACGAGCAATGAGTCATCACAGCCATGCAACATATAAATAGACGAGAAAATGCATGGCGTTTTTTTTAATACATGCTTTTGAAATTAAGGACATGTTTTTTTTTTTTTTTTTTCGTGTTTCCTGACATGAAATCATTCCAGATTAGCCTGACAGTTGAAGTCCTTGAGATAAAAAAAACTGATAGAAAAAAAGTAATCTGTCGCCTTTATTACCATTAGTGGTGAGTTGCTTACAAAACAGAAACATATAGGTCCGCGAAAAACAACTATATTGATTATCAATGAATCTGCAGAGGAGTTCCTGTATTCATGTATTAATCATTCGGTGCTTTAAATGTCAAACGAACATAATGCACAGCCCAAAGGGGATCAGCAGCACGGAAATCCTTCACTTCCCTTTAGAATCACACCAGGCAAAGAAAGGCAGCAACATCTTTACATTTGGAAATTGTAAAGGTTATGATTTTCACTTGAAAAGATTATTTCGGCGATTAATCAATCAACATCACAATAGTTTCATTTTCTGTCAACTCATCGATTAACGATTCATCATTTCAGCCCGAAAAAAAGTACAGCACACTGTTAATGTATAATGGTAAAGTAATGGCATATAGTGTCATGTTATCGGATTGCGAAATACCTTTAACATAGCATCCCCCCTATAATAATATGGTCATATTTAGGATAAAAAAAGACTATAAACCCTGTGCCGTTATCTATTAGAGCAGTGGTTCTTAAATGGGGGTACGTGAGATGAGCATCCATCCGTTATTTAATAAATATTCAATAAAATATATATATCATTCATAAACTGAATTGTATATAGTCTATATCAAATCAGACACGGATGGGTCATTTTTTTTCAACCCAAAATGCTTTGCGCTGGTCGGGGGGGGGGGGGGGGGGGGTACTCGGCTATTTCACAGGTGGTACATCTCTGAAAATAAGGTTGAGAACCACAGTATTGGAGGAATATGTATTCGCTCAAAAAAAGATTTCCATTAATGGGAACATCATTCCATTCATGTCAAGGAAATCAGCTCCCACCTAAACAAGAGGGCATCCTCTCAACCAGCCTTTTAGTGTGTGTTGCACGATGCTCGGGCTGTGTAAGAGAACTTCAGACTCTAGAGGTCTCTATCCTTCAGCATCCCCTCATCATCCACCTATTCGCCCTCCTCCTCCCTCCTCCCTCCCTCCTCCTCCTCCTCCTCCTCCTCCTCCTCCTCCTCTTTGGCATTTTGTGCAGCGGAGGAGGGAAGGAGGAGATACTGCTGAGGAGGAGACAGAGGGGACCCGGAGACAACACGTCCCACGCCAGCAGCCAGACAGCCAGGGAACTTTGATCTGACGCCAAGTATCCTGAGCCCTGAAACTGACGATGAAGAGGAAGAGCCACGTTTCTTGTTCCGCTCCTCGGGAGGCTTAGATAGAGATATGTCGGCCGCGTTCAACATATAGTGTCCTTGGACTCTCGTGCTCTCTGAAGATTTATTTCCTCCGATTTCGCTCCCTCTTATTCGCCGATGCTGCCGCTTCGGCCAGCCGAATGCGCGTGAACGGCAGCCCGAGCGCATTGTTTTCCAGCTCCGTTGCTTTATGGGATTTCCAGCCGTGATGTCTGCAATATTCGGCTCTTTGTTTCTGGGTAAGTCGACTTCTCATTCCCGTAGAAGACAACGCATGCGTTCAAGAAGCGGCGCAGCGTGTTCGCACTCACGATCGTCACTCGGACGATGTTTTTTGGGACTCGGACGCCGCTCGTTATTGTGGCAACATGATGTATGAATTATGCATTTGTATTGTTCGGGACGTTCCTTGTAAAGACACAATCTGGCAAGGCAGACGTCAGCCTCGAAACCAGAATGATGTCAGATTGTATGTATGTGTCTTAATGTTATGTTCAAGCTCGGGCTTGACAATGCACACATGTTAAGAAATTGCTATTTATATTTCTGACAATTATATATATTATATTTTCTTGGAAAACGCACTAGTCAACAGCGGTTTGCACGGCTGCTCTACTTGGTGGAATTAAAGGGGATAAAAGTTCACCTGACCCCTCCCTTTAGATCTGCAAACAGCATCCAGATCTATTGACCCTGTATTGACAATAATTATTTAAAAAAAACAGATCTGCTGCAGTTGATCAAAATGCATTTTACTATATTTTGACAAAAGCAAAAAAAAAAAGAACATAACAGTACAGTAACAACTAAAGACCCCACAAAGGTCGATATTTTCTATATGATGTTTCTTACTGGTGTACTGAATATCATTTTCATGTTGGAATTTGTTGGGATACATCATTTATTTGAAACAAAAAAAAAATGTTTTTAATGGTAAAACAGTTCTTACGATCATAAATGAAGCTCCGTTTGCCTATTTATGTCATCGGCACCACTGCTGCTGATACTGTTTCCAACAAGCTCTACAGTATTTCACAGTAATGTAGGAATAAGGGACATTCCAGGTTCCGAGCTAAACGAGGGATTGTTTATCACTGCTCCTTCACTTACTGGAAGTTACTGTCGCACGGAAAGACCGTGTTTTTACCCCAGTCTCTCAATGGGAGTGGGTATTTTATTGGCAAAAGAGTTTTTAAAGTTTTTCTGTCTGTGGCAGTATAGGTTATGTGGTTAGGCTCGGCTGCAGAGTGGGTGGAGGGGGCGGGGGGGGGGGGGGGGGGGGGGGGGGTGGTCCAGGAAACGGGACAGGTGTAATCAACCTCAGATGGGGTTAATGAGTGGGTGTGTGCGTGCATGTGTGTGTCTGTGTGTGTGTGCGGGTGTCTGTTTTTCCCTCAAAAGGAGCAGTAGTGACGGGGAACAGGAGGTCGGCGCGACAAGAGTGCGGCGTTTGTGTGCTTTTGTGAACCCCAAAGAACCCTCGTTGCTTCCTCTCTTTCCGTCTAAGACTCACGGGATGAGAAGCGTTACACTGTCCTTTTCAGGAAGTTACAAACAGCGAAAAAAACAGGAAGTGATACATCTCTTGTACAGGGTTTTATATATAGGAGAGACGCTTTCTGACGTAGGCCCCAGAAGCCTTTGCGCCTTCTCAGACGTGACAAGTATCACGTATGACTTTCGTGTACGGGCCTGCTCTCTGAGGCAAAGGTCAGAAATAGGTCCCAGAAGCGTTTTAACATATCTGTATGCCCGTATAAGTACATGTCACAGAAACCATGACTTCTGTGTGTGTGTGTGTGTGTGTGTGTGTGTGTGTTTTAACAATGGATCAACGTGTTTTAACAACGTAAATACAACAGGGCCAAATCCAGGCATCGCAGCCTGCCGGTCGGTGTGTGTGTTCGCAGGGTGGCGTCCCGTGCGTCAACAAAACATCAACGCTTCCCTGTGATGTCACGGTGAGGGAGATACAGCTGTTCATGGCGGATGGGAACACTCCGACTCTGCCAGAAGGTCTGAGGAGCGTCTTGTTGCCCAAATTTAAATTGCAAATCCACTTAAAGTACACAAGTCAAGAGTGCTCTGCAGCTAAAATGCAAGCCGTGTTGGGTCTGGAAGACTTTAAAAAAATCATGGACCTTGCACTTAGGAGGATTACGTTTTCATGCGTTAGAAAAGAAGAAAAAGGCGGAGGGGGGGGGGGGGGGAGAGAGAGCCCACACAGTGATTTAGTGATTCTAAATCACTATATTCCTCCTAATATGTCATCATAATTGTTGTTACAACTGGTCATATGTTCTCAGTGCAGTGAGAAAGGGGTCTGTGGAGATTGCCGTGTTCTTGTTGATGTGAAACTAATCAGGGAGAAAGAGCACTTTCCACACTGGTGACTTTTCAAGGCCCCCGCGTGGTATAAATATCAACCATCTGCGAGGCCATCTGCATTGGGGGTGCTATATCATGCACCAAGGCCAAGCCACCAAACACAGACAGCTTTCCTCCCATGGCACTATCTACACTGTAGTAACACATCGCAGAATCACCACTATCAACCGTGGATCTGCCCCCATATTTTATGTTGGGGTTGTCGTCCCTTAAGTGAGGTTACTCTCTTAAAAGGCGCAATCACGATAACCTCAGTGCGATGTAATGCACTGTATACGGCTGCATACTCTCTCCCTGTATCCAGACCGTATCGTGCACCTGCTTTAGGAAATGGGAAACAGAAATGTAATATATGTTGGTCATCAGGTGCGTTTTCAATCAATCAAGAGTTATCAGAACTCAGATTACAGGAGGACTGTGGTGATTGCAGGGACAAACATGTCTGTTACAAGCAGCCATCCATCAAAGCTTGACAGCTGATTTTGCGACAGCTTTTTCCGAGTAGTTTTTCCTCTTTTGTACTTAACTCCACTGCAGCTGGCTCCTGAGAACACACACACACACACACACACACACACACGTCTGCAGAAGATGAGTTGCAATGAGACCATGAACTTTTATATATTCAGCTGCGAAATGCAAAAAAGGTAAACAGAGCAACACAAGCAGGAGAGAAGAAGACTGCAGACGAGTGTCATTGTGAACAGAGTATACACGCACAGGACCGAAGACATCACGCCGGCGTGGTGGAATAATGTACATGTGTCGCCTCGCTCTCTGTGTTTCGTCAGCTGCTCTCTGCTTACATGTGTTTTCCTTTGTGTCTGCATTGAGAATGGGAGAAAAGGAGAGATGGGGTTGTGTGTGTGTGTGTGTGTGTGTGTGTGTGTGTGTGTGTATACTTGAGCGTGTGAGAAATTTTTTCAAGCTATCTAGTTATTGGAACGGAAAGGAATGGAGGAGGGCTGGTGCTGAAAAGCAGGCCACTGGAGGGGGAGAAAGAGAGAGAGAGAGAGAGAGAGAGAGAGAGAGAGAGACAAAATCCTTTTGTTATTTCTGTAGATTGTTGAGCCATTTGTCTCAAGGTCTGAGAGCATGCCATCAGCAGAACTCCCCCATGCTGCTTGTTTACCTAACTAAGACCGTGCTGCACTTGTAAAATATCTCACCCAAAGCCAGCGATGGGTTTTGCATTTTGTGGGGCAGCGTTGAAAAAACGAAAATTGAGAAGCTGGTCGACAAATGAAGAAAATGGTATGAACGAGCAAAAATAGCGTGCCTCGCGGTTCACAACAGATCTTTAACGTGCCTTTGATCACGAGCAATGAGTCATCACAGCCATGCAACATATAAATAGACGAGAAAATGCATGGCGTTTTTTTAATACATGCTTTTGAAATTAAGGACATGTTTTTTTTTTTTTTTTTTAGTGTTTCCTGACATGAAATCATTCCAGATTAGCCTGACAGTTGAAGTCCTTGAGATAAAAAAAACTGATAGAAAAAAAGTAATCTGTCGCCTTTATTACCATTAGTGGTGAGTTGCTTACAAAACAGAAACATATAGGTCCGCGAAAAACAACTATATTGATTATCAATGAATCTGCAGAGGAGTTCCTGTATTCATGTATTAATCATTCGGTGCTTTAAATGTCAAACGAACATAATGCACAGCCCAAAGGGGATCAGCAGCACGGAAATCCTTCACTTCCCTTTAGAATCACACCAGGCAAAGAAAGGCAGCAACATCTTTACATTTGGAAATTGTAAAGGTTATGATTTTCACTTGAAAAGATTATTTCGGCGATTAATCAATCAACATCACAATAGTTTCATTTTCTGTCAACTCATCGATTAACGATTCATCATTTCAGCCCGAAAAAAAGTACAGCACACTGTTAATGTATAATGGTAAAGTAATGGCATATAGTGTCATGTTATCGGGTTGCGAAATACCTTTAACATAGCATCCCCCCTATAATAATATGGTCATATTTAGGATAAAAAAAGACTATAAACCCTGTGCCGTTATCTATTAGAGCAGTGGTTCTTAAATGGGGGTACGTGAGATGAGCATCCATCCGTTATTTAATAAATATTCAATAAAATATATATATCATTCATAAACTGAATTGTATATAGTCTATATCAAATCAGACACGGATGGGTCATTTTTTTTCAACCCAAAATGCTTTGCGCTGGACGGGGGGGGGGGGGGGGGGGGGGGGGTACTCGGCTATTTCACAGGTGGTACATCTCTGAAAATAAGGTTGAGAACCACAGTATTGGAGGAATATGTATTCGCTCAAAAAAGATTTCCATTAATGGGAACATCATTCCATTCATGTCAAGGAAATCAGCTCCCACCTAAACAAGAGGGCATCCTCTCAACCAGCCTTTTAGTGTGTGTTGCACGATGCTCGGGCTGTGTAAGAGAACTTCAGACTCTAGAGGTCTCTATCCTTCAGCATCCCCTCATCATCCACCTATTCGCCCTCCTCCTCCCTCCTCCCTCCCTCCTCCTCCTCCTCCTCCTCCTCCTCCTCCTCCTCTTTGGCATTTTGTGCAGCGGAGGAGGGAAGGAGGAGATACTGCTGAGGAGGAGACAGAGGGGACCCGGAGACAACACGTCCCACGCCAGCAGCCAGACAGCCAGGGAACTTTGATCTGACGCCAAGTATCCTGAGCCCTGAAACTGACGATGAAGAGGAAGAGCCACGTTTCTTGTTCCGCTCCTCGGGAGGCTTAGATAGAGATATGTCGGCCGCGTTCAACATATAGTGTCCTTGGACTCTCGTGCTCTTTGAAGATTTATTTCCTCCGATTTCGCTCCCTCTTATTCGCCGATGCTGCCGCTTCGGCCAGCCGAATGCGCGTGAACGGCAGCCCGAGCGCATTGTTTTCCAGCTCCGTTGCTTTATGGGATTTCCAGCCGTGATGTCTGCAATATTCCGCTCTTTGTTTCTGGGTAAGTCGACTTCTCATTCCCGTAGAAGACAACGCATGCGTTCAAGAAGCGGCGCAGCGTGTTCGCACTCACGATCGTCACTCGGACGATGTTTTTTGGGACTCGGACGCCGCTCGTTATTGTGGCAACATGATGTATGAATTATGCATTTGTATTGTTCGGGACGTTCCTTGTAAAGACACAATCTGGCAAGGCAGACGTCAGCCTCGAAACCAGAATGATGTCAGATTGTATGTATGTGTCTTAATGTTATGTTCAAGCTCGGGCTTGACAATGCACACATGTTAAGAAATTGCTATTTATATTTCTGACAATTATATATATTATATTTTCTTGGAAAACGCACTAGTCAACAGCGGTTTGCACGGCTGCTCTACTTGGTGGAATTAAAGGGGATAAAAGTTCACCTGACCCCTCCCTTTAGATCTGCAAACAGCATCCAGATCTATTGACCCTGTATTGACAATAATTATTTAAAAAAACAGATCTGCTGCAGTTGATCAAAATGCATTTTACTATATTTTGACAAAAGCAAAAAAAAAAGAACATAACAGTACAGTAACAACTAAAGACCCCACAAAGGTCGATATTTTCTATATGATGTTTCTTACTGGTGTACTGAATATCATTTTCATGTTGGAATTTGTTGGGATACATCATTTATTTGAAACAAAAAAAAAATGTTTTTAATGGTAAAACAGTTCTTACGATCATAAATGAAGCTCCGTTTGCCTATTTATGTCATCGGCACCACTGCTGCTGATACTGTTTCCAACAAGCTCTACAGTATTTCACAGTAATGTAGGAATAAGGGACATTCCAGGTTCCGAGCTAAACGAGGGATTGTTTATCACTGCTCCTTCACTTACTGGAAGTTACTGTCGCACGGAAAGACCGTGTGTAAAGATGACTTCCAGTAAGAGGGTTCACCCTCCGTTCTGCTGTCTCATCACCTGCAGCGAAATCCCGACATGATCCGGGTGTCGCGGGGGTTAAACCAGAGTTCTTCTTCCGAATGAGGGTGCTTGGTATGAGAAAGTTTGGAAGCCCCAGAGTTAAAGTAACAGGCGTTGGAAGCGTGGTGATATGAGGGAAAAATACAACTGAGAGCTGGCGGCTCGTCTGCTTTGGTTTGACTCCAAAAGTCGTGCTCTGGCCTGAGCGGTGCTCGCTGTTTCGTGGCGTCGCAGTCTGGAGAGGAATCAAGAAGAGAGTCTTTTGCGTGTCATTTTTTTTCAGATTGAACATATACAGCTGGCATTATTTGCTTATGCTGGACGAAGGATCGCTCGGAAAGGCTTGTAAAATGCCTCCAGAGTTTGTGGTCACCCATTATTCAGTTGCTTATGTATTGCGGTGACCTTTCAAGAGAACACACCTGCACCTTGCTTAATGCATTCTGGGAAAGGCTCCAGTCCCCCTGTGACCCTGAATCAGATAAGGGGTAAAGAAAATAGAAGGATGGAGACATTACGTGGACCTGCATACAAGCGGACTTGTCGAGCTTTACACTGGCCAACCAGTGAATCCACAGTAGTGCTCCGTGGTGCGGGGCCCCTGATCCAATGCAAGCAGCTGACTCGGTACTGGACGCTGCATAGCAATGTGTATTTTGGTGTCAGCCATCGGCCTGGTTTGTATTAGATTATGATGTGATTCTGGCTAAAAATGTAGATTATCTAAATAGCAGTTCCCTACTGATGATGATGACAAAGAGTTTTTTTTTTAAAACACAGAATTCTTAGCTGGCACAGCTGAACACATTACACCGGAAATCATACAGCAGTATTGTATTCCCTAATATTTATGATAACGGTGCGCTTTTCTTAAAATAGCCATCAGGCTGTGCCTAGAGTATTAAATGGCTTGTTGTTGCCATGGTGAGAGGCATTGTCTGCGTGCCCTGTCGTGTCACAAGATATGACTATATTAAACAATGCAGCTGAAAACAATACCATAAGGGTCAATGTCCAGTACAGTACAGCGACCTGGGTCATGTGTCTCTCATTCGAGAACAATTTATTTGCCAGTCAGCCAAAAAGAGCTTTTTTACCTTTCCGGCTGGGCTGCTCTGCTGCACTGGACTGAAGGGCATTTTCCAAAAGTTATATAGCCCATATTAGTTCAAGATCAACAGTTAAGAGAGGAAGTGGCTGTTTTATTATAAAGGAATCGATAGTCATTAATAGGGGCTCATTTCCTTTTTATTTGGCTGTGGCCTCGCGAGTTCTGAGACATCCTTAATTTAATATCTGCTGGAGATGTAATATCCACTGTTCACATTACAGATAAGTAGCACAATTAATTGCCACGGGGAGTTCCATAGCTCGATACGGCGTAAGAAACAGAACAAGGTCAAATAGAGTAACTGAGTAACCCGCGTGGCAGATCCATCCAGGTAAAGGGACGCAGCGGGTGATGGATCGCCGATCTGTCCTTGAGGAACGATTAAATGATTCGGAGTGAGGGGGATTTGAAAATGACTGTCCAAGAAGTAATAACATCGCGTAAGTCACTTGACAGAAATGTAATTGGAAAGAACGAGCAGCTTTTACTGTGAGATCCAAAAAAACTCTGCACTCGGGGGCTCGGCGGAGTCTAATTTTCCCTGAATCGGCGAGACGATTGCGACGCAAGTCTTGACGTGATGCACAGCGCACTGTCCACGTCGCACGCGCGATATACATCGTGTACAACAATGAGAAGATGGTGGCGCACGTGCACGCCTGCTCGTGTTAGATGTAGATAAAGAGAGCAGTGGCTCCAAACAGAAACTCTGTGCCCATTCTATATTTAGCATGTCTGCCGGGGGTAGGCAGAGGATCTCTGAAATGTGAAGATGACAGGAGCCTCCCGAGCCAGAGGTTATGAAGTGACATCTTGATGTGTTCGCGGCTGAATCACACACTCCCACACACAACCGGCCACAGACTCCTGACATTCCTTCAAACCTTCGGAGACATTTCGATATTTGACGTCTAGTTACCATACATTAAGTCTTGTTTTTGATCTCCCCCCCCACCCTGTTGATGCGCGTTATTCTTCAGCGTTATCACGCGCCATCCTTTATAAGTACACACTCAGCTTGGAACATGTTTTTTTTATTTTTTATTTTTTTGTTCGAGAGAGAGAAACGTGTGGCAGATCTGCTTTGCGGGACGCGGGTGTCTGTTTTTCCCTCAAAAGGAGCAGTAGTGACGGGGAACAGGAGGTCGGCGCGACAAGAGTGCGGCGTTTGTGTGCTTTTGTGAACCCCAAAGAACCCTCGTTGCTTCCTCTCTTTCCGTCTAAGACTCACGGGATGAGAAGCGTTACACTGTCCTTTTCAGGAAGTTACAAACAGCGAAAAAAACAGGAAGTGATACATCTCTTGTACAGGGTTTTATATATAGGAGAGACGCTTTCTGACGTAGGCCCCAGAAGCCTTTGCGCCTTCTCAGACGTGACAAGTATCACGTATGACTTTCGTGTACGGGCCTGCTCTCTGAGGCAAAGGTCAGAAATAGGTCCCAGAAGCGTTTTAACATATCTGTATGCCCGTATAAGTACATGTCACAGAAACCATGACTTCTGTGTGTGTGTGTGTGTGTGTGTGTTTTAACAATGGATCAACGTGTTTTAACAACGTAAATACAACAGGGCCAAATCCAGGCATCGCAGCCTGCCGGTCGGTGTGTGTGTTCGCAGGGTGGCGTCCCGTGCGTCAACAAAACATCAACGCTTCCCTGTGATGTCACGGTGAGGGAGATACAGCTGTTCATGGCGGATGGGAACACTCCGACTCTGCCAGAAGGTCTGAGGAGCGTCTTGTTGCCCAAATTTAAATTGCAAATCCACTTAAAGTACACAAGTCAAGAGTGCTCTGCAGCTAAAATGCAAGCCGTGTTGGGTCTGGAAGACTTTAAAAAAATCATGGACCTTGCACTTAGGAGGATTACGTTTTCATGCGTTAGAAAAGAAGAAAAAGGCGGAGGGGGGGGGGGGGGGGAGAGAGCCCACACAGTGATTTAGTGATTCTAAATCACTATATTCCTCCTAATATGTCATCATAATTGTTGTTACAACTGGTCATATGTTCTCAGTGCAGTGAGAAAGGGGTCTGTGGAGATTGCCGTGTTCTTGTTGATGTGAAACTAATCAGGGAGAAAGAGCACTTTCCACACTGGTGACTTTTCAAGGCCCCCGCGTGGTATAAATATCAACCATCTGCGAGGCCATCTGCATTGGGGGTGCTATATCATGCACCAAGGCCAAGCCACCAAACACAGACAGCTTTCCTCCCATGGCACTATCTACACTGTAGTAACACATCGCAGAATCACCACTATCAACCGTGGATCTGCCCCCATATTTTATGTTGGGGTTGTCGTCCCTTAAGTGAGGTTACTCTCTTAAAAGGCGCAATCACGATAACCTCAGTGCGATGTAATGCACTGTATACGGCTGCATACTCTCTCCCTGTATCCAGACCGTATCGTGCACCTGCTTTAGGAAATGGGAAACAGAAATGTAATATATGTTGGTCATCAGGTGCGTTTTCAATCAATCAAGAGTTATCAGAACTCAGATTACAGGAGGACTGTGGTGATTGCAGGGACAAACATGTCTGTTACAAGCAGCCATCCATCAAAGCTTGACAGCTGATTTTGCGACAGCTTTTTCCGAGTAGTTTTTCCTCTTTTGTACTTAACTCCACTGCAGCTGGCTCCTGAGAACACACACACACACACACACACACACACGTCTGCAGAAGATGAGTTGCAATGAGACCATGAACTTTTATATATTCAGCTGCGAAATGCAAAAAAGGTAAACAGAGCAACACAAGCAGGAGAGAAGAAGACTGCAGACGAGTGTCATTGTGAACAGAGTATACACGCACAGGACCGAAGACATCACGCCGGCGTGGTGGAATAATGTACATGTGTCGCCTCGCTCTCTGTGTTTCGTCAGCTGCTCTCTGCTTACATGTGTTTTCCTTTGTGTCTGCATTGAGAATGGGAGAAAAGGAGAGATGGGGTTGTGTGTGTGTGTGTGTGTGTGTGTGTGTGTGTGTGTGTGTATACTTGAGCGTGTGAGAAACTGAATTGAATATAGTCTATATCAAATCAGACACGGATGGGTCATTTTTTTTCAACCCAAAATGCTTTGCGCTGGTCGGGGGGGGGGGGGGGGGGGGGGGGGGGTACTCGGCTATTTCACAGGTGGTACATCTCTGAAAATAAGGTTGAGAACCACAGTATTGGAGGAATATGTATTCGCTCAAAAAAAGATTTACATTAATGGGAACATCATTCCATTCATGTCAAGGAAATCAGCTCCCACCTAAACAAGAGGGCATCCTCTCAACCAGCCTTTTAGTGTGTGTTGCACGATGCTCGGGCTGTGTAAGAGAACTTCAGACTCTAGAGGTCTCTATCCTTCAGCATCCCCTCATCATCCACCTATTCGCCCTCCTCCTCCCTCCTCCCTCCCTCCTCCTCCTCCTCCTCCTCCTCCTCCTCCTCCTCTTTGGCATTTTGTGCAGCGGAGGAGGGAAGGAGGAGATACTGCTGAGGAGGAGACAGAGGGGACCCGGAGACAACACGTCCCACGCCAGCAGCCAGACAGCCAGGGAACTTTGATCTGACGCCAAGTATCCTGAGCCCTGAAACTGACGATGAAGAGGAAGAGCCACGTTTCTTGTTCCGCTCCTCGGGAGGCTTAGATAGAGATATGTCGGCCGCGTTCAACATATAGTGTCCTTGGACTCTCGTGCTCTTTGAAGATTTATTTCCTCCGATTTCGCTCCCTCTTATTCGCCGATGCTGCCGCTTCGGCCAGCCGAATGCGCGTGAACGGCAGCCCGAGCGCATTGTTTTCCAGCTCCGTTGCTTTATGGGATTTCCAGCCGTGATGTCTGCAATATTCCGCTCTTTGTTTCTGGGTAAGTCGACTTCTCATTCCCGTAGAAGACAACGCATGCGTTCAAGAAGCGGCGCAGCGTGTTCGCACTCACGATCGTCACTCGGACGATGTTTTTTGGGACTCGGACGCCGCTCGTTATTGTGGCAACATGATGTATGAATTATGCATTTGTATTGTTCGGGACGTTCCTTGTAAAGACACAATCTGGCAAGGCAGACGTCAGCCTCGAAACCAGAATGATGTCAGATTGTATGTATGTGTCTTAATGTTATGTTCAAGCTCGGGCTTGACAATGCACACATGTTAAGAAATTGCTATTTATATTTCTGACAATTATATATATTATATTTTCTTGGAAAACGCACTAGTCAACAGCGGTTTGCACGGCTGCTCTACTTGGTGGAATTAAAGGGGATAAAAGTTCACCTGACCCCTCCCTTTAGATCTGCAAACAGCATCCAGATCTATTGACCCTGTATTGACAATAATTATTTAAAAAAACAGATCTGCTGCAGTTGATCAAAATGCATTTTACTATATTTTGACAAAAGCAAAAAAAAAAGAACATAACAGTACAGTAACAACTAAAGACCCCACAAAGGTCGATATTTTCTATATGATGTTTCTTACTGGTGTACTGAATATCATTTTCATGTTGGAATTTGTTGGGATACATCATTTATTTGAAACAAAAAAAAATGTTTTTAATGGTAAAACAGTTCTTACGATCATAAATGAAGCTCCGTTTGCCTATTTATGTCATCGGCACCACTGCTGCTGATACTGTTTCCAACAAGCTCTACAGTATTTCACAGTAATGTAGGAATAAGGGACATTCCAGGTTCCGAGCTAAACGAGGGATTGTTTATCACTGCTCCTTCACTTACTGGAAGTTACTGTCGCACGGAAAGACCGTGTGTAAAGATGACTTCCAGTAAGAGGGTTCACCCTCCGTTCTGCTGTCTCATCACCTGCAGCGAAATCCCGACATGATCCGGGTGTCGCGGGGGTTAAACCAGAGTTCTTCTTCCGAATGAGGGTGCTTGGTATGAGAAAGTTTGGAAGCCCCAGAGTTAAAGTAACAGGCGTTGGAAGCGTGGTGATATGAGGGAAAAATACAACTGAGAGCTGGCGGCTCGTCTGCTTTGGTTTGACTCCAAAAGTCGTGCTCTGGCCTGAGCGGTGCTCGCTGTTTCGTGGCGTCGCAGTCTGGAGAGGAATCAAGAAGAGAGTCTTTTGCGTGTCATTTTTTTTCAGATTGAACATATACAGCTGGCATTATTTGCTTATGCTGGACGAAGGATCGCTCGGAAAGGCTTGTAAAATGCCTCCAGAGTTTGTGGTCACCCATTATTCAGTTGCTTATGTATTGCGGTGACCTTTCAAGAGAACACACCTGCACCTTGCTTAATGCATTCTGGGAAAGGCTCCAGTCCCCCTGTGACCCTGAATCAGATAAGGGGTAAAGAAAATAGAAGGATGGAGACATTACGTGGACCTGCATACAAGCGGACTTGTCGAGCTTTACACTGGCCAACCAGTGAATCCACAGTAGTGCTCCGTGGTGCGGGGCCCCTGATCCAATGCAAGCAGCTGACTCGGTACTGGACGCTGCATAGCAATGTGTATTTTGGTGTCAGCCATCGGCCTGGTTTGTATTAGATTATGATGTGATTCTGGCTAAAAATGTAGATTATCTAAATAGCAGTTCCCTACTGATGATGATGACAAAGAGTTTTTTTTTAAAACACAGAATTCTTAGCTGGCACAGCTGAACACATTACACCGGAAATCATACAGCAGTATTGTATTCCCTAATATTTATGATAACGGTGCGCTTTTCTTAAAATAGCCATCAGGCTGTGCCTAGAGTATTAAATGGCTTGTTGTTGCCATGGTGAGAGGCATTGTCTGCGTGCCCTGTCGTGTCACAAGATATGACTATATTAAACAATGCAGCTGAAAACAATACCATAAGGGTCAATGTCCAGTACAGTACAGCGACCTGGGTCATGTGTCTCTCATTCGAGAACAATTTATTTGCCAGTCAGCCAAAAAGAGCTTTTTTACCTTTCCGGCTGGGCTGCTCTGCTGCACTGGACTGAAGGGCATTTTCCAAAAGTTATATAGCCCATATTAGTTCAAGATCAACAGTTAAGAGAGGAAGTGGCTGTTTTATTATAAAGGAATCGATAGTCATTAATAGGGGCTCATTTCCTTTTTATTTGGCTGTGGCCTCGCGAGTTCTGAGACATCCTTAATTTAATATCTGCTGGAGATGTAATATCCACTGTTCACATTACAGATAAGTAGCACAATTAATTGCCACGGGGAGTTCCATAGCTCGATACGGCGTAAGAAACAGAACAAGGTCAAATAGAGTAACTGAGTAACCCGCGTGGCAGATCCATCCAGGTAAAGGGACGCAGCGGGTGATGGATCGCCGATCTGTCCTTGAGGAACGATTAAATGATTCGGAGTGAGGGGGATTTGAAAATGACTGTCCAAGAAGTAATAACATCGCGTAAGTCACTTGACAGAAATGTAATTGGAAAGAACGAGCAGCTTTTACTGTGAGATCCAAAAAAACTCTGCACTCGGGGGCTCGGCGGAGTCTAATTTTCCCTGAATCGGCGAGACGATTGCGACGCAAGTCTTGACGTGATGCACAGCGCACTGTCCACGTCGCACGCGCGATATACATCGTGTACAACAATGAGAAGATGGTGGCGCACGTGCACGCCTGCTCGTGTTAGATGTAGATAAAGAGAGCAGTGGCTCCAAACAGAAACTCTGTGCCCATTCTATATTTAGCATGTCTGCCGGGGGTAGGCAGAGGATCTCTGAAATGTGAAGATGACAGGAGCCTCCCGAGCCAGAGGTTATGAAGTGACATCTTGATGTGTTCGCGGCTGAATCACACACTCCCACACACAACCGGCCACAGACTCCTGACATTCCTTCAAACCTTCGGAGACATTTCGATATTTGACGTCTAGTTACCATACATTAAGTCTTGTTTTTGATCTCCCCCCCCACCCTGTTGATGCGCGTTATTCTTCAGCGTTATCACGCGCCATCCTTTATAAGTACACACTCAGCTTGGAACATGTTTTTTTTTATTTTTTATTTTTTTGTTCGAGAGAGAGAAACGTGTGGCAGATCTGCTTTGCGGGACGCGGGACGTGCGCGGTATTTAAAGCATTCGTCAGTTAGGTGTGGAGCCCTGCAGCGGGTTAACCTTCATCTCACATTGGAGAAGCGCGGACCTTTTTAAATGAATAATTGGCTGGTCGAATTCATTTAAAGGAGCGATGCAGACACATCCAACGCTTTTTTTTTTCTCGCACGCACACAAAACAGAAGGACAAAAGCATCACAATACACGTGTACAAGGGGATCAGCATCAAGTAGATAGTATATTCAAGCTACACAAGCACAGCGCAGTACAGATGTGGCTGTTGAGGGAAGAATAGCAAACAGCCGGCAATGCATTGCTCCACATAGTGAACTGACTTCCACCTACAGTGTCAGCGATTCGACATGCAGAACAAAGTGTAAACAGATTTCCCTTCAAGAAAAGGATTTTTATTACTCAAAGCAAAAGTCGCAATACTGAACGGCTCAGCAAGGACAGAGCACTCTGGGATACAAAACCTCGACCAAGGGTGGTAGAAGAGGCCTCCAGGTGAGCCCGGGGGGGGTCAAGCCGTCCTCAAAACAATTGACCCATATCATTAACAAACACTCCCCCCCCCCCGCCCCCCCCCGATGGGTACGGCCTTTGAATGACAGCGTGCTTCCCTGAATAACAAACCGTCCTCCTTTTGTACCTGAGGGATTCTTCATGTTTCATTGATTTTAGTGCTTTTAGTCCGACGGTCTTTCTGTTCTGTCGCAGCAAGCTGGATGCCAGTGTTTGTATGTGAAAGTGTACCTCCTTTGTACTATAAGTGCTTTTATTCCTACTACTTGAGGGGCCCCACGCCGGTTGATTTTTTACAGCGGCCCGATGACATCCGAGGTGAAAAATAAAGGTCGGAGTGAACGTAGGCTTTTCTTGAACGCGTCTGCACAACATTTCTCTCGGTTAGACGGTTCCTTTAACGTTCTCCCCGTGTGTGTTCCTGCCGCGCCCCCGTACTGTCCACGCCGTCCAACGCGCGGGGGGCCCTCTTGGCGCTTGCATCTTGTAAAACACAGGACACATGCATCGACGGAGCTGGGTTTGTGTGGAGCTTCGGGTCCGATGCGCCCTCCTCCCCCTTTTTCATCCTTTACTGGGAAAATTACTGCCAGATTATTTTGGAATGTATGAACAGGAACTGCCTATTTCACTTTACTGCTAATCTTTGACAGATGTTCGGGAGAGGCTCACATTCACATTAACTGGAGCCACATGCACAGTATACACAGGGCACTGCACTAGCATACTGCTGTACACAAACAATTATAGGCAGAGACACTAACACGTACGTATATGACAACTTGCCAGCTGTTTTATACAATAGGTAAGCTGGTTATCAGAACGTCAAATGTTGTGAGGAAGATCATATTAAAATGAGGAATACAAATGATATTTACAGTTTGGTATTTGGGGTAATAGGACCTCTAATCTAACCATATAATAATTTGAGTCATTTGTTAAATTCCAGGCATGTCAAATTAAAGCAAAGTAATTGTTTCTTAACACATTATACCCGTCAGAAATAATTGCTGAAAGCATGCCGCACGTGTGTTTCACTTACACGTATACGCCACAGGCTGTTGCGACTGTTAAATGGTGAATAAATTGTGGTGAGCATCACACTAAATGATGAGGATTTGTGACTTGTTGCTGTTGTTTATGGTATTGTCAGGTACATTGTTTTGGTTTGATTAGCATGTCTTATCTAATTCAGCATTTAGTTTTTATTAGGCAACACATTTTAAACCGATCAGCACATTATAAAAACCACATTGCCACCAGGGAGGCTTGTTTTAATCTAGTAACTACAAGACAGCAATCACGATAGCAATCATACTCCGAAATAACCCTTCACCTCTTGAATCGCTTGACCCCACCGCCCACTGACTGAGCTGAGCAGAAATGGATTCAGTTAACCATGTCATGAACACGATGATGTGTACAGATAATAGTTTGGGCATCACATTATGGATTCAAGGACGTACTTTTAATATGCCCATGAAATGCCTCACATGGAGTCCAAACGAACACATAAATGATGCAAAAAGCAGATGAATTAGGATCCAAAACCTAAACGAGGAGCCTTTTACAACCTCCGTTAGTCACTGTTAGACACTGAAACGTTGCATTTTCGCCTTGTTCCCTTTAATCTCTTCCGACATGGCTATTTCCTCCAAAGGGAGGATTTCTGTCGTATGTGCAGTTTGAAAGTCAATGGTGCAGGTGCGATTACAGCTTTCTATTTTCTTAGAAAATGTGAACCGATTTGCTGCTTGTGTGCATAACTATTTGAATCGAGGTCTATGATTGTTTTATGTCGGCAGTGGGGAGATCAAAGAGTGAACAAAACGGGGAGATAAATGCCGATGCTGTCAGCGAGGTGGAGCATGGAAGTGTCTCCCATTGATTCCCCCCTCCGATAGGTCTGTCCTGACATTAATTCTTCGCAGCTTATTGTTGGAAATAGGATTCCATCTGTCGCCGGCCGAGTGCTCCTCAGCGGCGAGAGCAAAAGGTGATGAGAATTCATACATCTTACACAAATACCATCTAAATTGATTTCTTCTTCTTTTTTTCTGCCTTTTTTGTTTTTCTATCAGGGGTGTGGGGGGGGGGGGTGGGGCGGTCTGTCTATGGTATCATCTGAGAGCTCCCAGCCCTGTTGTGGTGCTTTCAAGTGCGTTCTGCCTTAGTGAAAAACTGGCAGAGCGTAATAAAGCTGGCATGCTTGTCGTCTCTAAGCAGAACATGCTTTTGATCTATGTTCCCTGTCTCTGAAACCAGGTATATCTCTGTTTCTGCAGCGCAATCCAACTGTGCAGGAAAATAAACAGCTCCAAAAAAACAAACCAAAAAGAATCCCCCATCGCTGGGGTGTTTTCTTTGTCCACTTTCAAGCAGCTTAGCATGGCGCTTACATCAATGGCACAAAGGAAGTAAGAGCAGACTCTTGATAAAACATGTACACCTAACGAGCAGCACAGGGGTGGGGGGGGGGGGGGAGGGGGGTGACATTCAGTAGCGGTCATGCCCGTGTGTCTTTTCTCAGATTTCCTCTGAAGCCTGTGTAACATGTTAACCCCGCCTGATCACGCCGATCGCACGTGCAGTCAAGACGATAAGAAGCCGTTCTCTTAACAGATATTGAACCGTTTGATGTGGTTACTGCTGGTCCAACGGACACTTTCAGTGAGTGACATGGGGAACCCCGGTGAACCGTCAATATTTGAACATTTCTTACTGATCGCTTCGCACTTTAATTGGTCACGGGGTTCACCTGCCAGACCCCCGACCTGTGCGGCGTCTCATCTCACACTGCGATTATTTGATCATCACGTCCGGAATATCAACGCGGACATTCAAACAGACATTCTTTCTGCTGAGATGAGAATCAGCGTGAGAGCCAGACTGCGACTACATGGCGTCCTCCCTTTCTGCGTGTTTTTGTTGTTGTTTTGTTTTGTTTCAATGCTGACGGAAAGAATTCCAAAGTGTGCATTTATTGCATTTATTCCAAAGCACACAACATTGACTTTCCTTCCACTCTGCATGACACTCCTCTGAAATACAATCCCCAGAATTGATTGCATGAGGAATAAAAGCAACTTGCGCTGCGCCAAATAATGGCAACCCAGGCGAGTATTTTTTTTGATTTATTTTTTTTGTTCCCCTTCTTCCTCTGTTTTTTTTTTCTTCCAATTGGGAGCTGACTGAATGAACGGGAGCAAATGTTCCACGTCGCTCTATTTAGACGCCTGCTGTTCCTTTCAATTTGAAGCAGTTTATCAGCCCAAGCAAGCAGTACACTCCATTAGGTGTTTTGAACCTGCATGCTTCATTGTCTCACTCCATTTCCTCTTTTGCTTGCCGGCTTTCCCTAAAGCGTTAGTGGCTTTAATCAGCAGCGGCCCTCCTGCCCATTAAACATTTGTCTTCAGACGCTTTCGGTCGTCACCGAGCAGCCCGGAAAGACTTAAAGATGGATGGTGTTTGGAAGGCAGGGGATTTGGTGGCCATTGATTAGAGTGGCGGAAGACAAAGTGGTCACCTGCCCAACCTGAACACCATCTGGAAGATCCTCTGCACTCTTAGTGCATGATCGCTGAAGTCAGCACCAATTTAGATCTCTGCCGTGTGCGAGAAAGAAAAGGATTTCATTTTGGTCGAGGGGGAAAAAAACCCGAGGGGGAAAAAAACCCGATGGCGCAGTAACTTCAGTGGGCTTATTCTATTTATTGACTGTAAAAAACAAAAAACAAAGTTGGAATTACATCTAAAGCTGTAGAAGATAGGCAATTTTGCTGATTAATTATGTATAGGATGAAATCCTTAGTTGTCACGAGGAACTGTAGCAAGCAATAACTTTGGCCGAGTCTTGGGTAGCCTGTTCTCTTGCAGTGGATGTTGTGTGACAAATGGTTTAATTACCCAACCGCAATGCCGGCCGTTCGCTCTCTCATTGGCCAGAGAAAAACATTGTAATCTGAATATCGTTGATCAATTGCTGGGCTGTCCACAAATTATGTACGCAATGTCGCCGATTGCTTTCCAGCATCAGTATTTCATATCAAAGAGCGCAGAGCCCTCCATCAGGCCGGAAAGGTTGAGCTCAGGCTGCGGTCAGAGTGCAGTTTATATTTACAGTGCTAAAAAGCTTCTCCCCCCCTCCCTTCCCCCTCTTTCCCTGCAAAGTGGTTCAGCACAGATGGCACCACCACCTTTGTTTTTTCCGAGTCGTTAGACTCGACTTGTTGATGAAATGGAGCCTTTACGCTATACTGCCCATGCAGATGTGCAGCTGTATATTTTTCTAACGTGCCCGGGCATATAAGGAGGATATAATCCACAACCTGTTTTTGTATCTCACGAGGATTCAATGTTTTGCTTTTCCAAAAGCGGACATGTTTTTTTTTTTTTTCCATGAGCGCAGCATTAGCTTTGTATGGGCATAAACAACATGGAGTGTGTTTGTGCTTGTTGCTGCAACTAAACACTCATACACAAGCTCTCTCTCTCTCTCTCTCTCTCTCTCTCTCTCTCTCTTTCTCTCTCTCTGCAGCTGTGGGTTAGTGGTGCTTGTGTGGTTGTGTGAACTCACTACAGTAATGGACTGTACCTCAGAGACTAGCGATATGATGCCAACAGCTCTCCAATCATAACTCGCAGCTCATTCAGTGAGGGTAACGGCGTGTTTTCCTCCATTTGTTTTCGTCATCTCCCGCATTTACTGTCCCGCGCATTCTTGTTTAGCTCGGCTCCATCAGGCGTTTTGTGAGGCCCGACTTACACATCACCACATCTCTAGTGAAGAGACAGGCCCGGGCTTAGAACTGCCTTTGAGATGCCCGTCATGGTTTGGCGTTGTTGCCCAAACTGTCACACTTTGAATGAAAATTATCTTATTATGGTTTCTGGATGAGGCCGGTGATGCTCTTTAGTGAGTGAAAGCCCCGCTGAGTTTTATGACTCTCAAAGTCATTAAACATTGAGGTTTTTTTTTTTTTGGATCCCACATCTTTTTTTTCTCAGCAGCAGACATTATTTTTTTTAATTTTGTGTGTCTTTCTTCAAGAGGGAAATCAAGAGTGTTGGCATTTGGCTTGATTTGCTGTCTGCGGTCCAAAGATGCCAGAGAGGAGGAAATAGCAGAGTTTGCAAAAATTCAGGCTCTTAAAATAATTAAAGTTGGCATGACGACGCTGCTTTTCATGACGTGACCACGCTCAAAAGAAGACCAAGGCTTTAGGACTTACCACACAGCAACAGTGAGCTGTGTTATACTCCGAAATGAGGAATAATGAAGGTTAGATTATGCAGTGTGCGGATAAAATGAAATGACATGCATAATTCTGTCACTGTGGAGGGAAACAAAGCTTTTGGGCACTGACCCATCCTACTAAAAAAAAAACTCAAAAAATTTCCATTAAGGAGAGGGAGATGCTGTTTACTCTATTAACCTTTCCTCACGGTTGCACTCTTGACATTGAACAATGTGGAAGAGGCCGACTCCTTGCTGGCGTTTTTTTTTGCTAATGAGGCAATTAAGTCTATCCTGCCTTGGTTGAGCGAGGGGCAGAAAGAGCAAGGCCAGTCATATGCTGTCTCAGCAAACACCAAGAATCTTCGGCGCGCCGCAGTCAGAATGCATAACAATGCCCCGCTTTGTTGTCGTCGCCGCCCCCGGTCGTTGTGGTCCTCCCACGTCGGTGCGACCCTCAGCGCGGCCGGGGATCACAGGCGGCGGCATCGGGGACGCATTTATTTATGCATGCGCACTGAATCGCAGCGAAAGGAAAATGGAATGGCTCTTAGTTAAGTAAGCTATTGTGACGCCGTGATGGGCCACAACATGCTTGCACATCGTTTTGGGATAACACAGCTGCAATGAAACAGTGAACCAATGATTTTACTCCCTGCTCTGCACAGTTCAGAATAAATGCTGCATGGTCTCCTTTGTCAATGCTTCACAGCAAATGAATGAACATATCTGAAATCACATTTCAGCCTGATGCCTGTTTCGTGTATTAAGCCTCTGTGCGTCCGGTTGACTCGAGTATATACCATGTTTATTTGATGTTATGAGTTATTCATGCAGCTAAAAGAGCTTTTGCTGGTTGACAGACTGAGAGGTAGTTCGGCTACTGAAGAGCGGTGTACATTGTGGGCTGGAGTGAGGATGTAGCTCCGATCCGAGTCCCACAAGACCTGTGAGGAAAGCAAGGTTATGCCTCTCTTTTTTCACCTGCATGCTGATAGCTAGAAGACCGATCCCCCCCACGTGTGGCAGAAGGAAAGAGAAAGCTATGGACATGCAAGCATGTGGGCGCATACATGATCGAGTGTCCGTCAACGCGTGTGTTTATCATCAAATCCCCTCGCTGACACTTCTGAGGAATAGCACGGAAATGCAATTTCCTCCAGAGCTTTCCAGGATAACATCGATTGCGGTGAAATGTGCTGATACCATCCATACAAAAAAAAATAAGTTACGCACTTGCTACCCAATTAAATGACAAGCAATTAGCATGTTTCCTCCCTCTCCGCCTAGTGGCTGGCTGCTATGTGCAGCTGCGAGTCCTACAAAAGGGCCCAGCATTAGGGCCTAAGTTAATGTGTTTAAGGGATGCACAATTCTAACGAGCGATAACGGAAAGCTTACGACTGCTCAGAAGGGATTAGGGGACATAGTTGTCTGTCTTAAAGCTCAGGCTTAACCATCATACTCTTTTTTTTCCCCTTCTTTTTTTTTTTCCTTCTCCCTCTTCCATCTCTAAAAAAAAAAAAAAAAAGGACGTCTCACTCGGCATTGGAATGAAAACTGCCGCTCATTAGCGGACGAAAGGTGTACCGAACCAGAAATCAATGGGCGGTTCTTCTGAAGCTTCCTCGACAGTCTGCCACAACTTATCGCGAAAGATTCATCGGAGCTTATGTAAACAGGCGACGGTGTGCTTAAGCGCCACGCGACACTGCGGCTCCCTCAAGCATCAGATGTCAGCCCTCTTGTGCAGCTTACGCTGTCCACTTTAACATATTTGCCTTTCGCCATGTGACCGGATCAATACCGAGAGATTACCTCTGCTGGGGGTGTGAGACGCTCGTGTCTCTGAAGTGGAGGATGACAGAACTGGCAGGTTTCCAGTTACAGGACGCTAAAGATGCATAGTGGCAATGGCGCCAGGACAAAGTGCACAGTCGGCAGTGGGCTGCACAGGCAACAGACCATGTGTGTTAGAATGACTGACACTGGACACCACAGGTTACATTCCTTTACTGCGAAATATACTGAATCGCACCGCCATCACACACTTACAGTCTTCTTTAGCTCGATCCAGACTTCATTCTTTGGCTCCACATGTACTTGAGAGAGAGCTTTTGTGATGGCTTTTTACTCAGAAAGGACTTTTTTTCCATTCAATATGCAGCTCACGTAGCAGCAGCGGAGGAAGAAGACAAGGGGACGCTCCTTTATGCTTGTGTTGTATTTGAACTAATGCACTGGAGTCACAGTTGAATACATTATGTTGACTATATAGCGACGCCGGCCCTTTAGCTCAAGCTAGCGGCCTCTCGCGTGAAGGCAGATAGACCTGGGGCGGAGTCGATAGCGCTGTCACACTCCCTCGCGCCGCCGCCCCCCCTGCGAAGTGTTTCGGGAGCCATTTCCGTCGACGTGCAAGTTAGCACCGTTTTGTCGTCTGCTAACTGAACCACGAAAAGATTCTTTGGGGAAATCATAATGCATCGGCGCCAGCACATTTGGATTATTAATGAAAGTTATTGTGTTGAAGCGCGGAGCTCTCCTTGCGACCTAGTTAGAGCCGACGCCTCCGACGCTTCACTTCTCCGTTGTCCTCTTCTCGGCCAGACCAACGGCATGTTTATTCACCTTCTGAAACGGATCTGATGAAAGGGAGAGTGGAGGTTATACAGAAGGTTTTCAACCCGCCCTGTCCCGTGTTGAGACACTGTCAGATACCATTGCACACATCAATTTACATTTGGATTTCTTCAACTGTAGTTCGGCTCAAGTAATCTGTCACAATCTACAGCTTTATATTTGATTGTATAAAAACTTTTTTTGGGGTTATTTTTTTCCTGCAGACCCCTAACGTTCTCCGTGTTGCCATTGTTTGCCTACATGCCACTGGAACACATTCAAAGTATGAAGGATGTTTCACTAGAGTGACCAGCATGGTCATTAATCCTAATATTTGGACTGCAGCAGCCATCCACTCCCAGCCGTGGCTTGACTACAAGTAATCATAGCCATACAGCGCTGTGTATAGTGCTGCAAGAAAAACACTACAAGCGCAGAAGCTTAGTCCATCAATCTAGGAGGCCTGGCTTTTTTTTTTTCTTTTCTCCAGCCCCATGTTGGAGGACTTTACATGCCACACTAGCCCCATCCTGAGGGAATATGTTTATGAGCCCTTTATCTTGACCGTCCTGTCTCCTCCCAATCCCCTCTCCATCTTAGGAGACGAGGGGTCTGAGTGGATGGAGCGCGTACAGCTTTCCGCCGCAGGGTCTTGATGGATGGCCACTCAGCTACCCCCCCCCCCTCTTTGCTCACCAGAGGCTGGCCATCTTTTCTCCCTCACTGGCCACATACACCTTCATCTGCATGAGGACAGTCAGGGATTGCTGCTTTCTGTGAGCTCAGCAGGGCCGAGTAGGAGTATTTGATTAGGTGTAATGGAATTACAGTAATCTGATTCCAAAAAGATGACATCTGTAATCTGTTGCAGTTACTGTAAATATGCGGTAATCAGATCATGAATGCTTGTGATGTTTCAGAGTTGCATAGCTCAATACAACTGTGGTATTTCAATTGTGGAACTTCCTCACAACTTGCAGAAGTGTCGATTAATATGAACCCTATTTAGCCGAATGCTTTTACAGGACCGCGACGTGAATTAACTATTCAAGCAGCATTACTGGTTACACATTCAGCACTTTAGGTAATTGCCTCTGTGTGTGCAGTAATCTCCCTAACCCTCATAACTGGTGTTGCAGTTGAATGGTGGGCTTGGGATATGCGGGGGGGGGAATGGATGGATGGACACGTTGAGGTGGAGTATTATAGCATCAGGATCACCCCAGGGCCTCATTGCATGCTGCTGCTCGGTCATAGAAGGAATAAACGCTGCAGGGTGCTCTGCGTGGCAGCGCGGTGCTGCTTTTGGGTCAGAGTGATGAGGGTAGAGAGAGAGAGAGAGAGAGAGAGAGAGAGAGGATCTGTCATTGATCCTGTGGCATTAGCATTGGCTGCAGTCATAATGAAGCCAGTGCTGTGTGCTCTATTTGTGAGTGTGTATGTGTGCGCGCGTGTGTGTGTGTGTGTGTGCGCATGTGTGTGTGTGTATAACTGACAACCCCTGCAAATATCTGCATCTGGGGTGGTTATATCTCGGTGATTAATTATAACCCATGTGGACACAAATAAATCACTCAAAGCGTGTCTGCACATGCATGTGTTTGTGTGTTTGTGTGTCTGCATTTCCCCAGATGGCCTTGTGTGAGCATATTTGTAGTGTGTGCACACTGGATGTGTGTGTGTATCCCCAGATACCTTTGTGTGAACATATTGCAGGGTTTGCATTGTCATCGTGTGAGTATACTATGTGTTTCCCCCGACTTTGAGTGTGTGTGTGTGTGTGTGTGTGTGTGTGTGTGTGTGTGTGTGTGTGTGTGTGTGTGTGTGTGTGTGTGTGTGTGTGTGAGTTTGTGTGAGCAGTGATGAAGCAGGAGGAGCTGCTTGGCCACTCATCCATCATTTTCCCCCCCCTGGCCCGCGGTGCCCTCAGAGGAGCGCGCCGCTGTCACGGTGACATTGGGCTCATTTTGGACTAGAAAAATGGTGCATCCGCCCCCCGCGTCAGCCCCCCCACTCACACACACCTTCTCCAGCCAACCCGCCAGCTTAGGCGCCGCAGTAACAATCCCTCTACCTGCTTCCACCCCGCCATCAGCTTTGCGTATCCAGCGGTGCAGATTGCTAATCAGAGCCATCGCTCTATTGGAGGGCCCTTGTTTGTCCGGGCTCGTTTAGTGAGGCTGCTTCAGGTGGGGTGTCCACCTTCTCTGACCCTCCCTATACCCCTACCCACTGCTGGATAACCTTGGAAAAGGGTGGAGGAGGGGAAGCAGGTGGGCCATGAATAGGGGAGGGATGAGAGAGAGCGTTCCCGCGGTCTCTCTCTCCGCCCCGTCCTGCGTCTCTCCCCTCGCTGGTAATGCACGGGGTGAGTCAGCATCAGCAGCTGCAGTATAACGGCCCGGTCGATCTGTTTACGCTTCGTGACTCGGTGCGGCATGTGTGTGTGTGTGTGTGTGTGTGTGTGTGTGCGTGCACGGGTCCTCCGACTCTCAGCACCGGCATGCTAGCAGACCTTCAGTCACTGCTGAGAGTGGTAGTTGTCATGGACGTGGGGGCATCCTAAACAATCTAGTAACACGAGAGGGAATGAAAAAGGGGTGGCAGATTGTAGAAGATACACTATGCTGCACGACATTGGATAAATCTGACGTTGCAATATTTTTCTTTCTGCGATTTTTTATTTATAAAAAGAAATCCAGAAATAATAGGGGGTGGGGGAGGAGGCATCTGGACAGAACATTTTTACTAATAATAATTTTAAAAAGCAAAAGACCTTTTTTTTTTTGCATGTGAACTTTCATGCTATACATTTATTTGCAATGCACCAAACACAAAGGCAGGTGAGCGCTGTGTCTACTCCTGAAGGTGGTTTTGCAGGTCTAATATAGACCACACTGGCTCACTCACCTTGACACCAATGCATTTTTTACAATACTCTCCTATCAATCAAAGCTAAATGATTTAACATGTCATGATATTAATAATGCATGTTGCTCACCTTGAAGGAAGAAGGTTGGTGTCCAGAACTGTTGCAGATACTGCGGAGGAGCAGCTTCTCACTAAGATGAGAAAAGCTGGTCCACCTTAAAGTTCAGTCCACCTTAAGGGAGCTTGGGCCAAAGTTGTCCCTAACTTCCCTTTAATCAGCAGGTGGCAAGCAAGACATGGGAACTTGGCTTGGGTCTCTCTCTCTCTCTCTCTCTCTCTCTCTCTCTCTCTCTCTCTCTCTCTCTCTCTCTCTATCTCGACTGTGCACTCACTAACGTTACGCACACAACCTATTACTCCGCTGAGTTAATGCGAGTATGCTGCTTGTAAAACACAGTTTTAAAAAAAAAACATCCTAAAATGTTTTATGACAATGAATTCCCCGATGCTCAGGTCAGACCGTGACTATCGGACATGTGTATAACGATATATCATGCAGCCCGAGTGAGCCGCTTGTATACTTCTCGTCAGAACCAGATCCCTATCTACTGCTGTAAGTAGTACTTAATGCAACACACAGTGCCACGTTCTCTCTTATCAACAGTGAGAAAGACAGTGAGTGCGGCGCATGAATGTACAAATCAATGCTTTGTGTGTGGCTGCAATGCAGGTAGGCACTCCTCTGAGGATAACCTATACATGGCTAATAATAACAATGTTAAACAATCACATTAGTTCGTAGTCGTACACACACACACACACAGAGAGAACGTTGGCACTGTTTAACACATACACACAAAAAGACACAGGCTGCGAAGGCACTGATAAACGCATGCAGACACAGCTCAACCACCAGCTCCCATTATGTAACCGCAGTCAACACATTTTAATGTCATGCCTCCCAAAACGGCACCTTGTTGTTGGAGGAAGAGGGGGGGGGGGGGGGGGGGGGGGGGGGGGGGGGGGGGGGAGGGGAGAGAGAGGCATGAAAGGAAAGAACAGAGGGAGACAAGGAGAGACAGAAAGAGGAAAATAAGGAGGAGAGAAAGGGGTCGAGGGACTGCAGCATGTTTTGCCCTCCCCGTTCCTTCCTTCCTCCAACTAAAACAGTTGCTCATCAGTCCTGCCACTTCACACACACAGACAAAGAGAAACACACACACACATTCACCGTACACACACACACACACACACACATCTACTCTGTACACACACACATCTACTGATTCACCAGCCGAGGCGCACGCAGACGCACATGCACAGCTTTGCCTCAGTAAGCCTCCTTTCATAGATAACCTCCCTAGCTGACAATAGCAACAATAGCATACATTCTGATCCCAACAACAACGACAACCACAACAACAGCAGCAGCAGCAGCAGCGATGGACAGCCACGTCCTTCACTCAACCCACGTCAACACATTCTCCCTTCACCGGCTCTTCTCCAAATCTGTATTTTATTTTTTCATTTCTTATTCTTTTTTTTAAAGGATCAGTTTCCAGAGCTGCAAGCATGCCGGGTTTGGTGTTAGATTGATCAGCCTGTTCTGACGCTGCTGATCAATGGCCATCCGTCCTCCGCTATCGGGGATCTAGTTTCCTCCATTTGCCTGTAGCAGCCCGCTTGGCGACCTCACATTCCCACCTGACCTCACCTTTCCGTAAGTCAGGACGAAGGTCATAAGCCTGTTATTAATTTGCATGACCTCGATGACTTCGATGTCCTATGTAGATGTCCTATCGCATCTGTATTGTCTTTCATACAGCACTGAGAATAACTTCCTTCCTGTGCAGGGGATCAATAATGTAGCATAGGCCATAAGGAATATTACGGCATTTCGCTATAATGAACAGGGTTCGTGGGGGAATATATGCCAGCCATGGAATCAATAGCTCTAATGTAAATGTGAACTCTTCCCTTCCTGTTTCCGTGATGCTATTGTGGTTTGTTGATGCACATTTCTATACAGCGAAAGCAGATTTGTAGCTGAGATATCTGCACTTTCTACTGTGCGTGGTTACAAATATTACTTTCCTTTTGAATATCACAGACAAGTATTATGATGCATCGCTCCATGGACTCTTATCACAGCCTCGCACCATGAAGGAATGTTGAATAGCACATTTCAATCATTCTGTCACGGGAGAACTCTAATCTTTTTCTTCTGCGTGGCATATGTCCTTCCAACTAATCCGTATTATGCCTCAGAAGCGAAGGTCATTGTCAAAGCCGAGGGGTGATTAAATTAATCCACTTGTTTTCTGAATCCGATTTACCTCATTTTCCAAACCGGGGAACAATGTACTGGCACAAAAGACATCAAGACGATAGCTCGGCACGCATTAAGAAGGAGAGGCCCCCGTACGCTGGAGAGGCTTCTATTATCTGTCGGCATCATCTGCATCCCAGCTCTATCAGCGGGATTTCTAATGACTGCATTCAAAGCTATCTCTGCTCTCACGGAGAGAGCGAGAGTGAAAGTGAGAGGAGGGCGCGCGAGGTAAAAGCGGCATGATCTCTCTTATTCATGAATCGATCTGTGCCGCTGCAGTATAAAAGCCACTATAGAGAAGCGAGGACCAGTGCCCCGGTGAAGCAGGAGCCCCCCGCGCTGCGGCCGGCCAGCCTCAGTGAGTTACGCAGTGCAGTGGCATACGATCGACTTCATTAGCCAGTCCCTCCCTTCAAGGGGATGGGTTATTTACTACTGCACCGGGCAGCGACAGATGCTCCACAGATATTATACTGTGCTGATTTTTCACAACTGCAAATAGGTGTGTGTGAGCGGGGGTGCACGTATGCCTGTGTTTCAGAGGCAAAGCTGTTTGTATCAGCAAATCCGGCTGCACCTATATGATATGTCCTGACTTTGAATTTGAGTTAAGTGGATGCAAAATATCGTGATTAAAAACGTTGTCAGTGAGGGAATGTATATACTGTATGTGTGATTGTTTTTAACTGTAACTCTGCACGTCGGCTCACCAACATGAATGCACATCCCTGCTAATGTGTTATGAATGTGTGTGGCCATCCGTTTTGTCACGCAAGTCTGCATTTCATGAATATTTGTTTATAGATTTATTAGTGCGCGTGCCTTTCAGTGCATTAGCCCAACCATTAGCGTCTCCCCTGTCCGTTCCGTTCGCTCTCGTCTGCCTCATCGTCACGTGCGCATGCGAATCCGCTGATGGTCGTCGAGGAAAAAGTTTTTTTTTAGTCATTAGATCATGAGATAAATGAGAAAAAGCATTCCACTATGCCGTCAGAGATTGAAAGACAATCAGAGTATGTGACATTTAACCCTTTCAAACTTTGCATTTGTAGTAAAAAAAAAAAGTCCAGGGGCGAGGAGAATTTTTTATTTTATTGCTTGTTTTGTTCAACCAACACTCTAAAACCTAACCATATTCAGTTCACGACTAGAGCAAAGATGAGCAAATATTCAACACGCGTGCTTAAAAATGTCTTGAATGAGCCGTTGTTAAAAGCTCTTAACCTCCCTCTCACAAATGAACCAGGCAGCACAACATGTTTAACCTTGTGTGATAAAATAAAAACTAACCAACAAACAGCTGCCTAATAAAACAGTTCTGTGTTTTGACAAATTGCTGCTAAGAGTTCTACGTTTTATGCTTCGTACCAACACAAAGCCAAAAATATGAGTTAGCCAAGCAACAATTTGGAGCGATTCAATGGAACACAATGGAACCCCACGTGTGTGATTGACTGATTCAAGGACACAATCAGATATTATATGAAATAAAAACATTTCCTGTCCCAATACAACCTGACCCTGCAGTATGCGCCAAAAAACTAGTGGAAGGCTGGGGCTGCGTTGCAGATTTCTATCGCACAGGGAAGTGTGTCATGAGCGAGAACAAAACCACCGAGAACGAGGAGCCAGAGAAACGAGAGAGAGAGAGCGGCACAAAGAAAGGATGAAAGGCAGAGCGGCTGAATGTGGGGCAGACAAATAAACAGACAGCGAGTTGAAAGGAAGAAATGAGGCACACATGTGAAAAAAAGTGCAGATGTTTGAGAGTGTTTAGCAAGTCCTGTTGTGAAGCTCTCCGCCAGTCATAATAAAGTGGCCTAATGCACAATTAAAAACACCTGGAGCCCCTCCATCCCTGATTAAGTCAAGCTTATAATCATCAGGGGGCAACTGCACTGCAAGCCTAATAGCTGTGTGTGTGTGTGTGTGTGTGTGTGCGTGTGTGCATGTGTGTGTGTGTGTGTGTGCGTGTGTCTGTCAATCCCACAGCTTTGCTAAATATGGTGTGACCGAGCCACAATGAGATCTCTCCATAGCCGTGGACAAACACCATAAGAGGCATAACAGTTATTGTTCTGTGACGAGCATGCTGCGTTTTTATATGAAGCCGTTGTGTGTGTGTGTTTTTTTTTCATGATCTTTCTTTCAGAAAGCCATTTCTGAAGGAAGAAGATTTGAATCATTAAAGTTCTTGTCCCTTTGCGTACACGTCTTACTCCTCCGCTCAAAAATAATGGTTACGAATTTGGAAGAGAAACAAAAAAAAAAAGAAGCCTGATTGCCTTTAGGTGAGGAAGTGCATGAATGACACATTTGTTTTAAGAGAAATTGGAGCAGATCGCCTGAGAGGAGCTGCATTTCACTTCTGACAACGAGAGCAACCGTTTCAACGTCAGACAGGAGATTGATAATCCACTGGCAATATTGCTATAATAATAATATAACAGTGTCTATTTCAAAGCCATAAACAATTCAAAGATAACTGTTGTGTCTGAAAATGGAGAGGGGGAAAAAAAATCACAGTTTATAAACTTTTCGGTGTGGTACAACTGGGAGAAACAGAACTTAGCACATAGCTGTCCTCGTTTTTTTTTAACTACACATGAAGTTTGAATAAGTAATAATTCCCTGCTTTCGCCTCTGTGAGTATTATGCACCAGGTTGCACATGAGGTATGTTTACCTTGGACTCATCACGGCCAGAAGCATATCGCGAAAAGCTCACAAACTAAAAGGCTCTTTGTTCTCCAGGTCGTATCCAGGACCACATTTTACTACGCTTGCTTCACAGTTTCTGCTTGTTTATGTAGCCGGCCTCTGGCGGGCAGAGAAACTGCAATCAGCAGAACTTTGAAGTATTCCACTTGTGACTGGACTCCTTTCTCCTCTGCAGCGCTACCACCCAGGGTTTCAGTGTCTCCAGTTCATTTGGCAAAGCAAGTCGAGCTAAACAAACCTCTTGAACACCGGCTGACTTTGGGTGTTCATTTAGACAAGCTGAGAAGAGAGAATAATCAATCCTAAAATGTAGCGCACCAAATCTAAATATGTTATCACCTCCGATTGGAGATGACGGCTGAGCCTGAAACATGGGAAGAAGGAACTTTCGCTGAACTACACAGTTCCGCATCCACCGTGATTGAGAACCGAACAGAGCATTTCATTATGGAAGAAAAACAAAGTGTATACTCGGGGGGCGGATTAATCGAGGCCACTTTTTCTAGATGACTGTTTGTGATGATGAAGCAAAGCTGGCCGTGGCCACTGTGGGAGCCGATCCTTATCACTCCAGTTCCTGCAGCTTTTTGACAGATGGAGCTCTTGCTGGCATTTTTTGAGCTACAAGCATGGTGAAGGAGGAAGTACAACCCACTGATGATACGGGGGCCTTAATGGTTTAAAGTGTTAAACGTTGTCTCCCTACACATGATGGGCTATTGGAGTGTATGTTAATTAGCTTGTTTAACAGCCCGGCTGACCTCTTTTGCACTGTTCAATATGTGCTTTATTGGATCCTGCTGCCGACGAATGATCACAGGTACTTTAATCAGGGACTAGTGTGCGGGTTTTTTGTATTTTAGGAGTGCTTTCTGCTGATATACCAGACCCTGAGGATTTATTTCCTTTTGGTGGGAGTATGATGGCATTTGCTCACCCTTTTCCTTTGTGTAAATTAAAGTACATCTGTCTGGGATCCTGTCTATTCGACTGCAGCAGCGTCTGTGAGACTCTAGCCTGTCCCTACAAATTATGTCTCGGGAGCTGGAGCGCAATGCTCCATTTTAAGTAAGAGAGACACCTCCCCCATTACTCCGGGGTCGAACCGGGCACCCTCACACAGGTCCCAGGCGGGGCTGAGTGGAACGGGGGGGGGGGGGGGAGGGAGGGTTAAGGGGCGTGTTTAAGCACATTCATTTTTTGCTCGAAACGGATACATCTGGTAGATTTGAGCAGCTGCACCTGCATCCTAATCAGTTAAGACACCATATACAAAAGCTCCATTTACTAAAGCAATTGCATCACCCACGTCATGGAAAATTAGCTCGGCATACAAATACACAATGACGGCAAAGCCGAAGACTCAGGCGTGACTGGTTATAAGATGATTTAGTGAGGGAAAGGCGGTTTTGACTGGCCGAGAGTGCCACTGAAGACAAGCCACAGAGGGTAACAGAGTTTGGTTAATGTTGTTTCAGCCCGGCCTATCTCTGAGGAGAAGTAAGGAGCCTCTTCAAGGTGTGTGCCGTTTCTTATCGAGCGGACGGCAGCGATCTGGTCAATAAAACCCCTTTTTATGTAATAACTCCATTCTTTTGTCTCCCTCTTTCCGCCTCTGTCTATTGTTCTGTGTTGGATTGCGGAAATGTAATTTCTGAAACGTATTGGAAGCGGTGTGTGCAGCACAGATAGCGAGGAAGCCACACGAGGCCCCCGGGGGGTGCACCAGATCAAGCTTTGCATATTTGACACAGTTGGTTTTTCGGTAAAGTTCTCTGACACACTGGCTCCACTTCATCGGCGTAGCTGCTCATTTGCTAATCACAATAATCGCAATAATGCTAACAATTCATCAAAGCAGGTGGAAATGAGAATCCCTCGATGTTGGCGAGTGTAAATCCTCTTTTTAGGTTTTTTATACTCGAGCTGTTTCCCCATCGGTGTGAATCACCTTCTCTTCCAAAGAGAGTCCATTAGAATTCATCTCTGTCTATTAAGTTTGCGAATGAAAACAATAAAGCATATAATATCACAATTCTTCATGCGGGATCCATTTTGTTGGAGGAGAAAAGTTCAGCATGTCACACAGCTGGTGTGTTGACATGGAGGGAAGAATGAAGATGAGGGTGTTACCTTGAGAGAAGCTTGTGAAATCCTGGTTGGATTTGCTAAATGAGGGGGCCAGAGGGGCCGGAGGAATCCTGTTTTCTGAGTCACCGATGGGCCGGGACGCGTTGGTCCTCCAGATGTTTGTGGACAAGCTGGCCGTTGGAGCGCGCTGCAAGATGTGGAAAAGCTTGGCAACGTCAATGCAGCGCAGTGTGCTCGTGTGCGACGGAGTCATAGCTCGTTTCATACCCGCCAGCCTCAGCCCCGACCCCATTAAACATTCCCATGATGTCATTATATTAAACTATTTCACCATCAACCATTTTTCTCTTGCTGTTTCTTCCCCCTATCCTTTTTACTTTACTGATGAAGTGCTTTATTAGAGACCGTCAGAGAAAGCTTTTTTTCTCTTTACCCCGAGGTACGCTGTTTATTAGAGGGGTATGATGTTGCTCTAGCGTGCGCTTATGAAATAAACAACCCTGTCTTAATTCAGGGAATGGAAAGAGGAGGACCTAATCAAGGCAATTACCAATCACTGTCTTGAGTGCAGCTCCTCCCGCTTAATGCTGAATTGGCATCCGGTGGTTCTTTGCAATCATCTCAGCAGAGGCTCCTACATAACACTGATTGTCTCTTCCCCTCTCAAAGTGCAGGATCGACTGTATTGCAGGTAGTTTGAGGTTCAACCGATAGCGGTGTGAAGACTATAGATCGTAAGGAGGTGTATGTCCACGGCCCACATTCACCTTTCAAATATGTCAAGGTTGTTACTACCTCTCGGACCTGCTGCTATTTCATCCCGGCTTAATGCGGCAGCGATTTGCCAACTTGTCACTATCATGCCGAAGGGGTCGAGCAGAGGGCTCGATCACTGACCTTCCAGGTCTGTGCGGCCATGCTTCGTCCACCGGACCGCCCCAACGTATGGATGAAGGACGCCCTGTTAGCATCACAGGGAGCAGCCATGCGTCCCTGAAGCTGATTAAAACACAGGTTGATGGCCGTTATTTACAGCACGTCCCTTGTGTGTGTGTGTGTGTGTGTGTGTGTGTGTGTGTGTGTGTGTGTGTGTGTTTGCCGTGTGTTTTGTTTACGTGTGCATGCGTCTCAAGGACTCTAGCCCCAGAAAGGCTCCTGGGCTCACAACAACCCCCCCCCCCCCCCCCCCCCCCCCCCACACGTCGCCGATCTCCCAGACGTGCAATGCATCATGTGAAGGAATGAGAAAGGGGAAGGAGGGCCAAGATGGCTGTCATTTCTTTCTGCTGCGTGTGTCACCTCTTTAGCCTTGGTGAATAGCTGGTTGAAGGTTGAAGGCTTCTGAAATACACTCAGATCATGATAGGTCACGATGTGTCGTGTTTGTGTGCGCGCGCGCGCGTGTGTGTGTGTGTGTGTGTGTTTGGGTGCTCGTGGTGGTCTTGTGTGGCCTATTAGAACAATTGTATGTGTTTGCACGTGCATGTGTGTGTGTGTGTGTGCACCTTGCAGCTGATGGCTTGTCACTGTTAGTGGCCCCGCCGTGAAGCGAAGGTCACAGCACTCTCCGGGTTTCATCTGGCGCTCTCATAGGAGGACCGCTGTAGCTGTCAGCTAATGAGACAGCGGAAGGGAGCAAGGGAACCAGAGGACGGATAAAAGAGCTGAGAGAGAGATGCTGTGTTAATGAGAGGACAGCGGTGAGAAAGAAATGGGGGGAACAGAAAGTAAATGGGGGAATAAAACCAGAGGGACAAAAGTAGTTGGGAGTCAGGAGGTGAACAAAACTAAATGTGAGAGAAATGAGCACGAGAGAGGGAAAGAGACAATAAGGCAAGAAATGAACTACAGATGCGAAGTAAAGGGGACATCAGAGAGAGGCAGAGTTGAGCTCATGGGAAAGCAGCAGACGGCGAGGACGGCGAGGGAGGGGGGAGCAATGAACGGCTTGAAGAAATTTGAAAACAAAACTCCATTTTCAAGCCATAAAATGTAGTTCCACAGGGAGGCGTTTCAGAAACAGTTTGGGAGTGGCCTCATGCAGTCTGCGATGTGCACCGCACCTTCATCCCGCCATCTCTCCTTCACATCCCCCTCCCCCCCCCCGACACACCCATTCCTTTGGAGAGAGCTCCCAGACAGTGCCCTGAGGCCACCGTACTGCAGAAAATGATGGATTGGGTCGAGGGTGCAATGGAAGCGGAGGGGGGTTGCAGAGCACTGCGGTGTAGCATGACCGATGCATTCATTTTCCTGGAGGGCCAGAATGTAGTGTGTCGCCGGCACCCGCTAAAAAAGGCCTTCAGCGCAGTGATAGGGGGCACTTTCTTAATGGTCATTCTGTAACCCCGAGTCGTGCTATTCATAGCCGTGTGCATTAGCCAGCGGCAGCGACAGAGGAGGATATTGGCAAATGTTAACGCCGCGCGCTACAACATTGGCTCCTTGATGGTTTGCCCAACAACCTTCGTTCTCCACCACAGACTTCAGAGCAGTTTGTGTTGTCTGTATGAGGCTGTTTGTCTAAGACACTACCCGGTGACTCACCTCCACCATGGGACGTCATCCCACACCCACTGGCCTCCCTGTCATACATCATACACATGCATTGCTTCGACCACCACCCACCGTAGAATCTTCCCGTTTTGTTTTTTCCTTCTCGCCCGGATGAGCACACAAGGTGGAGACATAAAAAAAAAAAAAATGGCCGTAAACATCCACCCAGCTGCTCCTCCTGCGATGCTTTCAAGTCAGGTCATAATGGTTTAACTTAAAATCAATATTCTGGGCCTGCAGATTTCCTGGGACTTGTTAAAAAAAAGAAAAAACGTCTGTAACTGCCCCTTCCATTACACTGTGTCTGTCGTGCTGTGCATATTTACTGTAGCCTCGGCCCGACTCATTCGTTTGTAATGAGTGGGTGATGACTCCCCTGAGTCACGCTGGAGACCAGAATCTTACAGTTCGGTCAACCAAAACCTCCTGTTGGACCAGGAAGACAGAGCTGTGCCACATACGGAGTTTAGGCGCTGCTGTAATAGAAGCATCTAGAGCTTAAGAGGGCTGAAAATTACAGTTCTATTTAGCACAAAACACATTTGGTTATAATTGCAAATTTATCATCACAGAGCAGGAAAGAACAAAACTCCAGCTGTGGTGTTTATTTGGACTGGAGCTTAATACGACCCGTTTAAATGAATTTCATGAAGCCTGATTTTGAAAACCCACAGAACAAAAGGCCATGGTTGTTAATGAGGAACAGTAATCTATCGAAGATCAGTTAAAAATGAGTAGGAGATAAGATTACTTATCTTTGTACATGATACAAAGATGAGTTTTAGAGGTGGCTTTTGTTTAAACATACCCATACATAATAGCATTTCCTTAATCCTTATACACGATTGATTTAGACTTTTCCAACTAAGAGCTTTGGGATTCATATTGTTGCGTATACTCTTTTATAGCTTCCTAGCTTCATGTTCAGGTCATTAAGGTATAAATTCATAATGAATATTAGGCACTCAAGGAAGCCCACAAGTCTCTTGCCCCACACTTCCAGAGGCAATGAGCAGAATCTCTTCGTGAAAATTATATTTAGTACACGTTTGGAATTTAACAGTGAAATTGGTGCTGCTTGATTCATATGTAATTTACATGCAAAGCTGTCAGCTATGAGTATTTATTGATGACCTCTGTGCTTCCTCGGAGGCTTTTCCATCAGTGATATATACTCATTCTTCTTTCCTCTGCCCTTTTAAAATGATCTCCAAGGAGACATAAGAGCTGTTGACCAGAAAGTCAAGGAAACAAGAAATCAGACTTTTAATACAAGCCTTTCCACAAGGGGACAGTATAATAGTCACAATTGTAAACATAATAACTGTCATAAGAAGAGCAGTGGTATTAGTGTGTCAAAAAGCCAGCCCTCTGCATGGTCCACAGTAGAGAAGGTTGGCACATGTAGAATCAGACTAAACAGCATCGAAGCCCAATTACTACAAAAAGGATTCCTTTTAATTACGCATGCTTGCTGTGTGTTATGCTTGACACACATGTAAGTAGCAAGGAACTCGATTCTGTGCCTGGTGAGGGGTTAGTCAAGTTTCAAGATCCTTCATTTTCTTTTATACGCCTCGGTACCTTTATTTGGCACCTTCTGTGATTTTTATGTCGGTAGCATGATTCGGCTGTTTTGGATTAGCTTGAGCTAAGAGTCATTTTCCATTGCTGATGTCGTCTGGGTGTTGTTGTTTGATTAGGTTCTAGCTTCGGCATTTACTCTAACATTGTGTCAGACTGCCGCTACTGTGTACTTATTTATGTAAAATTCCATTTTATTACGTTACATTATCCAGTTGACTTATCCAATTAGCTCTGCACGCGAAAACAAGTGCCAACCCATTTCATGTTACATGTCAGTAGACAGTACACGGATGACTCCGTATCTCTAATGGAGACGAGACTTAGTGTGAATTAACTGTGTAGCGGAAGTTGAAGGCACACACTGCTGTCACAGTCCAGCCATCTCCACTCGGCTTGGATCTTGTGAGAGCCTCTCAGGTGTTTTGGAGTCTGGGAACAGAGGCTTTGTGAGGGGATGAGGCTGGTGCCAAATGACTAAAACCTAAACACTGTGAGAGCACACTTCATCCCCTGTGTCTCCTGCCGTGTGCTCCTCCATTCTTTCATCTCTCCCCCACCCCTCCCCTGTCACATTCCCGGTTTTCCCTCCTTTCTCACCCCCTCCTATCCATTTTTTATCTGTCTTTCTCCATCTTCCTCTCCCCGGCCCTCCCTCCAACCTCCCTCCACTCCTGCTGTGAACTAGTTGGGCTGCAGAGAACACAGAGCCCGAGGACAGGATGACAGGAAGTCAGCTCCCATGAAAGGCAATGGGTCGCCACCATGCCTGTATAAGGCGTGCGCATTAGTGCGTGCGCATTAGTGCGTGCGCATGTATGTGTTTATCTATGGACGTTAATTCACTTACCGCGGTGCACTCTTGAGTGGCGCACAAGAAGAGTTTTTTGGGTTTGACTTTGTGTATATGTGCGCCTGCACTCCTTAGAATATATGTCATGTCAGTGTGTGCGTGTGTGTGTGCGCGCGTGTGTGCCTTTGTGTATCTTTGTGTGACTGCAGCCTAGCAGCAGGCTGACGTGTGCCGTGCAGCCACAGGGACCAAAGGGGTTCTGAGCTCTCGCTCAGCTAATCCAAACAAAGCTCAGGCTGAGCCAGAAGGAGGAATGTCGGCACTGTTGGTCATAGACGGAAAGGGTCAACCAGTATGAGTGTGGAGGGGGGGTTTCAGTGTGTGTGTGTGTGTGTATGTGTGTGTGTGTGTGTGTGTGTGTGTGTGTGTGTGTGTATGTGAGAGAGTTTGCCTGTAGCTCAGTATTCTCACCGAAGAGCTGTGTTAACTTGAAGGAGCCTCTTGGTGGGCGGGCTATACTTATCCCCAGACTTACCTTGATTGCCATCTATAGTCACAGAGAGATGGTAAATTCCCTCTTGCCGGAAGATATGCAGTCTGCACCAGAATCAAACCCAAGGGAGTAAAGCCACATCCACCAGAGCAACACTTGTATTATTATTCTCAATATCCCAATGTGACTTTTTCTTCCTGTGTTAATCCGAGTCTAAGTGCTTGCTCTGAGACATAGGGTCTAGATACAAAAACAACTCATATTATTTCCTGAAAGTAGAAACCTCATTTACTTTTCTTTTTTCTTCTTTTTCCATTCCAGTAACACATTCTCATTTGGCTCTTTCCTGAGATTCCTGTTGCATTTCAATAAAACTCTAACCACTGAGAGTGGATCTGAAGTTTCCTTCGGGGTGAAATACAGTCAAGGTTTTGGAAACTTGCTTGAGCCAGAGGGATCATTAGCCTCTTGTCATCAACAGGGGCTATTGTATGTAATGGGTTTTCCAGTGAGCTAATGGAGCCCGATGAACACACTCACGGCCAACTTACTCTGAAGATCATTCAGAATGCCACAGCACACTGTTCCCTTGTATTGAACTTTATTAATAGGGATTTTAATGCATACCCCATCATACAAATGAACCATTCAGTTGAAGAAATCTTGACTCCAATATTTCTTTACAATTGTCGTCGTGTGTGTGAGTCCACAGTAGGAACTCAGAGCTCACTTTACCGCAGTGTGCCTGAAGCACCGCTAAGGTCAAGAGGTTATTGAGAGGCCACTAGTGGAGACACCCATCCTGCATTAGTGTCGCTGTGGTTAAATGGGAGAAAGAGGCTAAAAGGTTTGGTAAGGGATGGTCAGTGGTGTGATAGTGTGTGTGTGTGTGTGTGTGTGCGGGTGTGTGTGCGTGTGCGTGTGTGTGTGTGTGCTTGTGTATGCACACAATGGGGATTTGGAGCCACGTAATTGAAAGGAGAGAATGGCGACATAACAACAGCGACACGATAATAATAATAATAATAATAATAATAATAATAATAATAATAATAATAATGTTTTAAATTCATTTGGAGACGACTTCCGTCTTCTCCGGTTCTTTGTGAACATAATGGATGTGATGCTGGACACTGTAGGTCTCATCAGGTTATTTCAGCGGTCTGTAATGTCACTGATGACCTTTTCAGCTTCGTTGGGCTGTGTGTGTGTGTGTGTATGTGTGTGTATGAGAGAGAGAAGAGGCAAGAGCGGCAATGTGTATATGTGTGTGTCTGATTAGTCTCCTTGTGTCCCCAGAGCCCACCGGCTATGGACTTTAAAGCAGCTGTGACTGGTTTGACCTCTGACCTCTGAATGTTTTACACCCAGGGTACATCCCAGGGTTCTGCATTTGCTTCTGCAGAATGGTATTTTTTGACTTGACTCTAGTGTATAATAAGCAGTAGGATCTATTTGGTCCTATACATTATTATGTATGCTGCACCACTAAAGTGCGTGGGGGACTCTTAGTATAAAGCTTTGCACTGCATCAGTGGCTCTGCAGAAGGATTTTTATTGGATGCTGATAATAATGCAAGCTAAAACTAAACTTTTACCTTCTATGCACTTCCTTTCTTTTTCCCTGGCACTGATGAAACAATGCAGTAGTGGAGCAGTCCGTTTACGGCCCATTTGCGATGGAACATGTTCAAGTGCTTTTGAATATTTGGCGCAGTGTCTGGTGCACTGTACCATATCTCGGTCCCAGAACTGTAACTAGCTCAAATACAATGCCATGTACTATATTTAAACCCCCATCCATCCATCCACCCACCCACCCATCCATAGCTCTCAGCCACAAGTAAAACCGGCATTTCACAAGCAGGCCAATTAAAAGCCAGTGACATTCAGGTGTGGGAGACAGAGTGACATTAAAACTAATTCCTGCTCAAACCCAGTGACATTACGGCGACTGTCGGCCAACTAGAGCGCAGACCATCTTTAATCCACTGCGGTCTTTAGTGAAGAATGCAGCGGCGAAAATTGCCGATGGTAACTCTATGGCAACGAGCAGCCCTTCAAATGTCATTAGGCATTCTCTTTCCTCCGTGCTTTTAGCGGTTGAGATGATCTAATGCACAGCGTAGCTGGAGGGATTGAAGGGGAGGAACACGGCCCCCTCCCAGTCGTGATCGGAATCCAAATCCCCTTTGTTACCGAGGACATTAACATGTTAGATGTGTGTGTTTAACACAGTATGCATGCGCAATATGCAACTGCCCGGTTGTGTTACTTAAAGAGATGCACGCTGTGTACGAGTAAAGGGAATTGCACGTTGTTACTGTAGTGACAAGAATACATTAGCCATTCAGAGTGGATCTGCTCAGAGAGATGGGGATGGGGAGTTCCCATTCTCTTGTCATATCCTCGCTCTCGAGCTCATGCAGATGTTATCCCCGCCCCTCCTCCCCTCGCATCAACGTGGGATAGGAGCAAGGCTGTAATAAAGGACATCTCAGGGTTGGAGGACACCGGGGCCTGAAGGTCGTACGCCGTGGAGTCGGTAGCACATTGCTTCGGGCAGCATTACTCTCTCACTCGCGTGCGGGCCGTGTGTTTACAAATCTGCTAGGTAGGCATAATCAAAAGCGGTGTTTATGCGAGCCCACACATTAATTAGGTATGGATGACGAGCGTATGGGAAGAGAAAGGGGGCTCCAAGACGGATGTGTGTTTGCTCCCAAAGACCTCGCTGCGGGGCCAAACCCTCCTGCTCATTAAACCGTGCGGGAGTCGTCTTCTTCCCCCGTCACTCTGGCACAGATAGCCTCGATCGGCATGCGATGCCCCCCCCCCCCCCCCCCCCCCCCCGATCGCCCTGCTCACACACCGAATGAACATCTGTATTGACGAGTCCAGCAGATCCCACTTTAATGCGCACACACGCGCACCATATGATTATGCAGACACACACGCGCTCAGGCTTGCGGCGGTGCCAGATCTCAGGTGGAGCGAAATCCTCGTCTCCCCGGCTGACCTCCTCTTCTCCCCCCCCCCCCACCCCCCCCTCTAATAGCCCGGCTTCTCAAGCGGAGCCACAAGTGTCACATCACATCATTCGGAGCCAACACTAATATAAATATTAATATGTGGAGGATGAGAGAGAAAAGCTCCTTTTTCTCTCTGTTTTTTTCCCCCTCAGCAAACAGATTAGTACCTAATCCATTAGGGATAAGGGGAGATAAATTGTCCCTGATTGGCTACATTGGGATAAATAAACACATGTCTGTTGCAAATGGCTCTACACTGCAGAAGGCAATTTTTAGTCATTTCTTCTCCTGGATAGTACTTTCTGAGATAATTGAATTGTGCCAGTGGCATAACTCCTCTTGTTTTCTAATCAAATGCAGTTTATTTGGTTCAGGAGTTTCTACAATGCATCTTAAGATAAAGTACGATAACATAGATCAATCTCCCAGCTTTAATGGCAAAATACCATGTTCATTTTCATGTTCATACTTGTATTCTGGCTCTCTACTGGAACATGTTTGGATGCTTTAAAAAGCATTTTTCTCATACTGTCCATCTGAATATACCTGTTTTCAAACATCTGTACTTCAGATACCCAATTGTACATGCTTAAGCTCTGAAAAAGTGAGTTCTTCATGAAACGTCCACTTTTCAGGAATGCATTTTTACAAAATGTAAATTAAAGTGCTTTTTTCCCCCATTACAACATGATAGAAACTGCTTTTAACATTGATCTGCTCACAGGCCACTTCAGACTCCAACATCTGTGAGTGTTCTCTGTCTTTGACACTTCTCTTGGTATAAGAAGCTTCTTTGTGGCCTTCGTTTTAACATCTTTGCCTTGATCTCAGCTGTGGTAATTTTGCTTCATCTGAAATTAGTGGTTAGCATGTGGCAAGTAATAGGAAAGCTGAGATGTCTGAACAGTTTCTTCTTCTGGACTCAGGGGAGAACATTGTCATATTCTTGGCATCGGTCCAGCCATGCATGGCACAGGCATTACGCACTCTCGGCTGAGCAGGCGCCATGCGGGGGCTAAAAACAAAAAGTGTGCTTTCACAGCATTTGCTGCTTGTGCGCGTGTTCTCTATTAAATCTGATGTACGGCAAGGGCTGAGTGATAAGAGCCGTGTAAGATAGATGATGATAGTGGTGGGGGCGGGGCAGAGGAGCCGGTGGCGGTAGTAACCTCTCCCTCTCAGCCTCGTCCATGTGAGAGCAAAGGGATGGGGGAAAATGTTTTGAGGGCCATAGGCGGTGCGATTCACAAAAGAGATCAGCCTGAGGGGATGCTGCGTGGCACATTTCCTCTGGAGCAGGGAATCACATTCAGTGGGTCTTTTCTTTTTCGACCATTCTTCCTCAAAGGCTCCCAGGTTAGCCAGAGGGATTTGCTCTTTTTCATTTTTATTTAATCATGCATGACGGTTCTGTAGTAATCTGGACTGTCGTCAGGTAATATTTGATGTCCACAACTGAATCTTTTTAGCCCCATCATAAGAGGAGATTCTCACAATTTATGGGAAGGAAAACCTGGAGTAACATGTACGCAGTCCCACCGCGATAGATTAGCGCTTATCTCGGGAAGCTTTTAAGAACGTTACCACCCAGACTCACCGAGACCCGTTGAAACGTGTTGCCCAACGTTTATTTAATGGAGAAAAAAATCAAAGCGACTTCAGAATACATCAGAGTGTTTTTTAAATACCCGAGGTTAGCCAGAAAGACAGATGGCACCCGGAACACCTGGCCGCCTAAATCACTCCATCAGATAATAATAGCAATGCCAGCATGTCCATGGAAGATTCAGGGAGTTGTTATACCGAGGCCTTTTCCGACACAGACATACGTTCGCCAGATTGTTGTTATCCGCGTCAGCATGCTGGAATACACGACACACGGACACATACACTCCACACCTGTTGGAAAAGGCGAGCGAAAAAAGAAGAAAAAAAACATGTTAATGGGGTGTTTCATTCTGCCGATTGAAATGGAATTTGTCGACGGAGATACTTGGAAAGAAAAGTTCTAAACGCGACGCGGCACCTTTTCATTTATTTGACGTGTCGGTAAGAAAAATTGGTATCGCGAAAGTGTAGGATGAAAGAATTGCTTCCCTGAGCGAGCATGAACCTTCTGAGTGGCGCGCCCCATAAACCTTTCACTGGTCACGGGGCTGTTTTTAACCTTTTGTGTGGGATTCAAAATGCCAAAGAGCCAAACGTCTTTCATTAATCTCGAGTACAAAAGCTCCTTGCATCAGCACAGCCTGCAGAGTGCCCGCAAAGTGAGAATCATAACCCAAACTTTTAGAGAGAAAGAAATCACACACACCACCGGGCCGGTTACAGCACACTGCCTACACTGTTTTGCGACTGCACCTTGTTCCTTTTTTTTTTTTTTTTTTTTTTAATTAGAGAGGAAACACTGCCCAAGGGCTAATGCATAAGGGACAAAGCACTTAGCACGTCTGGCCCAAACTAAGATTCTACATTCAGGTTCCTAAAATAAATCCATTTATTGCTCCCTCCTGGGTATGCATTCTCATGCCTAAAAGGAGCACGATGTTGATTGTAGCTGTAGCTGCCACACTCGGTAGACTCCCCAGACCTAAGCTGTGTGGCCACATTTAAATGAAAGAACTGTGGGACATGAATTAGCATAATACACACATGGAGAGGAAAAGCAGGGAGCTCGAAGGTAGAGCCTGAGATGAAGTGACTCTTACTTCTACGAAGCAAAAAAATGTAAGTCCCTTTGCCCCCCCCCCCCCCCCCTCCCTCACATCCAGATGCTATCATCTGTTAAATTACTACTTCAACTCAATGACGTATCCTCAGATACACCTCATACGCTTTCGTCCTAATGTTTAATTCACTTGAGAGTTGAGCACGGGCCATGTTTTCCTTTCTCCCCGCTCCCTCTTTCTCCACGGCCCCGTGGCGATGTCACAGGGGATTAAGTCACGGAGGCCGAGAGACTTGTTTATGATTCATGTGCAGGGAGGCTTGAGCCGGTAGTGGTACCCACAGGGCAGGCGGCTAGCAGGCTACTTCCCCAGCTCCTGTGCTTTCCTGTTCCCCAACAGGACACTGAACACTGAAAAGTGCCTAATGGCCCTCGAAGAGATGACACAGAGGGAGAACTCTTAAAGTAAAGTCAGATTAAAGTCAGATTACACATGGATGATGTAAATCTTTATGATGTAAAATCCTGCGTCATGATGTGCAATATTACATTGTGTGAAGTTGTCTGTTAGCATATATTAATGGGTGTTTGTCACATATTAGATTTCTAATAGACTGCCAGCCTTGTGATTTTCATTGATCAGAGGCCATAATAATAATTATGTTGGTAGAAATTCAACTTTACTAGTTTTCAAGTTTTCTTTTCCACAGAGGCTTCCTGATACACTTTTCCAACTTCATTTGGCAATATTGCTGTGAATCACGAAAACAGATTTGCTGAACTTCAGTTGATGAAGAATGAACAATGCCAACGGTGGACACAAACTAAGAGCAACCGAAAGCCGAAGAAGACACTTTAAAAGAATGTTACAATTACCTCACATAGACTGAAGTTTAGTTTAGTTGTAAGACGAAAACAGGGACAATGTCGTGGTAGCGACCTGTCAATCACATGGTAGCCACACCCTTGAACCTATCCTGCTTTTAAGTCTTATTTTATTCTGAATCTTATTTACTAAATGAGCATAATGCAGTACTGAATACATCTTGAAACGGGCTATTGAGACTATAAACCCATGATTACAATGTTTACTGAAGTAATAAATCAAGTGTAATTTTCTGCAACCAGAGGGGTTGTCTCCTGGTGGCCATTAGAAAGAATGCAGCTTTAAGGCAGTTTTGCATTTGCTTCACTTTTTAGACCTAGATTTTGCTACTTGGGGAAAAAGTGTAAATCATACCATATTATGTTTGTTTTTTAAAAGCAACAACAAAAACAACATTGTTAGAATCTTTTTCTATCTTTTTATTCTCAGGATTTCTCGATAACTGTAAAAATGTACATCTTTGAAGGTTATATGCCTCAAAACTAGTGTTTTTTGGCACACACAAGATCGATTCCAATACGTCATATGACATAAAAGTCTCCTCCAATCCAGTCTCAACTAATTGCATGTCAGATTTTTAACAACCTGTTCGAGTTGATTAACTGCTTTAATAGTGTGTGTGTGTGTGTGTGTGTGTGTGTGTGTGTGTGTGTGTATTGTGGTAAAGCTTGCTTTTAATAAGGCCCCTCACAGCAGGTAAACCACAAACAGTGTTAAAGCTTAGTTGGAAGCACATGCTCCACCACAAAACAAGCTCATCTCGTGCCAGGGTGTTCTATTGTTCCAATATAACTAGTCTCCTTTGTTCGTAAGGGAAAATGTTATTAGTGATAAACTACCGTAGAACTGTGTTACTCAACATCCCTGTGCTGGTGTCAAGGAAACATATTACCGCTGTTCAGTGGGACTTACTGTCTTCTTTTAATTGCTCTCTTAATTAACTCGTGTCTAGCCTTCGTCTTGTCAGAGGATGCCCGGGCAGGCCACTTAGCAAAAGGTAATGAGATTAACCTCTCGTTGACCAAGCAAATGTAGATTAAACATTATGGCCCCCGATGAAATGAGCCGGGCCTTATTTACTCATGTGTACAGGCAGGCGACAGGCAGGCGAGCCGCAACTCTCTCAGCGGTGACATAGCTGAAACGTCAAGGGGATAGAGGGGAGTGTGTTTGGCATCAAGTGGCGAGTGCCGGCCGAACCAGCTGCACGGGAAAGGAAGGAGAGAGCAGACAGCGCCGGGGAAAAAAAAAACGTTATTCTCCCACTCTGCCCGAGCTATCTGGGGAGAGGCGACTGCAGACAGCCGATGAAAACAGCCGCTAATCAGTCAGTCACACACCTACGCCACCCAGACTCCCTCTCTGTCTGGTGGCTAATAGCTCTCGTCTCGCGTGGGCATTACAGAATGCAGGATTGGACTGCACAACAGCTGCTAGCGCGGACAGCAAGATGTCATTCGTCACCGACATTTGAATTAACCGCCGGTGATCGAGGCCGATGTCGTTTGTTGCGGCGTATTTGTTTTTTTTTTCTTCCAGAAAGGTCATCCTTTTTCAAACGTCCCTATTTAAAATGCGATCTTGGGAGTTTTTCTAACAAAAAAAAAAAAAAAAAGGGGGGGTCAGCGGTTTCAAACGTCTCCGCTTTAGGGGACGTGGATGTCACTCTTAAGAGCGTCACTGTACATGACCTTCAGCATAAAGACACACCCATTGGGTGAGCACTCTAACGAGTCAATATAGGAGGAAACAAACATCTTTTCTCTCCTCTTAGTCCCAGTGAATTGAGTTTGCAACTTTGCTCAACACTGACTGTAATGTCTGTGGACACAGACATGAACAGTACGCCTCAGAGAATTGTTAAATTCTGCATTTATTCGTGACATGTGCGCTCCACCCTACAACACATGAAACACTTTATAGGCCACGTGATATTCTGCAAGACGCCTAATACACTTTCAAACTCCATACGTTCACAACGGGACATTATTAAATTATTCTAAAAGGTTATTTGTTTGGCACCAAAACTGTTAAATCAGAAAAGTGCATCGCGAAGACGTGGATTTGTGCCCTGATAAAAAAATCCAATGTCTACACAATAACATGGCTTTTGTTTTCGCTATGATCCCTATCACGTTCTGTATCTAAACACTGTATGATGCAAAGAAATTCTTGCAGTTTGCCCTTATTTCCGTTGGCACGTCAGTTAACAGTTTCCACGCCAACGGCCTACTTTATACCTCCTCAGCCGCAAAAAAAAAAGAAGGAAAAAAACAAAACAATGCAAGGTGACAGATCCCTCCTGGTTTTCAGGCAGACTCTCATTTCATTAGATTAATTGTATCTGTATAAATGTAGGAACCGTCTATGCCCTACTGAAGAAACCTCCACAGGGACAGTGTGAGCAAATTGCACAGACTTTAGTTGTGACCTTCGCCCCGTTTCCTTTTCGCCTAGAGTGTCACTGCAAGCAAATGTCCTTCTCCGAGCCGGAATAAGCTGCCTTGGCCCGGCTAGTGCCGCACCTCGTTTTAATCAGGCTTTGGGGAGTGAAATATGGGCCCGGCGAGCAGGCTGTACCCGAGCTCCATTCATCTGGTTTCAATCTTCTCTCCGCCCTCGGATGTGGCCGCGTGGGCATTCCTTTTCTAGACATCGGGGGGGCGGGAAGAAGTGATGCTGAGGCGCACAAAGGGCAAGCTTATTTGTTTTGAGGAGCGTGTGCGTGTGCGTGTGTGTGTGTGTCTTTTGTATCACAGTTAGGAGACAGGGAATTACTGGTTACTTAAAAAGAAAAGTGCTAATGCTTTTGTATGTTCCTCTGAAATGGACAAAAGGACATAAACCACCGATAAGTCTTTCAAACTTTTCTTAACTGCCCTTTAAGGAGACAAATGATGCTCATTTTCAGGTTCCCTTGTATGTTGGGTTTATATTAGAATATGTTCACACTTTTTTTTTCTCATTTTGTGTGCCTCAACATAAGCTGACTTAGCCCTGTCTGGAACGCTCCGTTTTAGTGACTGTCTCTTTAAATTACCATCCTGAAAAGGCCCAGTCTCCTCTGATAGGTCAGCGCTTTCTGTTCTTCCACATCTGCGCTGATGACATCTTCACACAGCGTCACTGCAGTCAGGGACTCACTCTGTGTGTGAGTTTATCGGCACTTCTACCACAGATTTTATAGTTTATCGTCATAGTAACCTTATGAAAGTCCTGACGGCTCGTTTAAACGGCCCAGTTTCTGAATAAGGGCTGTGTAAATTTCTCCTTGGATTGAGTGTTTTATGTAATATTTATAAAGCACCTAAATCCGGACATTGTTCTTTCTTCAATATGCTACCTTTAATGTGTCCTTTCCTTTATTTATGAAGTCAAGGTACATGCATTCCACATAGCAATTTACCACTTTAAATAAAAGCATAGCCCAATTAAAAGCACATGTTCCACGAGGTGTTTTTTATGTATGTGTAGCAGGTGAACAAGGTTAGTGTCCTGCCTGAATTGGCTGAGCTAATCATAAGGACAGATGGTATGTTGGTCCATTAACTCTTCTAAATGAGCCTAAGTGAGGCCTTTCCTGGAAGCCTCTCATCCCCCTGTTGACCTGCCTGGCCGTCGTGCAGCCACCACTCTGCCTCTGTCAGCCGCCCCACCCGTCAACACCTCTCAGTGTACAGCTGCCAAAACAGACGTGGCATCTGCTCACCTCTGGGGAAATGGCAGCCATCGACGTGTCCTTCCTAGTCACGGGGCTCGGATGGATAGGTTACCTCGATGTCCTTTGCAGCTGCGGCCAGAGCTTGAACGGCTGAAACAATATCATCCTCTGGTTTGCGTATGAGGCGTCCCCCATATAGTATTCTCTGCTTAACCGATGGAGTAAAGTGATATGTCAAATGCATACCACAGGACTGGGGACAGCGCTAATATGTCAGTGACGCAGCGCGCTCGAGCCGGGCGGATGGAGGGAGGGAGTTAGCGTCCCGTCTGTTTTCAATTAGCCGGTTAAATGTACAACACGGGAGCTGCTCTGTTGTGTTCAGCTCCTATTTTCTCGTGGACCCAGTGCAGCAAATTAGCATCTTTGCCGAGAGAGGCTTTGCATCTAACCCCAGGTGAACTTGGACTTTTAGACGGTGACAAATAATCGCAGTGACCTCAATAATGGAATTTAATCTGCGTGCGGAGAGAGGCGAAGGAAGAAGAGGAGGAGGAGGAGGAGGAGGAGAATACGAGGAGGGTCCGGAATCACCACACTCGCTTACATATCGAGTTCGGGGCTATCTTACAATGCTTCCGAAGCTTGAGCCGCTCCAAATATAGCTCAAGCTCTGGGCTTGTTTTCCCATTTCCCTTTGTTCGTCACGTGCAGCCAAACTTAACCAGAGAGCCCGCTGTGGCTTTTATTGTCTTTCCACAAGTTGTTAAAGGCTTCTTTGAAACACCACTGGGGTATTGACTTGCATTTAATAAAAGTCACGGCTGTAGTGCTTTATAGTGCATGAAGTAGATAGTATTTGTTACGTTTTACATCGGTTTCGCATTACTGCGAAGCATCCATCATCAGAGAAAGCCTGGGCGTCCGCGATACATTCCGCTTCCCGTGGCCATACACCTAGTCAGCTATATTTTCAACCTAATGGACATAAAAAAGAAAATGTGCAGATTGCAGCAAAAATGGAATTGGCAGCACAAAAGCTTATTAAGTATTGATCCGCTGAGGTCAGTGCCCATGTCCAGTCACTCCAACAATGAGAGAGGAGTTCGTGTCCACGCGCATGCCAGCCACAAATTGAGATTAGTCCACATAAATAACTGGGGAAATTGAGGAGCGTTTTGTGTCCCCGGGGGAACTATGCCCAAGGTTGCATGATGCGCCATGGAAAGAGGCAAGAGAAAATGGTTGTTTATATGTGCACTGTGGGCATTTCCGTCTGTTTGTATCAAAGCTCGCCCATCTGTCCAAACTCCAGCAGTAGTGAGATATGATATCAAACCATACCAAAGCCCAACAGGGAAGCTTTAGGTTGAGCGGCAGCAGCAGGCAGACCTGTCGTCTACAATGTTTTAATGAATGCAGCTCGTCTTGTTTCTCTCTGCACCGTCTGTCAGGCATGCAGGGTCGAAGCGAGAGATCTTATTCACAAAGCCCCGCTAACAAAAAAAATACCTTAACGCCACACAGACCAAGAAATAAGCTTAGCTCTGGGACGATGCTTTCATGAAGAAGGAGGAACGGGAGCATTTGTTTTTGCAGAAATGCAAAGAAAGTTCTCCGTCAAAGCAAATAATCATTTCTCGAACCGGAATTTTTTAGTTGTTTCCTTTTGATAGCCCAAATTGCTGACTTTCCACTTCAAAAATCGGGCAGTTGTTTTCTCCTCTGTGACACGTGCCTCGTGGAAATGAGTTTCAGCAAAATGTCCGCGGCAACAGCAGAAAAAGAATGAAGCACTTTTTTTATGCATGTCTAAATACGCTACAGGATTCACTCTCATCTGTCCCCTATTAAAAAAATTTTTTTTTCCAGTGGCGATACAGCAGGTTTGTTCAAGATCGTGTGCACGTGCTGCCGGCCGTACGTGCCCTTTACACACACACACACACACACGCACAGCTTTGGTAACCTTGGTGATGAATTCTTTCGACGAGACATTAACGCTCCCCTCTCTTGCTGCGTGCTTCTCTATGGTCTCAGGTTTGGAGATGCCCATGCAGAAAAAAAAAAGTGAATGCTGCTCTGTTTAGACTTTAGAAGTTGGGAGGAACTGTTGCTGCAGCAAAATGGAGAGGTCACTGTCCAAGCCCCATTTAACTGAAGCGTGTTATCTGGTGCAAAACAGACCGTTTGACATTTGGACCTTGTTCAGTCTGAATACATTAAACAGACGGAAAATGTCTGGAATAGTGTGTTGTTGTTTTTTTTAAGCCAAATGTAACCCTGTAAACGGTTTAACACCACACAAGCTCCGGCAGATTAGTCTGCAAGTCGGGATGAAGTCTCTAAAATGCATTGCTGTAATTCACATTTTAAATGGGCACCATCCTTTCCCAAATGATGAATTGTTTGTTCATTTGAAAAAAAGAAAGAAAAAAAAATACATGTTTTCTGGTTGCAGGATAGGAGTTTTAAGTATCTTGCTTGTCACTCTTTCCATTACAAAAACTGCATAAGGTGGATGAGGTCAAGCTGCTCACAATAATATGTAGCGTCTCTTTTGATTTTAGTATATGTGTATGTGTTATTGGTTTGGAGACCAATACAAACCCAGGAGAGTAAACTTAGGTGCAAAGTCGGGAGTGAAAGACCTTTGAGTGTAACCCTTAAGGAGAAGCTCTGTGCTCTTTGGACCAGAAGATTTATGGAGTAACTGGAGCATCTTGGACAGGTACACCCATGAGTGTGGGTGGAGCCGCCAGATGCGCCATTGATAGGACGCGTGAGCAGGTTTCACTGACTCTCCCTCCCTTGGGGAATGGTGTAATTAGCTTTTCTCCCAATCTCCTCCCTGCTTCCTTATTTTGCTGGGAGAAAATGCAGAATACGTTGAGGGAATTAAAAGTGCTTGTCGCGAAACTCATTTTGTATCTATTTTGGGGATCTGTCAGCGGGACGCCGTCCTTACCGCTCCAAGTGACAGCAAGGACGGGGCCATGAAAGGGATGCTAATGAAGGCAATAAGAGCATTTACCACAAGGCCTTACATTATTCAGACCACAGTGGTATTTCATTTCCCTTTTCCCTATAGCTATTGGTCCTCCCTCTCCTTTACCGTCCCCCCTTCCTCCAAAGTCACAGGATTATCGTGGAAATGATTCCTACCTTCTTTTCTACCTCAAATCCATCCATTACTGCTCCAGCCAGACTTCTTTGAAGCCCCTCGTCAAAGACGAACATGAACCCTTCACTTATAGATGTTTTCATCCATATGACTGACTCCTCAAGTAGCCCTTGTGGTGGATATAAAAGGGTGACACTGTACTATTTTTAATCCGGCCAAGAAAAGTCGGTGCCTTCGATTTTAGATGTTATTGATCATTACTTCATAATTACTTTACATGATAATGTTTACTACCTAGCTCTAATAAATTGGCTTATTTGTTCCTTACTCGTTCCTTGTTAATGACTCTTTATACCCTATTGTAAAATGTTACCAATAAATGCTCTGTGTCAGCAGAAGGGAGCGTCGGTCGCCGGGTGTGAGGCGAGGAGGATTATGGGTTTTTTATCCCTTCAAAGAGTCAGCCTCCAGTCAGTGGAAAAAAAACAGCCCCTTTGATTTTCACGGGTGCAATATATTCATGAGTTGGACCTTGAAACTACAAGGAGACTGGTGTAGTGTGCCATATGCAAAACATGTGTTTTAATAGGGCATGATAACTTGTTACATTTAAAGAGACTTACCCCTTAAGAAGCTGTAATTAAAAAGCGAGCTGTGGCTGTATGCGTAAAGGACTCTCTCGTAGAGTGTGCATCGGGGGTTGTTTTTGCAAGCACTCAACCGGAGGCGGCCTCTTGTCAGATTTTATTTTTCTTCTTTTCTTTGAGCAAGTCCCGAAATCCCCAAAGATATCTGGAAAAGAGGGGCGGGCAAGATGTAACCTACATGTACAATCTGTGGATCTCTTTGCTTCATTGGTGGCATATATGTTTGGCATTTCGAAGAGCCGATTCAGGTCAGGATTGCTGTAGCACGCTGAGCTGTGAGTATTTCACTGTTGTCTCATCAGCCCCATGCTCCTCTCAGCATGTCCCCTATTCAGCTAAAAACTAGCTGTATGTCAGCAATAAGAATGGAGGAATTTTATTCATATTTGCCATGTAGGATTTTGCTAGTTACATGCAAAAAGTCCTACATTTTAGAGAATGTATACGGAGGTCATATCCCAAACAACTCTCTCCTTCTCTCTCTCTCTCTCTCTCTCCATTAATCCCGTTCCTTGACCTTGATAAAACTGTATTTGGCAGAAGATAAGCAGTCCTTTTACATATTGGCAGGGAGATAGATTAATGTTACCTCTGCCTGCTGCAGTACACGTTACTCAAATGTGGCTTGAAGGTGTGTGTGTGCTGAGGCACTATTTACTGTCAGCAGAAGATAGTCCCTCTCATCTCTGCTGTGTAGATAGGCCGCATGTGTTCACATAAAGCATCATAAACACAAGCTGTCACGCATGCACGGGAAATGTCGGTGTGCACACATGTATTCTACATACGAAAAAGCAGCGTGAATGCACACCATAGGAAATTGTCAGGAGTAATAAAACCTAGTAATTTCCCCCTATTGTGCATCTGCTAACCTGTGTCTAAAACCACCTTTGTGATGGTATAATCCATCCTCCACACCAGTGACTTACAGTAAGTGCTCGAAATAAGGCATTGCACCATGCCTCCACCCCTCCCTCAAACCATTTTTCTCTGTCCTTTCACTTCCCCCTCCCCCCCCCTATCTGTCTCTGTCCCTCTCCCTTCTCTGATCTGCTGTGTTTGAGTACCAGAGGTCACACGCTTTCGACATAGCAAAGGCCCCAGCCAGGCCAATGTGCTGACTGAAGGGATATGGGGCTTGACTTTGGGCAGCGTGAAAGATCCAGGCCTGCCTTGTTTGTCTGTCTGTCCGTCTCACTGGCCACACTGTAACAAGATTGCAGGCGGATTTACTGGAGCACATCTCCCCCTAGGGCTTTTTCATAGAAATGGGTTCTTCCATATTTCACGACAGCCTCTCACTCTCTCGCTTTATCAAATGTGTCTATATGTCTTTCTCTCTCTCTCTCTCTCTCTCCAAACCTCTGGTGTTTAGCCTCCACTTGCTTGCTTTTGTTAAATACGATATGCTTCTTTCCTTTCTTTCTTTGGATAAAGATTGAACCTCGGCCAGAAATGAAAGCATGAAGCCAAACAGGGCTGAGCAAAGCGGACACATTGACAGAGAAAGAGGGATGGAGGACTTGGCCTGGAATAACGTGCAAGCTATCGTATCATAAGTCCTCTCCACATTTGTCTTTCCCTGAAGATGACCATTTATTTTAAATGGCCTTTCCCGTGTCCTTATGGAATCTCATAAAGACACGTGCATGCATGAACAGCACCGTGACTGGGAGGTTTATCTCGGTTTAAGCTAATATGTCTTGCAGGTTTTATTCTTTCTAGGTCACCTCACTGCAAATTGAAAACCAAGGTCATAAAGCCAAACTTGACTGACCAAACAGTTTGTTCCTACTGTGTGTGCATAGCTGCCACAGCAATGAATTCTGTTTTGTCTCATAGTTAATGTTGACACAAATGATGGGGGTCTTGCAGTCCAATCGGCCCAGCTGTGCAAACGATCTGTGTAAATGAGGCCAATCCAAATGCAAAGGCACATCAAGTGGGCTTATTTTGGGACCACTGTTTCATCCATTCCACAGCATAAAAGCCCCTCTCCAAGACCATTGATACTGGAAGTGGGGCAAGTGGGGAGCAGCAGCTCTACCAACCAATACCAAATGTTCTTTCTGTCATAGGGAACGGCACATTTGCAGTTTTTTTTCTTCTTTTTTGTGAAATGCATACTCTGAAATACAATACGTACAATCTATGGCATTCAAATCCTCATTGTCATGGCAATGAAGCACATTTTCTACACCAGCAATTCCAAAGTTTGAGAGCTGGCCCCAGTCATTGTTTGAAGGTCAATCTAAAGTGAGCTTGTGGGAAGTCGAGTACTTTGTGTGTATAAAGATTGTCATTCCCCGCTTTCAGCGGTCACCCTGGTCCTATCTATCTTTCAGGCAAACTCTTCCATTTACAGAGCCTACAGTTGAAGCGGTGGGAAGTTAAGTAGAAGGTGCAAGGTGAGAGAAGAGCCAGGCAGCTCTTATCAGGCCTGCGACCCGATGGGTGTGGGAGCACTGATTATAGAGGTTAGCCTGAGGAGCTGAGGGGAGACAGTGTGCACAGGTCTCCCAGCAGACCCCTATAAAACCATCAAGCATTAACTCGCACCATGAGGTCCAACCAAATGTACACACACACACACACACACACACGCACACACACTATAATCATTATCCCTCTTGAGATATCTTTTCACTGCAAACCTCTCTCTTTTCTGACAGAAACTAATATCAGTGGGGAGCCCACATGATGAATGACCCTGCAAATGCTGCATTAAAAAGTCCTAAAAGGGGATACCTTCAGGGTCCTGAAGTACCGCTGTTAGGAGAGGTGGCACTTATTTGTCTGCTGACTAATGACTCGAACTGAACAGGTGGTCCAACAAAGGAGAAGGACCTCAGCAATGTGTACTGTCACTCTTGTGCTCCCAAATGGACACACAAACACTCAACCATGAAATGGCCTTTTTTTTCTGTCCAACTAGTGAATGGCAATTGGAAACCTTAAACTTGATTGACAGTGAGGAGCTCTGGCTTATAGCGGAGGCCTCACAAAGTAGAGACGGAGCTTAAACAAAACTTGAATAACTGCTGAAATCCACACGGTGTCATCCCTATGACTGAAGCTCCCTTGGAAGAAGTGGTTTGTGTGAGGCTACTCCTCTGTGTCCTGCGTCAGCACTGACTCATTGGTTTCACAGCACAGAGCTGACATTTTCATTGGCCCAGAGATCACTTCTGGGACAGGGTGTTGGCTCCTGCGAGGGTGGACGAGTGAACAAGTGGACAGGCGCCCAGTGAATGCTGATGCGCATTTGGCCTCCCGTGGAACATTTGACAGCACGTGGCTGTGTCTGTAGAGCACAAAGGGATTCTGATGGGGCGACTGTGGGTCAGTGGTTAGCAGGTCCGTCTTCAGGGGGTTGGCGGTTCAATCCCCACCCTAGTCCATCTGTCCTTGTGTCCTTGAGCAAGACACTTAACCCTAAGTTGTTCCCTGTAGCTGTGTCTACGGTGTGTTAATGTAACATGATTGTAAGTCGCTTTGGATAAAAGGGTCAGCTAAATGACATGTAATGTAATGTAATTCTTTTAAAAAAGTGGCTCCGGGTAGAATCACTCCACCGCGAACACAAGACCTGTGAATGTACAGTACAGTTTTTTGTTTTTTTCTTCTTTAAATATGTGTTCCACACCGTGATGTTTATTTAGTCTGTGCAGACGGGCAGGGGGATATTGAACCTCCGTGCTATTAAGCAGCCTGACAATGAAAAGGAGATGTAACTATATTTACACGCTCAGAATCCCCAGGGGCTATTGGCTCGTTCGGCAATCACATTAAAGACCGGTAGTTAAGTTAAATGATGTTGAGCCAAAAAATTCTGTCACATTTGGAGTGTGTAAGCTCAGTGGCGCTCTGCCGTATGGTAAAGTCTTTCGACCAGGTCGAGGGAGTCAAATATCTCAGCAGTGCCCCACCCCCTCTGGACACACACAAAAAAACACACACCAACACTGGCCGTAGATTCGGCTTCCAGCAAACTCCCCTGACGCCTTTGGCTAATTCCACTCAAGCCCGCAGGGCGGTCGGTCCCGCATCCTCCAATAAATTAGCCTCGCTGCTCCCCCACTGAGACACAGGCCCTGACAGTCTGGCCGGTGCCTGAGTCACTCGCTTGTGCACACAATCCTAATTATTGCAACTTTTCATTGCAACCCGAGATCTTCACTGAGTGAAAAGTGTGTTACCACTGTAAGATTGCATGTTCCCGTTTGTGGATATGTATCCAAACTCAATTCCATTTTAATAATAGGAAAGTAGCCGGGACGAGGCTGTATCCAATCAGTTTTAGTTGTGTCCCTTTTCTTCCCGGGCCACAATTTCACAGAGCTGTTGCTGTGAAGAGGAAAGTGTTCTTTGACTGCCTTTGTCAAAAGGGGTTTACCAAAAAAAGATGATCATAATACTTCTCTCTGACCTCCTATGCCAAACTCAATTTCCTGTAAAAAGAATTCCCTCTCTTCAGCATCCGGGTGTGACATATCTCAGCATCTGTCAGATAGTGATTCTGGGTCATATCTCTTGCTGCGCCGTTCCGTCTCAATTTCCTCTATCGGCATGGTTTTGCTTCCTATCTGAAGCATCTGCCTCTTGTCTCAAGTTTGGATCGAGCATGTGTCCCCATCTGACATCTCTCTACCCCCCCTCCCCTCTCTCCCCCTCTCTCCCCCTCCTTCACACTCCTTACCTCTCTCCTCCTCAGTTCTATTCAGCCTGCTGTCAGTGGGTGCCCAGACTGAGATGAAGAAGGTCGTTGGGGACAATGCCACCTTACCATGCCACCACCAGTTCCCATCATCCAGCTCTCTCGACATTGAGTGGCTACTGCAGAAACCAAACTCCAAACAGAAAGTGGTGAGATAAGATTCCTTTTTTCTTTCCTGTTTTTTTTGGGGGGTTGAAGACATTAATCGAAATGAGTCCCTTGGAAGTACTGAAAAGTAAAACTTTAAAAAAAAAGGTAATGCTTCTTTAAATGTGCATTGCCAACAGGAGTGGCCTGAATTGTGTCCTCTTCAGAGGTAAAAAAGTGTTTCACTGGCTGACCATAAACACAAGAACACTTGCGCTAAACACGACTATGTTGTCTACCATGGCTGTATTCTTTCTAGCTGATGTACTGTATATCTTCTCCTAATGATTATTTTCCTCTGCCTCTCTAATTCCATACATCCTTTTTTGTGTATCTACCTTCTGTCTTTCCTCCTTTTGAGTCATAATAGTTGAAGCCTACATTAACTCAATCCCTCACTCAAAAGTTGCTGTGACACTTCAAGTTTTAGTACCTTTTTTCAAAGGAAAAATCATGCCCAGAATGTTCTATGTTTTTCTATAGCATTAAAGACACAACAAGAGAACAACTTGGACACGATTTTCAATTAGCATGATTTGTTTTCTTCTTTAATTATTTTTTACAAATGTGACCTCCAACACAGAAAAACAGTCCTAACTAAGTTTGCATCTCTTTCCATCCGACGTGTCGCTGTTAGCTCGGCAGCAACCGGAAGAACTGGAATGCCGCAAGCTAGCCAGAAACCGCTAACGTAAGCTAAAGTTAGCTAACAGACGGAGCAGCGTCTCTGCAGTTCTTCTCCTTAAAACTGCTTCAGCGGCGACTCCAGGTTCTCTGGAGCTTTCGCTGTAGCCTGCCTCATCGACACAGACTGCTTTCACACTCCCTTAAGCTCCAAGGAAATGGCATGCTGTTGTTTCCTACACGTCAGCTCTTGGAAGAAAGACAGTCTGCGCTGCATATCTGTCACTCTGAAGTGCTCCTGTTTTATTTGCAAGTTATCAGAGGCCCACTTGTTTCTACCCAGTGATTTTCAAGGCATCACGTCATGACTTTGAAGTACCTCTGGGCATATTAAGCATCTGTTATATGCTCTCTATCTTTTACATTGTTTGCTTAAAAGTCAAACAAAACAACTTGAATTTCAAACACATGATTTATGTTATTGCATTACACTACTTAGTGATATTTCGTTGGTTTTCCTTTGCTGCGTGTCAGCCTGAACGCTAGAAAAAAAACTCCAAACATGAAATCAGTAGACGGCAGCTGATTCTCGACTTCATCAATCAGGGGGTTGGTGGTTCAATCCTCGCCCTAGTCGATGTGTCCTTGAGCAAGACACTTAACCCTGCATTGTTCCCTGTAGCTGTGTCTACAGTGTATGAATGTAACATGATTGTAAGTCGCTTTGAATAAAAGCGTCAGCTAAATGACATGTAATGTAATGTAATGTAATGTAATCATAATGTCAGTGCAACTATTCCCTTCGAAGTAAAGCATCCCCCTGCTGAACGTCTTTAAAGAGCCTTAACTTGGTGTTGTGTCTCACAGCCTCTTGGGACATCTTTGGTGTAGTTTCGTTTTGAATCGTTGCCTTTTCCTCACCCAAATCGAGGGTGGTATCTGATGATAGACAGACCGTAAAATCTTCCTGTCGGAAGAAAGAGATTTCCTTTCTCTTTCGAAGTCGTTCGCTCGTGCGCCGATGTGTTAGTTAGCAAAAAGATGTGTTGGTTAGCAAAAGGATGTGAGAAAGAAAAAAGGAGAAGAGTGCGTGGAGGGGGAAACCGAGAGGGGCTAGGAATGAAAGAAAGGAGAAAACAAGTGTCTTATGCTTTGATGATTCATAGGGGGGGGGGGCTGCCACATTGCGATGAATATTTAACGGGATGATGATGATAACATTGAAGGCGCCATTAATTAAAATCAAACATCTGAAAATTTGATTAGGAAAGAGACTGCGCCTGTAGCGGAATGAATAAATCATTCTTTTGTTCTGCTGTAGGGTCGTGTTGAGAGGGAAAGAGCATCTTGTCAACATTTAGCCTCCGTTAACAAATGTACAGGCTACATGTGTTAAAGACACGTAGGGGCGAGAGACGTCTCCCCAAAGTTCATCTGATTCCTTCTTGTAGACTGGCCCCTCAGATCTCCTCTGTGCTGACCCGCAACTGTAGTCACTCGCAACGTCGGATATTACCAGAGCAACAGCAAAACACCAGTAGTGGTGTAATACTAGGGTTGTTTATTTTCAATGCAACAAAATGCAACATTTCTGCCCATCCAGTAAACAATTTTGAACTTCGGTCTACTTTTTTGTCAGTTCATTCCCAGGACAAATGTGTCCCACTTAGCTGATACTCTTTCATGAAATAGAAGTTAGAGTAGAGAGTGTCCAACAATAGCAACTATGCAGAATATGTATTTCTCTGTATTTCCTTTTCTTCTGTAGTTATTCTACGATTCAGATAGATTTATTTATTTATTTATTTATTATAAATAATATATCAGGCTAATTGAACACGTAATGGACCACAGTTTTAAAACCAAACCTCAAGTGCCTTGAATGTTTTGAATGTTAACAACATTTTTTGATCAGTGTGAAATCTGGTCCAAATAATCCTTAACAATCTGTTTTACAAAAGTATCACGTATGATATAGAAATAAGATACATAAACAAAGAACTGATATACTTGAGTCCAGGTGAAGTCTGTCACACTCGATATGCTTCATCCACTGACTATCTGTTAAAAAAACTAGGGTAGGTAGAAGCGCTCCATGTCTGCATACAGTATTTTCAACTTTCATCAAATAAACACACCACCTCATTTTAATTGCCAACAGCCCGTGGCCATTTTCTAAATTCCTCACACTCACTGGCACTTTCACTATCTCTCTATTGCTGTCATAAGTTTATGTTCAGAGTACACTCAGACATAACCAGGAGCATGAACACACATACACTTGTAGTGCGGTCTATACTCGCGTGTATGTGAGTAATAAATGAGTTCATGAAGGCAGCTGAAATGTGCCCGAAGGCACGTGCTTTTAAAAAATATGCCCCATTTTGTTTAGGTGTTTAGGGTCGGGTCGCTCTGTGCCTGTAGCTGTGGCACACTAATGTATGTCTGTTTGCATTCACAGAGTGTTTCTACTCTACATTTGCTCAAAAGCATGTGTGTGTGCGTGTGTGTAAATGGCCAGTCGTCACCTGTGATCACAGCAGGTACCCCTGTTTCGTAGGCCCTGATGCACTGTGGCACCGGCATTTAGCAGTCCCCATCTGCAGGCTCTCACTTGCCCTGAGTAATAGGCCACTGTGACAGCTGTGTTTGTTTGTGTTTGTGGATGTGGATGGAGAGCGAGAGAGGGAAAGAGAATATAGAAATATGCCATACAAAGACATCAAATTAAAGCTTTCCAGTTCAGGTTTACAGATGTTAGATGTCTGCAGTGACGCTTCAACTCATCAGGTTTTGTGTTTGAAGTCCAAGTCTTTGCAAACATCAATGAACCGTGTGCTAAAAATACACAAGAAAGGGAAAATGAAAAATCACAAACTGCAACACAAACATCCTTTTTCTGTTCCAGCCTAATTTTAGTTTGTTTCAAAGTTCTAAAAAAGATGCACGTCATCTGATGGTTGTTTCTTTTGGGTTTTCTGTTGTGATTCAGACAAAAGTTATCTGATTAGCAAATCCTACATAAAAAAAATATTGCATACAAGACTTACCCACATAGATAGTTCATCTGAATCTAAATATATATATATATATATATATATATATATATATATATATATTCTAAATATATACAGTATATATATATATATATATATATATATATATATATATATACACACAGGGTCATGACACAGGCCAGCTAGCCAACATGCTTATGAATGCTAATGTGTTGATGCAGCAAGCGTTTATACACTGAAATAGCTCAATGCACTCAAGATTAATGGTTTATGTCACAGTGCAAAACTCTGGAAACCAATTGTAAGATAACAGTATCACATTTTAAAATAAACACTGGTTTGCATAACCTCATAGTTCTATAAAAAGGCAACAATAAGATCCATATCTGAACAAACACCTAACATGACACAAAAATAAAATTTATTTTTGTGTCATGTTAGGTTTTGCCTTTTTATTTCCCTTGTTAAAAAAACATAATGGGTTGTGTGAGACATTTGTTTAGTTTTCAATCCTTTTATTACTGTGGGCACTTTATTCTTTTATCTCAGTACCAGAATAGATTTGTATTTGGTCAATTTGGCAGCTCCAACTCGTAGAAAGAGCATAAGGAGATAACAGATAATCAGCTGAATGAACACTGGCAGCAAACGTGTTGATTTGTAAAATATTATTTCCCAAGTTTTAATTAAAAAGGGATTGTTAGCAATGTTACCCATGATTGTCTCAACACTCTTCACCCCGTGAGGGACTAGGTGGAGATGTTTGAGCCGTATGTGCACCATTATTAGAGTTATGTCATTTTAAATGCCGCTGGCAGGCTACCAGTCAAATATATCAAGGGTATTACTCATGGGACATATAGACATTACAATAAATTAACCAACCGTGTTGTAAAGTAATATGAAAGCCTTATTTAGGGGATCGGTTGCATTAATTAGATGAATGCTGACATCCCCCAACAACTAAATGAGAGTTTAGCTTCACTAATGCGGAAGGAGGCGCAGGGAGCTTGTCACACAAGAGAGTTTCGTATTTAATCAGAAGAGTCGGTGAACGCAGTACAACGTTTCAAATGTTTTCTCTGATTCTCTTCTATTCGGTGTACCTAGATCATCACCTTCTTTGGGGGCCAGGTGTACACCAACGAGGCGACGAGCAGCGAGGCGAGCCGCCTGTCCTTCGCTGGGGAGTACCTGGGCGGAGACGCCTCCCTGCTCATCAGTGACCTGCTGCTGACCGACTCTGGGGAATACTATTGTAAAGTCAAGACTGGGGGGAAGTACCACTGGAGCCAGGTCAACCTCATTGTGCTGGGTGAGTGTTGTCAGACACATTGTAATAGACACACACTCAGGTTATGAAGAGACTCAAACCCATTTATACACACACACACACACACACACACACACACACAGAAGACCTAGTCATTGGATCATTAGCCTGGCACATTTCCTCCGTCATGCTGACTGTCCTAATGATTCAATTTGATTCAGACAGTGTGATTTGATTTCGCTCATGCTGTTTGGGTTCGTTTGGATTGGTTTGTTGATGAGGTGAGACCAGAGACATGCGACTGGGTCTGGAAGAGCATGATTGATTGGGTTAGGGTCTGAGTTACATGGACGAGCATCAAGATAAATGCTTTATGTGCCTGTGTAGCACAGGCTAATACAAGTCCTCTGTGGGATCTATGAGAAAACAGACCCTGCTCTAAGTTTGAGGGTGCTTTCTGAAAGGAAGGTTAGTTGAAAATAACATTGAAAAAAGTCACCAATGTAACCACTGATAAGCGAAGTCGTGTCTTAGCCCTTGCAACTACGGAAAAGCCTGTTTTGGGATCTACATTGTATCCCCTTCTTTAGCTTTTTGTTTTCCTCATTCACCCAATATACAAATGGATCTAAATGGCTTAGGCTTAGCTTTACAACTAGCTCAGTGGTAATATGTGTCTCTCCCTGAGTGTCTCAAATAGCTAAACAACTCTGAAGGACAGACAGCAAGAGGGGGAGCGGCTGCACCACAAAAGCCAGCCGCAAAGTCCAGCGGGAGGAACAAGAGCGTTCTCAATGTCAGAAAAGCAGGCGATTTATTAAAACATCATGGGAGATTAGCTCAACCCGCGGTTATTGGTTTTCTAATGGAACAGTCTGTTAATCCTCTTGCGCTCACTCTCCTCTCTCTTCCATAAAGACATTTCAGTGAGTTAGTGCCTCGATTTTTTACAAATTGCCCTCAGCTTCGCGGTGACACTTTCCATTTTGAGAGAGACGAAACATTTGCATTTTTCTCCAGCTCCCCACGCTAAGATAATAGCTTGGCGGCCGGGCTGGTAGCCGGCTTGGCAGGAGCCGGTGTGGGAGTGTATTTGTGTGCACGCCAGGGTTTATGCGTGCCTCCAGTGGATGCGTTTACTCGCGAGCTTGCGCGTTAACGCATCCACCGTTCTTGTCCCAGAGTGTGTCCAGTTGCATGTGCAGATGTTTAGTGTGTGTGTGTGTTTGTGCAAGTGTGTGTGTGTGTGTGTGGACAAACATAGGTGTGTTTGTCATTGTGTGTGTGTCTGTGGCGCCAACTGCTCCGGCTGCAGTTGGGCCTAGCTGACCCTGACAAAGCTGTGAGATACACACACACACACACACACACACACACACAGGGATGAGGACGGGATGGAGAAAAAAAAAAGAGGGTTAGACGGACAAAGGCACATAAGCTATCAGGCCGTGTGTACCGTTTACTCCCAACTTTCTACATTTTAGCATTACAGAGTTATTACAGACTTATACTGCAACAGTAAATCCACAAAAGTCGACATCTCTAATATGACAGCATAACAAAAACACAAAATAGTTGTTTAAATATAGCTCACCACTGATCTAAAAATACATCAGTGGGGAGGGAGGAAACTGTGTGCTGTTTTCCTGCTTTTCTGGCTGAGCGGTGCCTCTCAGCGTGTTTCTAAACAGAGCAGCTGCACAGGCCTCAGCAGGCACCAACTATACTGTTGTGTGCCTCCAGCAGCTGGACTATGACCAAAACCCTTTGACCTGTGGAGAACATATTACCACCACGCGTCCACAGCCAGCTTTGGGGTCACATTGATCCATTCCCTATGGGTGCTGTTGTTTTTCTGCTTGTGTCACCAGCGCGGAGAAATGACTGCGATGCTACAATAACCCCTTATAAGAAATGGGTAAAGGCAGACCTGTTCTAATAAAGTTTACAATGTGTGTTAAACGCAACGCGACAAGCCATTTTTTTATTGGGTCACTTCATTTTTATCTGTTGTTTTAATATGAGACTGTACATTGTGGAATAATGTATTTTTTTATATATTATTTAAATAGATAACCCTAACCCTTGGATAGTAATATCATCACTAATTGACAATGAATGGAAGATGTATTTTGGATACTCAAAGAATATTTGTTTGAACTTTTAAGCTTTATTTTATGATCGCAATAACTCTTCCAAATTAGGAGATGTGTCTATATTCCCATACAACCACACAGTTACAGCTACAAATTAATCGTTGGTCTTGTATCTCTGGCTAATTGAATGATTAAATATCCACTAATTAAATTAATAGTATGTAAATGTGTATGTATTTATTTGCCGTATTTTGTTAATTATTTGTGTTCTTTCAAAATGCACCTATCACTGATACAGTACATGTAAAATGTATTTTTCTTCACTTTGTTTGCTCTGTTACATCACCAGAGGTCAAACGCATCTAGATGGTTGAACTTGAATGCAAAACTCAAAATAATAAGTGCATCTGTAGTACCAATGTGACAAAGAAATGAACATTGGCTTGTTTGCATTCAAATGTTTCTGATGCCCGTGCGTTCCCACAGTCAAACCCTCCAAGCCGAGATGCTGGATGGATGGCAAACTCTTGGAGGGCAGTGACGTCAAGCTGAGCTGCAAGTCCAGCGATGGTTCTGACCCCATCAACTACAAGTGGGAGCGAGTGCTGGACAAAGGCAAGAGTCTGGGCAAGTTGCCAAACCTGGCACTGATAGGTAAGGGAAATAATTGCCACTACACTGATGTGCTGATTCATCATTCAAGCCCTCTGCAGAGTAATGCTACGAAGATTCATGTTCATATTAGTGATTTTTATAGGCTGCATTCATCCGAGGAAGTCTTTTGCTGAGCACGCTGCCTTTCCGTCGCCTCCTCCCAACTGCTCGTTCATACATTTGCAAACACTGACACCCGTGTCCGCCCAGTGCAACTACATCCTCCCAATTAGACCACTGATCTTGCACGCCTTTCTTATCTTGAGACCGGTGCCACTTCATCCATCAGCTAAACACCACAGTATGCACACAAGGAAATCAAACAGAAAACAGCCCTGTGATATTCTAGTTGTACTTTGTTGGGATGAGTTATATAAACACGAGGATCCCAGCCGACACTGACATCGGATGACGATGTCCGTGACATTGAAATGTCAGCCTGGCTCAAGTGAATTACACCTGCATCCGTGAATGCAGTGGAAACGCAGTGTTTTCTTGGATTGGGTGTAAAGTGGAGAAAATCAAATGTATAACACACAGAACTGATCTGGCAGCTCCCACTACATTCTGCACCCAAAAAAAAAAGAAGAACGTTGGCTCGATAGTCGCCCTGAGGCACACTTTATTCACATGGTGGGGATTCTGGCATTCTTCTTGGATCATCACCAGACATATACGCCTCTAAATAGCAACAGAGGCAGTTGACAGCAAAAAAAGCTAAAGGTAGGCCAACTCTCCCTGCTGTGTATTCTATAAACCGGCGTGAACATCCCCGGGGTGCCGACCTCTCGCTCCGTCTCAGTTTTCCCTCCAGTGTTCAATTGGCATCTGTGGCGGCACGTGCTCAGACGAAAAAAAACGTCAAATTAATGACCTCCACCGAACAACACCTGTTCAATCTAATTAGTTTTCATTGGACGATAACAAACAGCGTCAGCGGCCATTATTTATGGGTCTGGTGAAAGGTACTATCACATGGTTGTCATTGGGCGGGGATGACTAAATATCCCATGGGGCTGTGGGGCTCCATCGCTCTCTCAGACACGCGCCTGCTACTCTCCTCAAGTCCTCCTCAGTGTGTTGGGCCTCGTTCTTAAATAAACACTCCATCAACATTTCTCTCTCTCTCTCTCTCTCTCCCTCTTCCACCTGCCATCTCTCTTTCTTGCACCATAAAATACACGTCAGTCTCTCAAGTCCTGCAAATGTAACCGACGTTGTGGGTGAACATGCGGGAATGCGCAACAATATACAGCCGACACAAATTGGTTATTTCTTTGTATTCCCCCAGATCTCAAGAACCCGGAGCTTGTGACCCTGAGGAATCTCACCATGGACAGCACAGGAGTCTACAGGTGCACGGCGAGCAATGACGTGGGCGAGGAAAACTGCACCGTCGAGGTCACGATGCAACGTGAGGTTTTTTTTTAGGGGTGGGAGGGAAGGGAGTGTCGACCTGGCATGCGTCCGCCTCGCACCAAACTGCCACACTGATTGATGGTTATTGTTTCAAATACTGCAGCTGGAAATACATTTCTTCCCCTCCCTGCCTTTTCCATTCTCACACTCCTCCTTCTCCCCATTCTCCCCTCCAGTGCTCTCACACTATCGGGACTGCACTTTTACTGAAACTGGTGGCTATACTGGTCACCACCTATGCTCCAACCGTTATGTTTCACTGTCACTAACACATTTCCTGAGAGGCCCGGGACGGTTGGGGGGGTCAGGTGTGGAGAAAGTAAACACATATCGTAGCTCATTAAATTGAATGTGGGCGCCGTGGCACCCAACGCAGGGAGTGTTGGGGTATTTCCAGTGAACGAGAATGCACCATAAGTATTTGCGGACGATGAATAATATGTGACAGTAAGTGACTCTATCTCTCGTCACTCATCACTTCCTCTTCTCCGTTCACAGACGTGAAGGATGTCGGTATGGTAGCCGGTGCAGTGGTGGGAATATCCCTCGGTGTCCTCATTGTCATATTAATCATCTGGCTCGTCTTCCGCAAGAAAGAGAAGAAGAAGTACGAGGAGGAGGAGACTCCAAATGAGATCAGGTTCAAGCATCCTCTTTTCTTACGTGACTGGTTCACTTTTCTTTGATAATGTGTACTAGTTAAAAATACTAGTTGTTTGAGTTGAAACACATGCTAAAATGCGAAAATTGTTTTCATATATGGGGATTATGAGTGCAGATACTCACGCATGTGTTTCTGTATGTGTTCTTTCATCTGCCTCAATCATTTAAGGCCAGTTGCATTCTTTGATTATCTGACACACTGAGTAGGAACGTTAAAACAACAACCATGTACCAGCTTGATGCAATATCTCATGCACAAACAAGGAATCTCAGGTGAGGGAGACGGAGGCATGTGCGGTGTAACGAGACCGAAAAGAGATATCTCGCAACAATAAAATTATAGGCTACCTCAGCCACCCGGGGCCGGGGGCGGTGCACCTGGAGACGAGAAGTATCTGAAGCTTAGTCGCATGCGGTGAACATGCGGGAATGCGCAACAATATACAGCCGACACAAATTGGTTATTTCTTTGTATTCCCCCAGATCCCTGTGATACACATGCTTGTATGCAACGTTGGCAGGTGAGACGTGAAAAACCAATGCAGACAAACGATGGAAGTTATCGTTACAATTAAACTTTTAGGTCGAAATTTCTCTGGCCATTTCATGCAGGTCACTCCCCCGGACTAGACTGAAATATTTCCCTAGAATTAAAGTGCGAGAGTTAAAATAAAAATGTTATGTCTGAGTGTGCTATTGCATTGGAACTCAGTACAAATCTGTACAGGGGGGAAAAAAACATATACTGTCAGTCATCAATAATTGATATACCAAAGTATTAAACGTGACAAGCCTATACGTGCTGTAACTGTAATTGTATGTTGTTCTATGCAACAGTGCTTTCTGACTGGCTTTGACTGCTTAGCAATTGCTTTAAAACGTAATGAAAAACATAAGATTGGAAAAGTAAGTCTAACGTCCGCAGGGAATCACTCAGTAGAATATAATTTGCAGCACACGCGAGTATCACACTAGTCGAGCCTCTGGAACCCATTTAGCTGCAGCTCAGCTGAACGCAGGCTTGTGTTGAGCAATAGCACCAATCTTAGTACATAGGTGTGTGTGTGTGTGTGTGTGTGTGTGTGTGCGTGTGTGTGCGTGTGCGTGTGTGTGTGCGTGTGCGTGTGTGTGTGGCCAAGTTAAATGCTAACTGACACAGCAATAGCCCCTGTTTGCTTGGTTGTGTTTGCTTGTCTACCTGGCTGTGAGTGTGTGCGTGTGTGTCTGAAAATAAAAACAACTACATGGTCAAGTGTTCATCGATTACCTTTAAAGTGGCCTTCTTTCCACACCCCTCTTGAGTGAGTGTGTGTGTGTGTGTGTGTGTGTGTGTGTGTGTGTGTGTGTGTGTGTGTGTGTGTGTGTGTGTGTGTGTGTGCGTGTGTTTGGCATCACACTCGAGTACCCTCCTCACTGCCTGCGTGCAGTGGAGGCCCCCGTGTACCGGAAACAGTATTTTTATTTTTTTGTTCTGCTGGATCCGAGTAGGTGCACATTTACTGATGTAACAATTCATAATGCAGAACAGTCGAGGGACAGCTTTAAGTAAATAATGTAGATGTTGTGAAGTGTTTTCTGTTTTTATACCATGTTAAGAGTCAGAGCCTCTCCACCAATGTGCTGCTGAACCACCAGCCTTAGTGACACATATCTCTTGGGTACGGCATCGGAACCTGCTGTTTAAAAAATGTCATTTTTCATTTTTTTTTAGAACCATCTCGCAGCCAACAGTGCTCATGTGAGAGGTTTCTATTTCTGACTTTCTGTCGAGAATATAAGCCTCATATCAATGGGATGATATTACCTGCTGACTCAGCCGCCCACATACCCTGGTGACTTGGTGACAGTGATTTATAATAACTGCAAAGATCCGCTGTAATTTTTAACACCATCCAAGTAACAATCACAGCACAAATTACTGTATTTTTTGTGATTAATGTTACTGGCAATTTACTTCTTTACTCTACTTCTGTGCGATTTGGTACCGTTTTTTTAATATTCTCCTTGTGTCATGAAAGTAGAATTATAATGGAAAGTTTTCATTGTGCTCTCAGCGAAAACTTTATTATTCTCCGTTCAAATATTGTATCTGGGGAACTAGTGATTTCAGCAGATTTCATTATTTCATGCAAATGTTTTTTCACAAAACTCAGAGGCTGGGGGCTATCTCATAAATTACACGGGGTCCCAATATAATACTGGTCCCATGTGAATAGAGTCTAAGAATAGTGTGAGGGAATGGTACTGTGTTGAGCTGTTTTGTGGTCTATTGTGTGTGTGTGTGTGTGTGTGTGTGTGTGTGTGTGTGTGTGTGTGTGTGTGTGTGTGTGTGTGTGTGTGTGTGTGTGTGGGTGGGGGGGGGGGGGTTCCTTCTCTCTCTTTTAAGGAGTACAGTTCAAATAAATGGAGCTTTGTCGTCATTGTTTGCTGTGTGTTTCTCTGTGTAATTTCTAACCACAGGGAGGATGCGGAGGCTCCCAAGGCCAAGCTGGTGAAGCCCAACTCCCTCTCCTCGTCCCGATCCGGCAGCTCACGCTCCGGTGCCTCCTCCACCCAGTCCATGGTGCACAACAGCGCCCAGCGTGGCCACCGCCCCCGCCCACCTGCTGTCGCAGCTCTCAAGGAAAATGGACAGCCTCCAGGCTTCCCCCAGTCCCCTCCAGCCTACACTTCAGTGGTGCCCAAGACCCCCGAGCCCCCTGCCACACCCAAATACAACTCCAGGAACATGTCTGGGCCCACACCCCCAACCCTCATGGTCCCTGCCCAGACCAAGGCCTTTCAGACTGTGTAGGACTGAAAGCCAACCACTTCCTGCAGCCGTGTGAGACTCCCATCCCAGCCCGAGCCCCCCTAGCCCCCTCCCAAAGACTAAGACTCTTCCATAAACAAAGAAATGCAACTAGTTAAAAGGATGTAATTAAAAGAATCAATACTTTAAGTCCAAAAAGTACTTTAAATGAATGCATACTTTAAAAAAGGGAAAATATGACATGCTTGCCCCCTTCTGAATTACGTAAAACAACAAAAGAAAAGAAAAAACATGACCTGAGATGCAACGCTGTTTGTGTCTCATCCCTGAAGGCAGAGCTTTTTTTTCTGAGTTCCGTCTTTTGGCTTTCGAAGGCACAGGGAAGCACCGCGGTGGAAGGAGCCCCCTACAGTAGTAGAGCTTTTATTTATTCATCAAATCAAAGGTTTAGGCATGCAGTGGGGGGAAGGGGAGGGTGGGGGAGGGGGACAGAGACAGTAAAAGCTGGATGATGAAGTAGATCCAAAACTCGGAGCCAGATACCAATGGAGTCATGCAGCTGTTGAGCTTTTTTGGTTGCCGACGAATACAAGATGGATACAAGCGGGACGGAAACAAGGAGGAAGAGAGAGTGCAAGAGCGTAAGACAGCTGCTGATCTCTTTTCTCTCTCTCTCTCACTGGGAGGAGGAGAGGTGGGCGTGGGGGGGTGATTCTCTGATTCATGTCACCCTGCACCTCCGACTCGCCGCCTCCAGCACCTGCTCTGAAACCACAAACCCCTTTTGCCTCCCGTGGGCCCGGACCGATTGCGCCCATCCGCGTGGACGGACACAGCGTGTGTGTGTGTGTGTGTGTGTGGCGTGTACATCATCTGCCTCAGTGCTCTCGGTCTTCCGTGCTCTCGTAACGAACCCGTTGAGAAACCACAGCGGTCTTGAGACTGACTCAGCTGGCTCCCAAAACAGCTCATCTGCTCTGCCAATCAGCAGGTGAAACTTCAGGTGCACGGATGTAGCATTGACAGTGGAGCCAATCAGTGGAATTGATACCCCTCCTCCCCCTCCCACATCCTGTCTACGTCTGTGGACATCCTTTTATGGAACTGAATATCTTTCCTGAATAATTAAATAGTATGTATTAGGCCTATAGCGTGTCAATACTTTAAATATAGGGGATAAGCATCTATTAGACCAGCTGGACTTGTTTTTCTTTTCTTTTCTGTTCTCATGTGTTTTCTTCTCTCTGAACCGGTTGTAAAGGGTGACAGACAGCTATATGTCTATTCATCCATATTAAGAAGTGCCACCAATCCCTAGGATGGGTCATTATCGTTGCTTTGATTTTTGTTTACTCTTTTGTTTACCTGCTACACGTGTGAACTGAAACCAAAATCTATCACCATGAATGTGTGATGGTACGAAGATGGCGGATCCCATTCTCTTCAGCTCCCTCAGAAGGTACCGAATCAATATCCGAGCTAAGGCACAAAGAATTGACCTCGACATTCAATTTTACAATTACTATGTCTGAATGCAGGGGAGCGAGGAGTATGATTCTCGAGACTGCAATTGTATAGGGTGTGTATGGTATCATTGTCAGTACTCTCCACCGGATCCATAACAATGGAGTGGCACTCGATTGCCGTCTCGCCGAATCACCGGGACCTGCTTGGTCATTGGTCGAGCAGCGCTATCAGCCAACTTCCCTTTTTTGTCGCCTCCTCAGACGGACCCAGTGCAGTTTGATTGAAAGTTAAAAAAATAAATAAAAATTTTTTTAAAAAGGGGCAAGTAGCCTATATAGTGTGCCTTTGCAATCCCTCTTCTCTTCTGGTTTCTGTCTTTGTCCTTATCGTCAAGCGCACCGGTGGTTCAGTCCCCGTTCACGTCTTCACGCTTTGAGCAAATGCTGAGAAGGTTCAACTTCACGAAACTTGGCCCCCGACGCAGAACAATAGGGAGCACCGAGCAGAGTGAATGATCCACGGTGAGAACGCAATCCCATGCCATGGGACACTGTACTGTACATCCTGTCATCGGTCTCGTTTTATATTGTACATACAGATGGATATACGCACATGATGTCATTTAATTTAATAAATACAGGCGTGTGAGGGTAGATGTACCCCTTACGAGTCAAATAGGAAACCCCCAAAGTGAATTTAAACCGTGTGTTTTTTGTACAAATGTTGTGCAAACAAGTGAAGCCCCCTAATTGTGATGTGACATGAGACAGTTTTCTTTTGTTTTTTTACATTTGAACCCAGTTCTCATGTGATACAAATATTGCATACAAATGTAATGTAAAAGTGGAGGAAATTAACCTTGTCAAAATCAAGACTTCTTTCCAACTAGTGGCCAGATTCTGATGAGATATTGTATGGATTTTATTGACCCCCCCCCCAGTATAATTTATACAGATTTCTGGTGAACCCATTGATCTTCAATAGTAACTGCCAGATTATCAGAACATTATCATAACAAGTATTTATAGTCAGCTAATAGTTATGACTTTGATGAACCTTGACCTTTAGTCTGGCGCACCATCCAGCTAAAATGTTCACATGTGCATAAGATATATCAAATACAAATGTTGTGAGCCTGTTAAATACTGTCAAAGAAAATAAGCAGTGTTTATTTGACTGACTCGGGACAAACTAAACAATTGAAGGTCCATTACTGGTTCAAAGAAGAGCAAATGTCACCTGTAATATGTAATATTTTTAGCTTGCAATGGATGTTGCTATTCTCTCTGGGAAACGGCAGCGGGGCTTCGATCTTGTTTCACTTCTGAAACAAAGTTTGAATGATATCCAACATCAAAAGTTTTACAAAAAAAATGACATCTGTCTAAAGAGCATATGCGGTTTGACTTTCACGCGCGGGGTTTCACATGTGACCTGTAAACTGTGAGGGGAAGATGAGAGAAAAATGCCTTTTATATTCAACCAGAGACAGCGATTCATATTTGAGCAGGGAAGCTACTGTGTGCGCGTGTGTCTGTGTGTGTGCGTGCTTGCGTGCATGCATGCATGTTTGTGAATGTGTGTGAGTGCGCCTGTGTGGGTGTGTGCATGTAAATTCAGTATAAGCCCTTGGGCCACACCCACACACCCTCATGTTAGCCATTCAGTGAGAAGGATCCAGTCAGGCAAAGTAACCTCTATCCAAATTGATGTGACTGCAGACTGGCAGTGTTTATTTTAGTATTCACTGACTTCTATGCCTGTTGAACTCGGCTTCATGGGCAGCAGTCATGTTTCTGCTTGTGGGGGTGGTGTCTCGAGACAAAGCACGTCCATAATTCATAATATTGTCAGCTCTGGAGGCCACTTGTACGCTCCCTCCTTGCTCTTGTTGTCTCTTAACATAGAATGCACTTGGCCCCGGGTGTACTGATGGCATCTCAAGGCACTCACACACACACACACACACACACAAAAATACAAAACAGGTCAAAAGTTGTATATATATATATATATACACACACACACATAAACATACACACACACATAAACCGGTACACATGGCACATTCAGGTCCGCACGGAAACACAGGTGTGTACTTCATGCACATTCACAGTTTGCACATGCACGCATGCGCTCACAAACACACACACACACACAGACACACACACACAGTTTGCACAAACAAAAGCCCAAACAGCAGTCCTTGTTATTTCTGCTTCCTCAGAATCAATTTGATGGATCGAATGTCTGGAGGTAATACGACTGACTGATGGAACCAGGATACTGAATGCAGCACAGAAAGGGACACTCTACATCACCCAGGGGACATGTGCGCCCCCACACACACAAACACACACACACACACGCACATGCACATGCACTCGGAAATACAAACTCTGCTATGCATCGTAACTATCTGGATAGCATATGCTTACAGACTTTTTCTTCCATGGGAATGTGTGACAGTGGTACTGGGAATCAGGAGAGGTATAGCAGGCTTGATTATGGGCCAGGCCATTGACATTCCCTCCACCACCGATGAAAGTAGCGGCGGAGGTGGAGGACGGGACTCAAGTCTTCCGGCTGTTAAATTCCTCCAAGCTTTTTGATTTGCTTTCCGGCAACGGCAAGTCTCAGGTGGCAGATTCCCCAGTTTATGAGCCCTCGCGTTGCATCCCTCCTCTCATGCGTGCAGCTTTGTGGCCTGACAAACGTGCGCTCTTTCCAACAAAATGAATTTTAAGGAGGTTTTGTCAGTTCAGCAGAGCGTGGAGGAGGGAAGTCTTAAAGCACCTCAGAGTGTCAGCGGCACATCCAGTATCATTCTTTAAAACAGTAACCATCAGCACTATATATTGTCTTATTATCAACACTCAGAGGTGCAGTAAACATGACATCATTACATGGTTATCCTGCGTTATATGATAGGAGTGTGAATCTCATGTAGCCACTATGTTTTATGTTCTATTAAGCAGTTTTATTTCTGATTGAAGCTATTGAGCAGGGCCATGTGACTTTGGCTCAGGCTTTGTGGCTTGGCCTTGTATGTATAGGGGAATGTGATGTATTGTTACTTTTGAGAGAGGAGATGGAGGGGCGTTACTCAACCTCAAGAAAAGAAAGCAAAGGTACCTGCATGTCCTAGGAGATTGAGCAGACGAACGGGAATGCTTTGCTTTGATGTAACATAACTGTATTCGGCTAAAAATAATACGAAAAAAAAAAAGCGTTTGAAAAAAAAAAAAAAGAAGAAAAAAGAAAACCTACAATTGTAAATATATTCACAGAAGATTTTATGAAGCTTTATTTTGGTCTTTTTCTTCTTTTTGAACTCATCATCCATGTACTTTGCACTTTTTGTTTGTTGTGTGCTATGCTCATCACCGGCCTGTGTGGGATCTGTGTGGTTGGCTGCTCCTCCTGACTGCATTGTTTGGATGTCAGGGGGAGACACGCTCAGCGCGGCGTCACTGAAGGGAAATGTAAGACACTTTTGTTTTCCTTTCTCTCATCTGTTTTTTCTGCCGTGGCTTCTCTTTGGTTTTTATTTTAAAAAAACAGTAACGATTTCTTTTTGTTCGTTCGTTTGATGAAAACAATCCATGTAAATATCACAAGTAAAAAAATGTATATTTTTACGACTTCTGAGTTATTACTCTTTCATTTGCAAATAAAATATTCAATGACAACTTAACTGGTCTTGTGGCATCGTGATTTGGGGTTTTGGCCTCTCTGAAATGAGTAAATGCAGAACAATAACAGCACGGTATATTTAACCCGAGTGAGATACAAGTAATTATATATAATAGTTATTGTCACTCCCCGGTGACAAGGGCCTCTTTTCATACTCTTTACTCGTACATATTCACATAATAACTATAAGTCAACGTGACGTTTTGTTCAGACTTTCATGATCCCCAGATGATGAATCATAACTTTGGTGATCAGCTGATTGCTTCCGGTCGTGCGCCCACAGGTGAAATATTTCACTTTATCCTGAGAATATCTCAACATTGACAGCTGCACCACAGGGTTGACACCATCTAACTATTAGAAGGATGACCATGAAATGACACCTAATTCATGTCCCCTTCAGGATGAACTGGATTAACTTTGGCGGATCAACAGATAGACATTTGTATTTGTCAAATACTTGAAAAAACAACTGCAAGCCTCTGCTTTGTGTTTAGTGCTAATTGGCAAACTCAGATGGTGAGCATGGTAAACAGTATACCTGCTAAGCACCAGCATGTTAGCATCGTCTTGTCCTCAATGCTATACTGTTTTGTGCATTTAGCTCAAAGCACTGCATACTACATACAATGAATACAGAGCCTGTAGACTCTCAGTATTAGAACTGTTATTCGAAGATATTTATTTCATGGGCAAAACCCCCCAAACTTGAAGAATGTTTCCTGCATATGCACTTTCATTTAGAGTGAATGGGGCACCATCCAGTTCTCTCACCTTACTTATTATCCATGGCTTCAACATGGCTTCAACAACACTGGTATGGGCCTTCAACGTGTTCTCTTACAGACACATAGAGCCGTATAACTAAGCCCAGTAAGACCAGTGGTGTTATCGAGGCTGAGGATGCAGGCTCACGGGGGCTCCTGCTTCTCCTCCCTCCTCAACGGTCTCCCAGCCTTTTCAACGTGACACACGAGCCTGCTGCAACAAGGTCAGCGATATCTATTGACCTGTCAGCCACTTATCGACTGACATTTTACCTCCTCCCTCTGAAAAGTTCTCCTCATGTTGACAATGTATTGAACTGCCAAGATGGAGTGTCAGTGTCAACCCTGGTTTAAAGAGACAGGAGCGCGACTTTATCTTTTGCTTCAAGGAGTAAAGTGGGTTGAGCGAGTGGAAGAAAACACGAGAGGTTCTTTGACATCTGTTTGTTGAGGACTGCTTGCTAAATGTACATCTTTTCAAAACGCGGCATCCATATTTAGCAAGATCCCCATTTTGTTTGTCGCCAGATCACATTTCTCCCCGAGTTCCGTGCCTCTGTGCACATCGTTCCACATGATTAGCCATGTGTGCTGGTGCTGTCATAAACCCATCTCACTGGCCATGCCCACGCACACATTTTCACACACACACACACACACACACACACACACACACACACACACACCTTGTCGACCTTGTTTGTTTACAGCTCGGACCCTGGGAAAACTCAAGAAAGTGACTTCCAGTCTTCTCGATCATATGTGCGTGTTATTTACACAATTTGTTGTGCTTATTTGGGACACTTTGTGTGGTGTTGCGAATCATCTAATAGCGTGATGCGTTCACAATTATGGATCAACACGGACAGTTACTCTCTAATTAGCCCAAACGGAGAAAAAAAATTGATAGAATGTGGCATCGCACAGATAAGACATATTTCGCTCTGAGCATGCTTTGTAGCCTAATTAATACCAAATCGTATTTTGCTCTTGGTCTCCCTCTGTAATCTGCAAAAGTAAATACTTGGAGATTGCCACACGAGGCCCCCATAATTGAAGTCACTTATATAATTGCACCCCCTGGTGTTGATGGCGGATAGCTCTGGCGTTATCTGTGATGCTGATAGGCTCTGAATGAGATGAGAGAAATCATAAGTCACACATCATACGTCATCAGTGGAGATTAGTTCACCAGAAACCTCATGTGTGACCCATTATACAAAATGAAATGTGGAGCTTGTTTTGGAACAGGAGTTGAGCTGTATGTTTGTGTCATTCTTTTTTTATAATCTCCTTTTGTGAGGCCTCTTTCCTCTTTCTCAGACATTAATCTCATCTCTCATCACCAGATCATCATATCCTGGGTCCCGCGCAAGAAAACTGTAATATGATTCAACCGTGAAACATGGTCTGTTAAAAGAGAAGTTGTCCATTTATGGAGCCACAGTGCACAGTTGTCCCACAGCTCAATGGAGGAGCATAACAGTAATATTGCCAGTGGATACTGTAAATGAGTGGCTTTGCGTATAGCTCCCTCTGGTGGAGTGCATGAATAGGAGTAGCAGCAAAAAAGTGTACTGTTAAAAAATAAACTTTATCCATGTGTTTCAATCATCTGAGAGCTAATCACCTATTATGTTTAACAATCCGCTTTAATAAGGACGGTGTAAAAAGCACAATATTTCAGCACACCACTGCTGGCAATGAATTGTGCTTGTATTGCCCTGTGGACCTTTTACCAGTGCTTTGTGTGTCTCTGCACTGATTATCTCTGGGTAATGAAAATTGCACTGTGACCCACATCTGCTGCAACTACACTAATTATAGAGCTGCCGTGAATTTAGATAGGGAGGTTAATAGCATGCTATTTTTGACACTGCTATTCCACTTTTAAAAAACTTGTCTTTGCGAATAGATGGACAGTGGAGAAAAGATCCATATGTGGAGACTCAATTGTCTCTAAAATACCTGATACTGTTCTGCCTGACAAGCCCGATTATTATTAATGCACCCATGACACCTCCGATAAATGCATTCATTTAAAATTCAGATTATCTGACCTTCATCCGCTTAGTGCTGCTTAACAAGAACAATTTGTGATGTGTTTTATGACGAGCTGCCAGGTGGAGGATGAATCACCTGTTTTTAGGTGGTCTGTCAAAAAATGTCTGCAGGCTACAGCTTCACGAGATACAGATGTGACGCCAACAAGGTTTCTCAGTATCGAATGATTAATTCTTTGTTAAACACGGACAGCAAGATGCATCAATATCAATTTAGTAAACTAGAATCTTAATTCTGAAAGCTATTAGTCCATCTAATTGAAAAATGAGGCAATTAATGATACCATATCTTTTAATGGAGCAAGCAAGTAAAATTAACTGTGGGCTAAATTAGACAAAGGAGATTCATAATTCTATGCTCTGCAGAGGAGAACCACTCAGCTGAGGATTTCACCTTCAGACTGAGCTGTGTACAACTTGTATTTTTACTATTACACCAGCAAGTAATCTATAGGTTAAATGTAATCTTTACATCGGCACATAGATTTGTGTATGGATTTATTTCATAACCCAGAGGACAACAATTACTTTGACATATTCATGAGGACTAATCGTTGAGTGATCATCTGAATGCTGAGGGTGAACTTAACACATCTCTGATGGGATAATACTTATTATAACCATGGCAAACAAACACTAAGACAATCTTTTAATTTGTACTTTTCCCAGCAGCTTCAAAGGATGAACATGATGAACAGTTCAGTCTATGACAGTTTGTGTCTGAAATTACAGCAAAATACAAAAGTGGGTGAAACATTATTTAGAAAAGACTGTGTATTCATAAACTATGGAAGCCCAAATTTCGCCACTGTGAGAAAAAAATTAGGATCCTGTAAGTCATAATTATGAGATAGTATCTCATTATAATGAGATAGTAGTCGAAATTAATCATGACTTACAGGATCCTAATTTTTTTTCTCACAGTGTCGGAAATGGGCTTCCATAATAAACAGTGTGCTTCTAACTATAGTGACACATTGACCACCCTCTCCATGGACACCTGCGTGGTTACCCAGACTCCACTTTGGACACGAGGCACTTCCACCTCGCCTCGCAGCCGCAGAGCAGAAACACAGAGACAAGCTCCAGCTGCAGGTCAATAACAGCGGAGTCGCCCGGTAAGTGGCAGAGCGGATCCCTCCACCCCCTCCAGCTCCGAGGACTGCCGGTTAGCAAGTGGGCTTTACCTCGTGGACAGCGCACGCGCGCACCTGGAACAAGAGGGCATGGCCTTTGGGCATTTCATCCCTCAGCTCAGGCTGGAGGAGCCCGCAGAGGACGGGTCGTTCAGGAGCATCGCCCTCCGGCCCTTCCAGTATGGACACCACCAACGGGGGAAGACAGCTTCTCCATGCGGAGAAAGAAAACGACACAAGTAAGATGTGTGTTGTTGTTGTTGTTGTTGTTGTTGTTTTCTTCTTTTCTCGCCGTAATGAGGGGTGTTTTTGAGGTGATTCACTTTAAGTGGGCGAATTCAGGGGTTTGAATAAAGTGACACCGTGGAGAAAGGAGGGTAACAAAGTAGCAAATAATGTCTGATAAACCAACTTTGCTCCCTGCTCGGCAGTTAGCAGCTAAACGTCAATGAGCATAGAAACATTTGGAAAGTTAAGACAAAGATATACAGTATATTTTTCTCAGGAGTGCAGACCAAAATGGAGCTAAAAAGAAGACTGACCATTGCTCCTTAAATGAATGCTAATGTAGCTCTGTGTGCAACAAGCGAGGCAGGTCTGTAGGAACACATTAACTACAGTTAAGTTAAGCTAACGTTAACTTCTATGTTCCACCTTTGAAGATGTATAAAGACAAGCTTTTATACAAAACCGTTGTTTTCCTCTTTATTAGTATGTTGAATTACAGTTTGAGTAAAGAGTGCGTTTATGTTATTATTATTTATATTTAAAAAACTTACCACCACTAAAAGCATAAACTTATGTTGAACGTTAAAACGTGTCTTGTACACACACACCAAAGGGCTGACATTGTCATCACTGTTGATTAATGCAGTACCTTTCTGTGTGTTTAATTTTAATATAGCAAAACAAATTGTTGCATGTCACAGCAGGAGAAGCTCGGGTGTAATTGATACCATGAAGGAGAACTGCTGAGCCGGTTCCAGCCTCCGTTGTGCTTGTTGTGGACTTTTGTGTGCTAAAGGTATTGTGTATTTAATAACCAGCCTCTAACTATACAGTAACAATATGCAATATGTTTTTACTTTTCACATTACGTTGTGTTATGCCGGTGCAGCATTACTACAGAAATACAGAAGGCTGCAGAGACATAAACATAACCTGTGGTGGTGATGCAGTACACTGTTATTTTGTGTAGTATCACGCTCTAATTTTCCACTGTACTTATAAGCCTACCTATTCTGTGATTTCAGTATGTGCCGTTTTAACACTGGGAACATAACACAAAAAAAGCAATGTAAATCAGGGGTATTCAACTAAAATTCAGACCGGAACATCACATTAATGTATAGTTTTGCGCTCTATGTTTTTGTGCCATATGCCTTGGAGTAGACAACAGTTGTATTAACGTCTGTATATAGTCAACGACTGACTCTCAAATTAAATAAAGAAAGTTCAATTGAATAACATCTAAACAATATTTATTATTACAGATTTCAAATTGAACTGGATTAATTATAAATAATACATACTCTAATAATAAATAACATTATAATAATAAATATTCTCTTATTTAAAGTAAAATAAATGCTGGATTTAAAACAGAAAGCTTTTTAAAATATAGGACTTCATTTTAGAAAAGAATATTTAACTGAATTGTCCTGCGATGTCAATCAAAAGAGCCAAGATCTTGTGTTCTTGTCGTCTAAAAAAATAAATGTGTGTACGGGGACTTTATCTGTGGTTATTAGAGACAACGGCGCCTGGGTCCGGACCACGGTGCGCCTGTTAGTGGGATTTTTGTGTAAAAAAAAAAAAAAAAAAAACGAACAACATTTATACTCAGTTGTAAACAGACATAGTTTTCAATGTTCCTGTTATTGCATCTACTAAATGTGTACTTTAATGTGTATTACATATAAAAAAAATAGTGCATTATATATATAATATGTCTGCCATAGTCAGCTGTGTGTTATTGTAATTTTTTTATTGTACATCCAGAAAAAGGCAGATGGAAATGGGATTACGGTGTTAAGAAACTTTGAGTAATACAGGATGCTACAACATGACAGTGGTATGAGCAGTCCTGCCTGTTGCTGCGGGACCCGTCACCTGGGACAGGATCTAATTGGGGCTTTGTCTAAAATGAAAACAGCCCGTCAGCAGCCGCGGCGATTAGGTGTCCATCCCTCCCTCTGTTGAACAGTTATCAGCCCCTCCGATGTCATGAATCTATCTTGTGATTCTCTGGGTAGAAAGTGTGCATGCCAACTATGTCGGAGCCAGATTACACAGATCAGTGATAGTGTCAGAGCACTAAGGGGCATCAGCCCAATGATGTGGCTCATAAAGACAGCTTCTGGACTGGAAAGAAAAAGAGTGTCTTCTGCATTGTGATCAGATTAAATCAAAAGTGTTGAAATTTGCCAAATGTTTCTGTCATGACCGAACAAAGACTAGAACCCAAATGCACGACTCAAAGCAAAGTAACAACAAAAATCTCAGTTTTAATTAACTGGAAACATACAAACAGAAAATCTACATGAACAAAGTAACATAAAATCGTGACCTGGTGACTGATGAATTCCATGAAAATGGCTGGTTCTCTGGCACAAAAGACAAGATGAACTGGCACAGGACAAAGGGAGACGCAGACAATATATACACAGGGTGAGGGCACAGGAGGAAACAATCAGGAGGCAGACAATCAGACCAGAGGGGAAACACACAGGGGAAGGAACACGTTGCCTGAAACAAGAGGAGAGTTGACTTTCACAATAAAACAGGAAATCACGAGACAACATGGACACAAGACACGAAACTGATTAATTTAACATCAGTTTCCTAGACATGACAGTTTCATGATATACGCCCACCCTCGGCGTCAAATCTCAAGGGTACTTTCTAGCTTAAGGAGCTGCTTCCGTGCTGTTGCTTTATTCACATATTAGGAACCCATGTTACCAGGGAAAGAAATAAAAAAATCTTTGACGATTGCTAGAAGCAGTGCAGTGAGTGTCAGACGGCTGAACACTGTCCAAAGAATGTCTTCGCACTTACAATTTTTGCGGCATTCGGGGCCAATTTAATGTAGCAAATTGCAAGTTTATCGTCCTCGCTTTCTGAAAGAGAATGGACGATCAATTGCCTGTGAAATGGTGAGCTGATGGACACTGGCAGCTCCACTGAATAGTTGTCACTTCTCAGGTGCCAAAGCTCGTCTCATGTGAATGTAAATTTAGGTTTCATATAATTGCGGTAGCAGCCCCTCTGGCATTCTCCGTTGCAGTATAGCAGTTTAAAAATGTCACTACTGCAATGACTTTTTTTTTTTGTGGCTACATTGCTTCTGTTTACCGCTGTGGGCTATTTATAAATCTATTACATTATTCATCACTGAGTGATGTTTTTCTCTTTTTTTCCCCCCTCTCTTTGCCTGCAAATATGTCTGCTGTCATTGACCAAATGATGGGATTCACATATCAAATGATAATGTGACAGCTAACACGACTCGTGTTATGTAATTTTTTTTTCTTCTTGCGTGGGTTTCATTTAGAAAACCCATAACTTCTGCTCTTTTGGTGCATACTGTGGCCCAGTCAGCGTGAATTTTACTGCCAGTTGACTAAATTGCTCTTAGGGAAGCACTAATAAAGAATTCATCTGGTCCACCCCAGCCCATAACACTTCTCCTTGGGCTAGCATCGCCCCAAATAGATGAGAATGGATGTTTTCGCTTCGTCGACTACTCATTCAACAGAATTAACGGCCATTGCTGCCAACTGTGATGTCATGCTTTACCTGTCAGGGGGTGTGGTAAGAGAGATGAAACAGCTGATGGGGTTCTGCAAAATATCTTATAGTATGACGACTTTTTCTGTTCCCGTTCAACAATGTATTGAGATAGAATAACAGTTATGAATGTGTTTAAGTGGAATTATTGTCTTCTTGCAGAGCTTGTTACGCCTCATTCAGAGCTCGTAATTATTTTGTTACCATGAAACTCAGTCAGCTCACAGGTATCGCGTGGCCCGTGCTGATGGCACCGGATCTGGCTGAGGTGAGGTGATGCGCATCCTGCATCCGGCAGAGTCAGGGGAGCCCGACACTATCGGGGATTCGCTGGCTCCTTTTTCAGACTTGCACAGTGAGGCGGAAAGGGCTAAGATCTGCTGAGACCTGGCCCAGAAATAGATTTTGACATGACTCAAAGCAAACTTTGAGAATGTGTGGATTTAACCCGAATGTTATCCATAACAAACAAAAGTTGGCGTCATAGTAAATATCAGTCACTGTAATTGGGAGGAAATGGAGTAGCCAGCGGGTACTGTAGATCAATGACCAACATTTAACTGTGAATGTGTCTGCCCCTAGTGGCTGAGGCTATGGAAACATTTCTAATCAGACTGTGTGTGATATGGGGCCTGAGTGGTTTAAATGATTGAATCATGTCAGTTTGAGCTCTGCGTGTGTGTGTGAGAGCGAGAGAGAGAGAGAGAGAGAGAGAGAGAGAGAGAGAGAGAGAGCTAATGAGGAACACGTCAAAGCTGTAACTGATAAATGGGGTAGCTCAAGCCTCTGTTGGGACAAATTGATCTTGTTCTTCTCTTTTTTTCCATCCCTGTGAAACCATGTGCAGCAGCTCCCTCTAATAATCCACAAACAAGGCTGAGATCAAAGCCATGATGGAGTGCTTTTTAAATCTGGGATTAAGAAACCGGCTCCTCCACCGTGGTCTATTTTTGGCAAGGAAAACTATTAAATGGGTGATTGTTGACGATGGAGATAACGGGACGAAAGCAGTTGTCCTGCCTACATTCTCATTAAAATGTTTTACTTTAAAACGTATATGAGGCAAAGCCGGTTTTCTTAACATATTTGGGTTCATGTGTATCGTGGAAGTCTTCTGTGCTTCTTATCTGACTGGTACTCATTTGCAAGTCTCCGCTCTGAAACCTGCTGGGAGGCTTAGGAAACACGTTTTATTTTATTTTATTCCAAACTCCACTTGCAGTGGGAACATTCTGGACTCATAATAAAATGCCTTTTGAACTCCTGCAAATATTTTCATCATTTCAGTGAGCAGTCGGTTGCTTAACCTTGAGCTCTTTTACTGTGGCTACCATGAAATATTTGACAGGGGAGATTTAGTTTCGCATTCCAGAATATTCATCTGTTGCTGCAAAGGATCGCGCCAATGCAGGTCTTTGGTGTTAAAAGGAGTCGACTTCTGTTTGCTCATATTCATACAGAAGTTATCAGGTTATGCTGCGTCCCTCCGGAGCAGAGCCAATACTCAAATGCACTTTCCAGATCTTATTAAACTAGGCTGTTTTAAAAGAAGATGGAGTGGAATAGATGTTATATAACATATTTTAAACACATTTGAACCCGTCAACTGGCAGCCATTTTCAAAAAACTCAAATTATATTAATTATAGCGCTCATCGTAATATTTATACTTATAGTTATTATACTGATTTTGTGCTGTAGTTTCACAGCAGTGACCCCGCACTCGTCTGTGACTTCAACTTATTAGAAGTTAATTTCAATAAAATAATAAATTGTTTTGTTGGTGAGTTTGGTCCATAAACAGTTTCCCCGGCATTCAGCATCTGAGCAGATAAGTTGCAGTCAATTAAGCAGATCAGCAAGGTAATTATCTTCAGATAATCCAAACAACAAAAGCCATAATCCTGCTCATATTTACTGCATTCTGTTGGTGTTGAAGAGGCAGACCTGTTAACAAACTGCAGCGAGAGAGATTATAAAACCGAGCTGTTTATTGGATCACAAGTCCACATTAATGTTATGCCATATGTCGTAGTGAGAATGGATGGATGTGTTGCTGTTACAGGGATTTATTGGTCCTGTTTCATTCTGTGTCGTTCTCTGTTTGGTGTCTCTGGTTGGATAATTGTTTATAAAGATGTGAAAAATTGATAATGATGTTTTCGCATACACCATATGGTGTATATGCTAACAGTATGTGATACATCATATCCTTCGCCTACTGCACATCGCGTTAGAAATTGGCAGTGATGGAAAACAAATTGACAGCATTTCTCCCATATTGTCATTAATTTAAAAGGGGCATCTATACAAATGCCCTTCATGAGAAGTAATAAACAAATGAGTATTTTTAGATTTGATTATATCATCATGTCAATACTGTGTTTCTTAATACCGTGCATATGCATTTCGCAGCTTCTCACTTCCCGTCTGCACAAGGCCCTCTGCAAGTGGCTTGGCTTTGTTCCTCCAAGGGCATCACCACGGAGCCCGGCTCCCCCAAGGGCCCCGGCTAATGAGCCGACGCAGGGAAATTGATTTAGTCTCCACCTTCCTGTCTCTGTACCCGTGCAGTCCAAAGATAAAACAGGGTGAGTCCCCCGGGTTGTGGCTCAGTAGAGCCCTTCGAAATTAATTTCCTTTCCTCTGACTGAAAAAACAGATTCATTTTAGACCAATACAAACTAGGATCAGGTCTATTTAGTGAGCACAGTGAATGTATGCAACCCTGCTCGGTTAGCAGGTACTTTAACGGTTGTAAAGATGCACCTGTGTAATGGAGTGTGTTTTTGTTTTTTTTCCTCCAGGCTACTGTAATTTATTTATCTTGTATGACATTAAAAAAAACATTCAACATGCCAATTTGCCAGAGTTCTGCTGTATACTGTGTGGACGTATGTGGTAATGTGCTAAAGTCATGCTGCTAATCTTCACTTAAGGTTTTTGAATACAGTAAAGTCTTTATTATCCATCGGAGGAATATTTGTGCAGCAACCCTATCGGTAGACACAATATTTCAAAAGCACAAGACATTATGTAAAAGACTTTTCTTTTTTTTTAAGTCCCAAAGATCTCCTCCCACACGGAGGTTCACGTGCATTTCATTTCTCATTGCCTCCATTTAGGTCATGCTGCTATACATTTAATTATGCCGATTCATGGTTATGTTCTAGCTTAAATTACACCTGTTATCTTGGACTTCTTCCAGTAATCTGACAACACACAATCTATTCAGAATTTTCTTTTTTATATGCTGCTCATCATTACTGTGCAATATTTTTAACCACAGTAATCATCCACGATCACATACAAAATGATTAAAACCTCACGTGTATCCCATATTCACTGTTAGTTTCCACACCACTCAATGTGGTGTAGATCACTGTCCACATGGTGGCACAATAGCATCACTCTTAGTTGTTAAGAAATCCTTCATGCATAGATGAGCGGCCTCAGAAAGCTCTGAAGATAAATAAAAAGGTTGAAGTTATTTCAGGGAGAAGGCCGGTTACCCTTCAGGTTACCAGCTCAGAAAAGTAAAATGCTGTTGCAGCCGCATCGGAAACAGTAATGCCAAATAAATCCCCGGCATCTCTAATACTCACACACAAAGTTAAGCTTTTTGAACCAACAGGGAACAGACGTGTCGGGGACAACGCCTGAAGAGATGCTCTCTGTGAGCCTCTTCGTTGTTTTGGAATATTAAAGGAGAATCGAGGACATGAAAGGAAGGGAATTGTATTTAGCTGGCCAAAATTGCAACTCCAGCCTTGTTTTCAGCAGCTGTGTGTGTGTGAGTGGGCGGCAGGGAATATGTTCACACTTAATGAGTCCATCCTTTCAGCATAAGCAAAAGCATATGAAATATTGACGAACCGATTGACCTGTCTTGTTTCTTGTTCACAGGTTTCCGGCTATTATGGTGCGAAAAATAATACTCAATTAATGCTGCAGTCGGTAACTGATCTGGGTTAGAATCTGTTCGCATGTGTACTGCCGGACATTACAATATTAAAGACAGGACGGGTTATTATCACACTGGAGCTATAATGTAACAATGCTTTTGTTTCCTAGTTATTTGTTCTATTATTTGATTCGTCCTACGATATATGTGTGTAAATAATTAACGGAGCATCTTCTCTTCTCTCTGTACACCAACTCTCGGCTCTGTCATTCGCTCGCATGGCTTCACCTACCACAGCTATGCTGACAACACCCAACTGATCCTCTCGTTTCCCCAATCCGAAACACAGGTACCAGCACGAATCTCTGCCTGTCTGACCGACATCTCTCAGTGGATGTCCGCACACCACCTGAAAATTAACCCGGACAAGACTGAACTTCTCCTCCTTCCAGGAAAAGGCTCTCCCACCCACGACCTAACTATTAACTTCAACAACTCAGTGCTGGCTCCGACTCCGACTGCCAGGAACCTCGGAGTGACACTCGACTGTCAACTCTTCCTGACTGCCAACATTGCCGCAACAACACGCTCCTGTAGGTACATGCTGTACAACATCAGGAGAATACGACCTCTTCTCACTCAGAAGGCGGCACAGGTTCTGGTCCAGGCTCTGGTCATCTCACGGCTGGACTATTGCAACTCCCTCCTGTCAGGTCTACCTGCTAATGCCATTCGACCTCTACAGCTCATCCAGAATGCAGCTGCTCGACTGGTCTTCAACCTCCCGAAATTTACCCACACTACTCCGCTCCTCCGCGACCTTCACTGGTTACCAGTGGCCGCCCGCATCCGCTTCAAAACATTGGTACTTGCGTACCTGCCAACCCAGGACATGGTCTAACCGTACACCCCAGCTCGTTCACTTCGCTCGGCTTCTGCCAATCGGCTTGTAGCTCCTTCACTTCGAGCTAAACACTCAACAAAGTCACGACTGTTTGCTGTGCTGGCTCCTCATTGGTGGAACGAGCTCCCCATTGACATCAGGACAGCAGAAAGTCTCTACACCTTCCTTCGCAAACTAAAAACACATCTTTTTCGACTATACCTTGAATAGGGTAGGTAGAGCCGTATTTTCCGCACTATAAGGCGCACTTCAAAAAGCCTTTAATTTTCTCAAAAAACGACAGTGCGCCTTATAATCCGGAGTGCCTTATATATGGATTAATTCTGGCTGTGTTTACTGACCTCGAAGCGATTTTGTGTGGTACACGGCGCTCTGTCAAAATGTTTTAGTACGACTTTGGTAAACTACAAAGCCGCACCGCTTGCAGCATTATGGTGCGTTCACACCAAACGCGTTGCGAATATTCACAACGCTTTACTCGCGTCTGTTTATTCACCAGTCAAGTTGTGTTCATTTGTGTCTTTCGCAACCAGTTGCGAAAAGGGGGCGTGGCTTATCTCCGTGGCTTGTCTCGGTAAAAACAGTTATAATTTCCTCCATCCACCACGGTGGAAATAACCACTAGTTCTGCTTTATACTTGTTTTGGACATCCCATAAACGTCGGAACATCTGACGCCCTCGTGTTTGGGTTCATAACGTCACCCGTAGGCTCACACAGCTCGGGGAGTTTCACCGACTCCGCCTTGATAGCTTCCGCTACCAGAGCAGCAGCAGCCCAACGGGAGGAGCATCTCAACGCTGATTGGCTGGCGAGTTGCGAAACCTTTGCAACTCGCGTTGGAAGTTGAAATATTTCAACTCTGGCGAAATTTCGCAACCCGCAAAACACGTCTATCGCAATGTCCGGCGAATTTCAACCAAACGCGTCTGTGCGTTGACTTTACATGGGATCCAGACGCAACGCGTTTGGTGTGAACGCCCCTTTACGGCTACCGTAGTCAGGAGCGTCGCGGAGTAATACATACTGTGCTTCACCATAATATTACAGTGTGTGTGTATAAGGACCCCAAAATGGCACCTGTCAAGAGACACGCTTACGACGCGGACTTCAAACTCAAGGCTGTCAGTCACGCAGTAGAACATCGGAATAGAGCCGCTGAGAGAGAATTCAACATGAATGAATCAATGGTACGGAAGTGGAGGAAGCAAGAAGATGACCTGCGCCAAGTAAAGAAGACCACAGAGTTACGCTAACGTTTGATTTAGCGGTATCAGACTGTTTTTTTAATGTTTTACAACTGAACAAGGTTAGGAGTTATTGTCAATACGCTCATTAACGTTTGAACAATGTTGAGAGTTATTGTGAATACGTTTTAATAAAGTTTGACTGACTGACTGTTTTGTTTTGCTTAATGCGCCTTATAGTCGGGCGCGCTTTATATATGAAAAAAGATCGAAAATAGACCATTCATTGACAGTGCGCCTTATAATCCAGTGCGCCCTATAGTGCAGAAAATACGGTAAATGTCTCTTACTGATAGCACTTTGTAGTTTAACGTTATTGAAGAAATTGTACTTGCTTGATTCTTGTTGTTCTGAGTTTGGACTCATGGTTTAATGCACTCATTGTAAGTCGCTTTGGATAAAAGCGTCAGCTAAATGACATGTAATGTAATGTAATATGATGGATTTGTGCATTGCATCAGATACCACTCTCATCCATCCTTTAAGTATAATGTTAAACAGCTGATTAAAAAAGAAAAATTAAAAACCTCATATTTAACAGACAGGGCCGAGAATGATCCCGATCTTTTCATCTGACTAAATGAAAGCCGACAACCGTATTTCCCAAAATGTCAAACAATTCATTTTAAGGCCTTATTTTTCTCAGTCTTAATAAACAGCTCTTGTAAAAAAAAAAGCAAATGTCAAAGCCAGGATGACATTTACAAACTAACAATTACAATGTTGTTACATTATGTGTACAGAATTTAATGTCACCACCACACCGTGTTCACCTTCTCCACACTGTCGAGAAAGATCACCACCGAGCAAAGCAATGCATTGCTGCGCACGAGCACGTCACGTTTTTAGATTATTTTTGCCGATTTTATTAGCGCAAATGAGGCAATTTTTCTGAACGAGGACTGGGGCTGTTGTGGACACAGGACAGAGGACAGGAAGAACACTTATACTGTCGGATGTCTGTGTTCTTACGATTACAAATGACCTTCAGTTAGGAATATTATATTCATATTATTTATTGACATACAAGATTTATTTCCATTGAGTTTATATTGTGACTTTACTGTTAAACATTTTTGCTGGTTTAAAAACATTTAGTTTTATATATCATGTTCTGAACGAAAACATTTTTTTTTTTTATAATAGCATTTTAAAAAGCAATTATTTAGTGATGAAAGAGGACTGTGAATAGCATTGATAAAGGACCGAAGCGAAAAGAAGTATTGATTAAATGACGCATCCCATGTGATGAGCGAGTGGTGTGGCTGAAATATACAGTTAATGTGTCAGCAATCAAAAATCAAAATGGAAAACAAAAAAAACAGCTTTAAAACTGTGTTCATTGGTATGTTTATGTTTACATTACAAGTTGTAATTTGATTAAATGTGTTTTTATTAAATATCCACAAATCCAACGGTAAATATCAGAAACATCATCCCAGAAGACCAATGCACTTATCAAATGACAATATGATGTCAGCCTTTGTCTCTTGTGGGCCAACAAGTACAAATGAAACGGCTTCTGGCTGGATTGACGATGACTATTTTATGGCTTTTATTTGTAATTCGAGTCTAATGAGAATAGATGGAGCTCTTGCGTTGAGTATCCACATCCAGTGCAGTTCACAGGGGTAAAGAGAAGTTACCTTAAGTTTTAGACGTGGGTTCTAAAATAAAAACCTTTTCTCAAAGAGCTCATTACACAGTGGGAAAGCCAGGAGAGGCGCCATCTGCTCGTACTTATTCACGTTCACACAATGTTCACCGTTAAACGAGCAGACTGAGGATAGAGATAAGTCTCAGTGTAAAATAAATAAAAACAGAAGAAAGAAATGAACGGCCATCTTTACAGAAGAGCTTTCTGAGCTCCTATTGGTCAACGTCACAGAACTCGCCCGTGGACTTTGTCGTGATAGGCTGGGAAAAAAGGCCACGCATTATAAACACACTGTTTGGGTATCTTTATGGGATACACTGCACCGGATAAAATGACCAAGTGTTACGCAGGACGCCCATTTTTTTGTTCCCGATGCCTGACGCCTATCAGGCTGCCGTTGAACTGTGAAACCGGCTTAAACCAGTACTGGTCCATAGGATGGCTCATTTCAGATCTCAATGTATTCGCACACAGGAGACCTCTTCACAGATGTACTGCATTAACACTAATCATCCTCTGTGATTTTCTAATTTGGATGATTTCAACTAGAAGATGGATATTTTAGGGCGAATGCATTAAAGCTTTTGAAGTCTTCTTGTATTCTCATCAAGGAGAAACGTTGAGACGTCAAAGATGCCGATGTGCTCGCGTGCCCTCATCGTGAAGCATCCGTCTCACGTCGGGTCAAACTGACATTTTGCATCGTGGTCAGAACGGCTTGGCGCCGTAGCGAATGTGTCCTTCTAAATTAAAGTGGAAGGCTACTTGAGAGTGTCACGCTGGAAAACTATATATTCAAGGGGGAGAGCAGCAGGCTCATTATTGTGGGGACAGAGTGGGTACAGGCTCATCTAACTTGTGGTCCTGCATACATAAAAGATCAGCTCGTACCGGTCACTCCGACCTCAAAGCTGGAAGGTCATTTATCATCGACACCGCTTCAAATGCCTCAAACTTGAGATGTCTGACAGTGGGTGGTAGTCATAGAGACAAGGGAAACGATTGATTGTTGTGTTCATTGCCGCTAATTGATTTTGAAGATGTTTCTGTGTTTCTTGATGAAATCTTATTCGAGAGCTCCATCCACCTTCACCAAACATCTCGACGGTCTAATTAGCTGCCGGGGGTTTCCTGGAGCTGTTGGCAGGCAGCATCGGGCTTCGGCCACTCGGTTCACAGATTTACAGGATACAGTACAATAATTGTAAACGGTACACATATTTTGTGAATACTCTCTTGATTAGTCTCGCAACAGCCGCACAAGTTTTACGTTCGACGGTGTAATTATGAAGAAAAGGGAAACACATGTTACGCGTCTTTCGCCATCATTTTATGCCCCGCTCTCGGCATACAAGTGAAGCGGTGCATTCTCCTGTGCCCCGTCAGCATGGTTCCACTGTGAAGGGTCACGTTACTAACTGAATTCCATAGATAAAGCCGTTACTCCGAATGAGAGCATGTACAGTAACGCGTAACGAGTTTCAGTAAGTACTAACATAGCGCATTGCTCCTTGGCCTTGCCTCCAATTATCTGTGTGGGCTAAATCTGCCCTCAGCTCACTTAAATAACATGAATTCATTATAAATAACAAAGACGGGAAGAAAAACATCTTTGTTCGCACTTTCCGAGAGATTCCTTAGCAAAATATGAAGGCAATTATGATAGCTGCAGTTTCGGCGGGCTTAAAGGAGCTCACAACAGCATTCATGGAAATAATTAAACATTAATTTTCAACCAGGGAGTGAAACATAGATAAGTGTTGTACTTTGTTAGCCTTTCCCAATACAGTGTAAGTCTTCCACGACTGCACCGCACAGCAAAAACAGCTGCTTTGTGTTTCCTTCTCAGTAAAGAGGGAATGTGATGAGCATGTTTAGTCGCTCTCTCGCGGCCTGTTGGCAAAAAGACTGCAGGCAGGTGACTTTCATCTCTGCGTGTAGCGTTTTTAAACCCGGAGGTAGTCTTAACGTTTAGAGTGGCCATGCTTTTTACTTTTTAATGAATTGTTTGTGATTTTTTCGATTTCATTCTTGGATTATATTTTAAAAAAGTGTAATTATTGCAACTTATTGGGACCCCTCCCACCCGCCCTCACCTGCTACCCACACCAGCATTATTTATATCCCATAGACAACTCGGGGGGGGGGGGTCAGAAGGGGGTTGTGGTTTTTGGGGAGATTCTCGGAATAGCGCCTTGCCTGTCCTCTGTCTTCGGTTGTGCCTTACAACTGAAAGCTCAAAATAGAACATCTCCAGAGAGCTTCCAATGGTGCGTATGGTAGCTTTATGCATAAGGGCGCACGCGCACACACGTACAGTGAAGCCCATTTAAGTGATCACTGGGAATGGGATGAGCAAGGGGAGACTGTGTTCTACTGGACTCTGACTCACTCTGAAAGATGTATTTTATTCATTATGTCCAATTTTACGTCACAGCAGAGGCATCCTCCGTTCTGTCTGAATCCCTACACACACACACACACACACACACACACACACACACACACACACACACAGCTCCGGGTTGAATGTGTGAGTCATTTTTTTTAAGGATGAATACAATCCAGTTTTAGTTTCAGTGGAAAAATGAACCAAGTATTTCTCAGAGCTAAATGAGGTTCCATCTCACCCTCTCACCATTTTTATAATACATGGATGGTAGGGAACAGAAACACGCGTTTCATTGTGTAACAGGAAGTAACCAAACAACAGAAATACTCTGTGAAGAAGCAGACGGTTGTTTGTGTGCGCGTGATTTGCATTGTGTGTGTGTGTGTGTGTGTGTGTGTGTGTGTGTGTGTACAGTACAGCGTGTGTGATTGCCTGAGCCACAGTGGATAAGAGTGCATGCCTGAGCGAGTGAGTGAGTGAGCGAGCGAGACCGGGGAGGAGAGAGGAGGAGAGCAGAGAAGGAGGCAGAAACAGAGAGAGAGAGGGTTTCGTGCAGTGTGCAGGAGCAAGTGGCGATTCACCAGGAAAAGGAAGGTGCATTCTCCCATCTTCTCAGGGGGGATTTAAACTGGCTTCAGTCTGACGGAGGATTCCCCCCCCCCTCTGCTTGTGGAGTACCGCTCGCTCCTCTAATGTAGGACAGGGACTTTGTTGTGAAGCAAAAGAGAGGCGCACAGGAAGAAGGGAGAGGGACACTTGCTTACTTCCTTTGTACCCAACCTGCTTGACAGATGGCACTGGCAGGATGATCTTTGACTCTCGCCCAGCGACCGGTCCTCCTCCCTCCACTCACTGAGGTAATGTATGCCAGCTCCTCTGCCCAGCTTTCTGTCCCCCCCCCCCCCCCCCCCCCTCCAAAAGCTGCATGCCCATACATTCATTCTGCAGCGCTGTTTTGGCTCGAATGTGTTTGAATGAATGTGTGAAAAAACGAATGTATGCCGGAAATATGTAGTCCTCGTGACAGTAATAGTGGTGAGAGGACAGGGTGTACCATGGCTCAATCACTACCTCATCAGCACCCAGGCAGAGTTATTCAACATGACTTAGTTGGTGGAACTGTTTGTCAACTGTGTTTATCAGGGGGGTGTTTTTTTTCTTTTTCTTCTTGTGATAGGGGCGTACAATGACTGACCTTCATATGTTGTTTACCAGGGTAACCTGAGGTCCAGAATGAAGGGTGTTTACGGCGAGCTGAAGGGCAGTGCCCTGCTGCCAGTGCTTCTCTCTCCTGTGTCTGCACCCACCTGCTCTTTTTGTCTTTTAACCCCTGTCAATAGAACCGTTGTTGCTTTCCTCTGTGCCTCGACTGGCTGTGTCAGACTCTCGTGTCGTGGTGGCACAAGTTGCAGCATAAGCAGGTGCTGTGTTGGAAATAATAGACACTGTCCCCCCGGGGTGGAGTTAGGCCTGTGAGTGATGTGGAGTGCTGCAGGTCAGGCATTTTCTGGTGTGATGCTTGGAGAGTTGGGGATTTGTTGTGGTTCATGTTGTTGGAAAAAAAGGCAAATGGTGTAGAGTCTCCTTTCAGATTGCAGGAATGCACCAGTACCTAACAATTGTGTTGTGAAGCACGTTATCAAGCTTTCAACTAATGTCTTGCAGACTAAAGATATTTTGATTTAGTTCCACCTGTGTACTCTTTCTCACTCAGGATTAAACATCAGACTCGCTGGCCATTCGCCAGCCTTTCTTTTTAAAACCCCCATGCTCGCAACACAATGTGCCAGCTTCTTGAAAGCAGCCAACAAGGTTGCACATGTATTGCTTAATTTCCTGAGAAAAGTAGATGGCAGTCTCTGTAATATCTAGTGAAGACCTGAGATCTGTTGTTTGCATCAGAAACAACAGCTGAGTAACCAAGGTTGGTCTCTGTGTAATAAGACAGACGCCTTCCCACTCAACGGCCCCCTTAATCAGTCTTGCTCACACACACACACACACACACACACACACACACACACACACACACACTCCTGTCCTCTAATGTCGTCTCTCAGCGCGAAGTTGATATACAGACAAATCCGGAGACTGGAACATTGATTTGTTGTCCTTTTTCCATTTATTAGATAAAGTGTGACACTTTAAATGACTAGCCAAAGCTTTTAAAAGCACTAATCTACTATCTAGAACATACAGCCACCTACACGGTAAACTACTGCAGTGAAGACATTAATGCTTCTGTTGTTACCAACCCATGATAGAAGGAATTGAGGTAGAGAAAACTTGTGTTGCATTTGAGGCCACAGACGGCCACAATGAGACTTCCCTTGAGTCCACAGGTTCAATCTGCTTCACAGTTTTGCTGTAACGTCCTCACGCAGGAGAATCATTCTCCACCTGCACACTCTAAATGCATAAAGTGGCAAAGCAAATTCCAAATTGGATCTATAAATCTTATTAGTGTTGTCTCACGGGATTGAGGACTCAGAAGTACCTAAATAAGAAGTACTGACACCTTTCCGCTTGCATGCCGTATGACGGACAGAAACCAGCTCTTTTGGTCCGTGCATTTTTAAAGCACGCAGATGATTTGGCAAGATCAAGGACAAATTAACTTTGCCCAGACTGCAGGTGCATTCGCCGGCAAAATAATAATCTAAAATGGCACGCGCTCCAAATTCCTGACACACTGTATGGCAGAAAAGTGTTGCGCAAGCCACTTGAAGACTGGACCCAATTACGAACCATATTTTTTGAAATAGCATACAGGTAATTTCTGACCTCCAAAAGAGTGACTTTGAATGTTTAGTTAAAAGAAGATGAATAGCACATGGGCCAAGAACACACATGGGTTCTCCGGTTGTACCAGCTCATAGTAAGTAGAGTCATCTGAGTCAGCACTGAGATGCTCTGCATGCATGTGTACTAGAAATACTATACATTGAGCTCATTAAATATTTAGCAGACATGGCAGCCAGGATGTCAGGCACTGTTCAACCACATCAGATCAGACATGGGAAGAGAGCAGTTTAACCTTCTGCACAGACGGACAAATAGTGGGATATATTTTATCATGACGGCCTTGTGGTTGTTTTTTTTTATGTTTGATTCTTGTAATCATCTCTCCATCATTTTTTGCACAGCATATTATAAATGTGCACGTTGGAATAACACATTTTAATTCAATGTTTTCAATATATAATCAATGTATATATCTTCCCCCTTTTCGTAAAGAGGTGTCTTCAGGTGCACAGTTCAAACTGTTTTTTTTTTGGTGTTTATTTTGAGCCGCCATTGAACCGGCTCATAATGAAGATTGATGTTGGGTTCCCGAGGCCACTCTCCGGCTCTCCGGGGCCCTTACTGAAACTCACACCATTAGCTACATATTAAGGACGCTGTGGCTTCCTGTCTCCCGGACAAATTGACAAAGCAGGCGATTTGTAGTCTCCCCAGTGCCGCCGCACTTTGACCAAACGCCGCCTCGATTGAGATATCTGTGAGAAAGATGGAGGCACTAAAGGTAACCTGTGTGAGGTTAGCCTGACAGTGGACGCTGAGCAGCAGCGAGAGATCAGGTTAGCGTGGTCTTTTCTCTCATTGGTTTTCTCTCTCTTATTTATTCTAAATTGAATCAAATTGAGTGGCAAACTGCCAGATGTTTTCCGTTATTTCTTTCACGTTTTTTTCTTTCACGTTTTTTTCTTTAAATCTTCTTCCTCACGCCCTTTTGTCAACAATAAACGAGGCAACAAAACATACAGAATATGCCTTCCATTGCTCTCCATCGCTCCCTGTAAGTAAATGATTTATTCACTAAGTGCAACGTTAAGGCCATGTCTTCTTTGTTGCACATTATCTTTTCATAACACGGCCCGATACTATTATTCATTTACCTTTTTGAGCTTCTCCCCTATTCCGTTTCTTCTCGATCTCACAGAGGTTGTTTTCTAGTCTTGCCTCTAAATTGCTTCTCTCCTAACCACCTTGCTGTGAGCTGCTGCATTTTCATTATCTCGACACCATCTGCAGAGCCCACATTTACCCCTTTCTGTGTGTCACTTTCCAGTGAGAATACTTGTGTTCATTTAGGTCAGACTTTTTACATACCGTAAGCGCTGAGCTCGAAAGCCTTTTCCTTCACACAAAGTGGTGCGATGAGATTTATATAAATATCACTCGAGTGGCCTGTGTTGAAACTGTACCCCGTTGTAATCCCTCTGCTAATAAACACTCTTTATTAGCATTCCCTGACTAATCGCCTGCTCACTTCCTAATAAAAAAATCAAACACTTGGAGTGTTAGCATAGTTCACATGTTTGACTGGTATTAGCATGTGTTGCCATAAGCCACAGTGACTGGAGTGGTGGGTCGACATGCAGAGTTTGATTAAGTCCACTATGTAACCAGTACCAGCTCTTTCCACATGATGGTTACCCATTTATATGGTTTGAATTTAGATGATTATGAGTTACTTGAATGGTTCAGTTCTCTCACACACACACACACACACACACACACATTAGGAACACTCACCTGTTGCTGTTACTTTTAGAGGCTGCAGTTGCTCCCATGGCAGCTCCTGCACAAACACAAAAGTCCCAAGTTATGAGTCATTGGCAATGAATATAGTTATAGTATTTGCAAACTGGCAACATTTTTAACATTATGAACATTAAGTAAGTAAAGAAGTACTCCTGCTGCAGTGCAATGACCTTTCTAATCACCATGAGTGTATTAAATTACCAGCACGTTTGTGTATAGGCGTTGTAGTGTTTTATTTTGAATGGTCAATTTACTTTAACTTAATTACTTTTTTTGACATGTTTGTACTTAAGTCGCATCCGTTAGACGACATTAAATGGCGTCAGAGAAGTGATGAAACTGTTTACTTGGTCTTTATTGGTCTTTACTCCGCTAAATGACTGTGATGACTAAAAGTGTGTGAAAGTAAGTGTTGACGTCAGTACGTTATGTGAAACGTTAGATTGAAATTAGAAGTAACGAAGCGA